>NC_043710.1:64056916-64267460 GCF_006229205.1 Suricata suricatta
GCAGTGGATTGTGCAAATTGTGTAGATGGTAGTGGGAGTCAGGCTGCATATATATCCCCCCACTCTGCCATGTGTGGGCCATGACGCCTCATAGGTATTGCAGTTCTGTGCCCTGATGTGCAATGCAGGCTGCAGAATTTGTCCTGGCACAAGAGAGCAAGAGACCTTGTTCATACAGTTGTGATGGCCACACCTCAGTGTGGACTTACTCAATGTAATCACAAATCCACAGGCTCAAACTAGTGTACAGCATCTACAGTGACTAGGTTATTCAACTGCCCACTCAACATTTAATAATGCATAAGCAGTTCTATAAAAATCAAGTGCAATGTGACATGGCAGTAAATGAAACACTGGGCAAACACCAGAAAAAGATCCATGTGAGTTGCATGTCTATACATCTTAAACCACTGGGAAATAATACCTCTTTACTGACATAGTGTATCAAATCAAATCAAATCAAATTTATGAAAGCCTTTCAATAAAGCCACATGGTGATGTAGGTAGGGGCACAAGACAACATGCTTAGATTCTATGCCCAGTTTGACCTCTTCTGGGTAAATATCAAACCTAGCCTCTATTTTCCTTTCTTAATGGGGATAAAGATAGCATCAATTTTATAGGGTTTTTCTGAAAATTAAATAAAATAATCCACATATGGTATTTAGCATATGCTTGGCTCACAATATGATGTAATTATAATTTGTTATTTATTATGATTAGTAAGAATTTTAAAGGCATCTGTCCATGTTTGTTATTGTTACTGTTATTATTGATTTATAATAAACAGGAAAATAAATTTGAACCCTATGACCTATATTAAATATAGCCTTTGTTTGGCTACATGTTTAAAGAAGCCCAACAAAGTCTGAGATGATTATCACTACTTAACAGGGCTACTTACTCATATGATCAAGAAGGCCGAAGACTTTGTCAGGCAAGGAGCCATTTGCAAACCATGAAGTAATCAAGTAAAATTTTAATTAAAGTTAAACTGTCTCCAATCTTGTGACATACATAATTCATTCATTGGATTGAGTCAGCAGTTACCGTATGCCAGACTGTGCTATAACCAAGCAAATCTCCATGTGAGAGGTAGTCCCCATCTAGTTCAGTGGAGGAGAGAGGGGGGTCAACAGGAGGAAGAGGAGAAAGCATGAAGTTTAGAAGAGTCAAGTTTACATAGTTTGAAGGAACAAAGAACAGGTGCTTATTCAACAAGATTTGAGTTGTTGATGGTTTTCCTAATACCTTGTTCTGCTAACTACCATCTTTAATTGCTACTCAAAAAGTTTATCCAACAAGCATTTACAGGACTCCTATAATGCATCAGGCACTGAGGTTAAAGAACAAATAGCTGAGTCTATTCCTTTGCTCCAAACCTAACCTCATGATTTGGGGTAGTTTCCCTCAATTTTTTTCCCATGCCCTTACTTGTCACCTGTCTCTCCTGTAAGCATTCTGTGTCCCACCTTTTAGTGTTCTGCTCTCTTTTATGGCTAAGGCTGTCTGGATTGTTGTAGGAGGTAGTAATTTTGGGCCAAAAAGACTAGTGCCTCCTCTAGAGAGAGGGGGAAGGAAGCAGAATCTAGTTTGTTAGCATGACCCTTAAACACCTTAAGGACAGGAAAGTGCCCTATTAATCTTTTTGTCCCCAGATAAAAGTACCATATGAGGTAGATGGTTATGGCTCAAAAATGGTTTTCTGGATGAATGAATGAGTGGGTGAGTGAATTAGTTAGGGCATACTATTAATAAACAGGATATCTGGATTCTAGATTTTGGCACAGAGGTAGGGGAAAACGTGATGGTCAATGGAAGGGCTCCCATGTACCTTTGTCCTTCTTTCTATAGAAATCTAAAAATTAAAAATCTTTTAAAAATTCAGGGTCAGACTGTGATTTCAAGGGAAGGAGAAAACTCCCCCAGATCCTCAGTGACTCCTCCTCCTTTCTATTTCTGGCATAAAATTAGACAAAGCCTTTTATTCTACAATTAAGGATGCAATTAAAAATGTAAATGCCTGAAATAGTGAGCATAATGCTAATGAGTCCCGAAGTATAAATGAAGCATCAGATTCTATTCTGCTTCAAAGGAGGCACCAGCTTAGGAGGCAGGCTGAGTATTTAAAGGGGTAATAGGACCTCTGCTTTACCTAACAAGTCCCATCGGGCAGGCTTTTTTATAGACTTAGTTTAACTGAATCCTACCAACAAGCCTGTGGACTAGGTATTATGTGTATTTTATAAATGAGAATTTCATTTTGGCAATTGATAAACTTTGAGACTGGACCAGAAACCAGGTCCATCTGGAATAAGTCAGTATAAAGTAAAAACCAAAGGTCGATCAACCAGAATTTAACTTGTGCCCCTATAGGGTCAATTTCATCTTTACTGTATGGAAGTCCAACAAGCATGGGCTCCAGTGAGAGATACACCTGGGTAAAGAATATGGCTTGGCCACATAGCATCCTGTGTAGGTGGTTTTTTAAGCCACTTTGGCCTTCTACACTGCTCCTTTTCTGTAATCATGATAATCGTATCTGGCATATCACTGTTCTAAGGTTTATGTGAAGTCAGGAGTGAAATCCAAGCACATAAGCTCTGGGCCCCCAGGGGTGCGTGCCGGCCACCCAAGACACTGTAATCCCCTCTCCAGATCTCTTCTGGTTCCTCAAGTCTAGACTTTCTCCACGCTTTCTGCTTCATCCTGTTAAACTGTTTCAGATAGTTGGTCATGTCTCTTTCAGTAAGATTTTAATATAGATAAGAAATCTGATTCTAAGCAGTCTTGACTTCCTTTTCTTGCTGTGATATATACAATTTCTGAATGAATAATGATAATTTTGCTAAGTAAGAATACATGAGTGAATGAGTGAGAAGTGATAAAAATGCCACTGTCAGCCAGCCCTGTGCTAGTCCTGGACCAGGGGTACATGCAGATGATTGTAATATGTCTTCTGGGGACAGCTGTTAAGAGCATGCTGGGTCCAAATTTGGAGGGAAAAAAGAGAAAAATCCAACTTGTAGTAAAATCCACAGATTTAAGGCTTTGCCTTAAATGTCCTTGAGAAATCCAGAGCCAGGCGAAGTTAGAAGCAGCTTCGCACTGGAGTGCAGTCCCCTGACAGGTTACTGACCAGCTTCACAGTGGGGCTGCAAGTGGGGTGGACGGCATGCTACTCTGTAAAGAAAAATCAAAGACAAGAGTCTCTTACCTATAGGATGACACAGCTTTCCCTCCTAACAAAACCAGTCAGGTGAGAATGACCTTCCCCCAGGATAAAAAACCCATCAGGATAAAGACTCCTGAGTGGAATTTGTTTTCTCAAGACTTCCCTTGACGAACTTCCAACAGGAAGACTTCAGGGTGTTGAGAATGAGACACAGGATGAGGTTCACCCTCGGCCCTGCTCCAACCTCAAGTCCTCTCACGAAGAGGGTATTGACTGTAGGTGCTTGTCTAACTCTATTACCGAATGAGCCTCCGATTTAAAGAGAGTCACAGCATTAAGCAGGAAAATGAAGCAGCTTGAAAGGCCCCATAGTGCCAGATGTTTTCTGGAAGTCCCAGTACCGGTCGGTAATGCCTGTTCTCAGGACATGACTAGACTCCACGTACTTGGTGGCAGCCCAGCTGGTACTGAACTACCTACCATAGGACTGGCTGTTCAAAGATCTTGAGTTATAATCTAATTTTTTCTGTCACATCTGTACAGGAAAGAGAGTCTAGGAATTAATTCATTCAACAAATATTTACTAAGAAAACTTCTTTATGCCAAGCCTTGTGGCATAAGGCACTAGGGTATAATAAAATGAAGACATTATCTGGAATTTGTACATCCAGTATTGAGTGGTATTTCCATTTCAAGGACCTTTAGCATGGAAACTTAATAGACTAGAGTTACTAGTATTTTAATAGATAATTTTAAATACCAGTGGTCTTCTGGGTAGATTTCACTATAGGAAGCCTTATAGGCATGTTGTGAAGTTTAAAAAGGATTATAATTGCAAAGGAGATAACACATGAGGTATTAGGAAGTAATGACCTGTGCACATTTGAATTGCCTACAGGTGCGGACTACAAGTATCCTGAGGGAAGGAGGTGTGTATTCTTATTCATCTCTATATCCTTAACATCTACCATAGACTGGTACACTGTAAGTAAGTATGTAAACCATGTTTATTGAATGTAAGAATCAAGGCACTGACAAATCAATGTATGAAAGCTTTCTGTTAAACAGTGGGGAAGGAAGGACAAAAACAATGAAATCTTGCCATTTGCAATAATGTGGATGGACCTAGAGTGTATTATGCTAAGCAGAATAAGTCAGTCAGAGAAAGACAAATATCATATGGTTTTACTCACATGTGGATTTTAAGAAAAAAACCCAGAAGAACATAGAGGAAGGGCAGCAAAATTAGGATAAAAACAGAGAGGGAGACAAACCACAAGAGACTCTTAAATGCAGAGAACTGAGGGTTGCTGGTGGGGTATTGGGTGGGGGGATGGGCTAAGTGGGCAATGGGCATGAAGGAGGGCATTTGTTGAGATGAGCACTGGGTGTTATGTTTAAGTGATGAATCCCTACATTCTATTCTTGAAATCATTATTATGCCATATGTTAACTAACTTGGATTTAAATAAATAAATTGAAAACAACAACAACAACAATGGGGCAGGAGGCAGACCTAAGAGTATTTGTCATATTATATGTAGCCTTTGAAGCAAAAGCTGTCTTAGGAAATAGCAGAAGTTGTGCAGAGGGCTTGGAGGGGTGAAGAATGCAGAAGAGAAGTTGAAGAATCATGGGGTTAGGGACATGGATGACAACCTATGAAGAAGCAGAGGGGCCAGTTGTAAGCACAGTGACACTTCTTATTTGTGCCTCCTACTGAATACTTTGGATTCTGCTTCTAGGTAGACTCATGGGGTATGGGAACTGTGTAATGAGTTGACAGAGCTGGGCATTCTGGAGTCTACAATCCTGGTCCTTCCCTTCAACTCGTGGGGTCTAAAGGATTGAAAATGTAAAATGGTGCCAGGAAGTCTGTCCTTCCCTTGCTGAAGGAAAGCAAAGAGACAAGGGTATCCCATCCCTTTCTTGAGAAAACAGTAGTTTGTTCAGGACCAATTTTACCATCTCTCTGTCCTACAGCGAAAAGGTTGCCTTTATAATAAATGATAAATACCACCAATTAATTGTTTCCCATGTGACTGCCATTTAAATTCACTATTTTATTTAGTCCTTACAACCTTTTCATGGTATCCTATTACTATTCTCATTCCATAGATAAGGAAATCAAGCCCACATAGACTGACTTGTCCAAAATCACTGAGCTAGTAAGTAGCAGAACCAAGATTCAAATGTTGTCTCTCTGGCAGAATCCAGCAGCTGCGTTCTTAAACACTGCTCTATACTGCCTCACACACAGGACCTGAGTGTTTACGCTTACATCCAGTCCCACTCTGTAATCTTGGGACTATTAGTCAACTTCTTTGAGCCTCAGTTTTTTCATCTGTACAATGCAGGAAACATCCCTTGACTCTTCTAGATGTTGGGAGAATATTATGGGATAATATATGTAGAACACTAGTAGCGAAATGGTTGACCCACAGAAGGTGCTCAACAAACGTTTTCCTTCACTTCCAACTCCTCATCCATCCAAAATAGCTGGAACACCAAGGGTCTGGGGGTCCCAGAGAGTTGCTAAAGGTCATGTAGTGAAGAGGTGCCTCCTGACTGTGCACAGCGTCCTCTTCCTGGAGTGCTCCTTCTGGTTTACTTCGTCTGCACACTGTGCATCATAACCCATTAGTGAGCTTTATATCAAGTTAATGAGTTGTGACCTTCCTTTTTTTTTAATTAAAAAACAGAGACAAATAGAATGGAAAATAACAAAGTACACTTTACATAAAAAGTATAATTTAGGGGCGCCTGGGTAGCTCAGTCGGTTAAGCCTCTGACTTCGGCTCAGGTCAGATCTCACGTTCGTGGGTTCGAGCCCCGCATCAGGCTCTGTGCTGACAGCTAGCTCAGAGCCTGGAGCCTGCTTCCAGTTCTGTGTCTCCTTCTCTCTCTGCCCCTTCCCCTCTCATGCTCTATCTCTCTCTGTATCAAAAATAAATAAAACATTAAAAAAAAGTATAATTTAATAAAAAATGTTTTTCAGCTTCATGTGTGTTTGTATTTACTGGGTCATGATGAAGAATGTTTTTCTTACTTTGAGTAAAAAGACTTGAAGATTTGTAAGTCAACTCACATAAGACCTTCAAGAATCAATTCAGATATCTGTGGATTAGGAAACAATAAAGGTTTCGGGCCTTTCGAGAGTGAATTTTTCACACCATGCTTCATTGTGATCGTTCTCTCATCTGTTTCTCCCACTAGATGAGATATTCTTGAGGACAGAAAACATGATTTTTACCGCTGAGTCCTCACCTCGGTGTCCATTATAAGTCCGGGCACAAAATATACACTCAAAATAAGCTTGATGAATGCATAAACAAATCATAGCAACTGACTCTTAAACCCAAATTCAGGACAGAGAGGTTATTCACTTGACTTACAAAATCGATGCTTTTGATTAACAAATGAGCATAGGCTAGGCTTCTTTTTCACATTCTCTCCTGTGACCTCCCCAATGGTGGGCTTAACTGCTTTTCTTTCCTTCTCTCCCCATTCTCCAAGTGCTTGATACTCTTGCTCTTGTTTATTAAAAGAAAGGATCTTTCCTTATTTACTTTCACTTTTATGTGATTTTAATCTTCTACACCTCTGACCTTTCTTAGTAGCATTTGGATATAAAGGTCTATTCCTATTAGCAGCAGGAAACACCTTGTTCTCTGTCACGGATGCTTTCACCAGTTGGTAGGTAAGAAAAAGAGCACATATTTTAGAGGCAGCGAGAGCTCAATCTGCCCACATGGAGAGCCTTGAAACACACACAACAAAATCTGTATTCCAGTGGCTCAGGAGCCCAAGTGCATCTCGTCTGAAGAAGTCATAATGTACTTGTGGAGCATTTTGAAGCATATTTTATTCAAAAATTTTTTTACATTTTATTTACTTTTACGGTTCTACAGCTATATGTTTCACAATGCAGGAAATACACATACAGTAAATCAAATATATCCAAATCATTCACATAGAATATGTACAGCGTTATCATAAGCAGCAATCAACTCCATTTGTACGGCACTCCCGAAGCACTTCAGGCACCTTCCACAAAAGACTCAAAGAAGGAAAAGAATTACAAGTAGATTGGAAAATAGAGAGGGTTGGCTCAGGTTTAAAACACTGCCTGGCTCAGATGTGCTAGTTCCCCCTCCCTCTTTTTGACACTTTCAGGCAAACAAAGTGCTATCACCTGGGAGGACTGGTTCCAGCAAGGAACTGAGGCCAGCTTGTGCACGAGCCTGAGAAGATGCAGCCTCTCGACACAGCCAGGGCCAGGCTAGGTTTGGGAGTGGGGTGTGTGTGTGTGTGTGTGTGTGTGTCTGTGTGTGTGAGTGTGTGTCTGTGTGTATGTGTCTGTGTATGTAGGGAAGAGGAGGCAACTTCCAGGGGGAAGGGTGGTTTTGTGGTTCAGACAAATATCCTATAAGTCAGCTAAATTATTATAGAACAAAGACAGGCTGCCGGCTTTCTGGTGTAGGTTTTGGCTTCATGGAAAAATACCAATAAAACTAAAGAAATCCCATATGTCCTGTAGTGCCATTTATCCTGTGTAAAAACTCCAAAGAGATATATGTTGGAGTTTCACCTCTCGGCTAACCTATTCCTTAATCTAAGAGTCCAATTGCTGTGCTGCCTGAAGCAGTTTGGGAATCATAGCTCAAGTGCAATGGACAGCTGATACCACAGAAGCTAGGGCTCCAGGAGGTGGAGTGAGAAGGGAGGTAGAAGATTTGACTCTGCTGCCAAAGAGCTGTGGCAGATCTCTTCCCTTCTGGGGCCTCAGTTTCTTCTTCTGCAAATTACAGCATGCACCTGGTGACAATTAAGGTTCCGTCAAGCCCTAGACTTAGTTAAAGCTAAGGACAATAATGTTCCAGGCTGTCATTCTCAGAGTAAAGAGACATGCTCATCTTTTGATATTTATACAATCAGAGAAATCCTGCTACTAATGTATTTTGAGAGAGTAGCTAGTTGACTTTCTAAAATAAGTACAACCAACTGGCACTGGCCCTATTCAAGTGCTCTAGATAAAGCAAGCATTGCTATGAAAATCCTATAGCCAAATTTGGTGTAACCCACCCCCTTCTCCAAAAAAAAAAAAAAAAAGGGACAAAGGTACAAAGTTGTTGGACCATTTTTAGTAAGAATTTCCCTTAAGTCTTGCTAGTTCATTCCATTCGGTTGCCTTTTTGTTGCTGTTATTGGGGTGGGGGTATCAGTTTCATCACACTGCATGAGAACAAGGCTAGGGGGTCTTATAAGTTCATTCCCTCTGATTTTACCCTATGGTCCCTATCTCTTCCAATTTTATGCGTGTAAGAGTCATTTAGATGCTAAAGTTAGTCCTCTAGGTACTAAATAAGCATTAATAATTACACCTTTGGAAACCAAAATTCATATTTGTACAGTAGAGAGATCATTTGGAGAATTTCCCATGAAGCATCAGCTATTTTTGAATGTCATTTAAGAGAGGTTCCGCCTTTCAATACAACTTCCACCTATTAGAATGTTATCAAGATAACATTCCCTATTACCTTAAGTCTTCATCTCTTTTGTATGTCATACTTTTATTTATCATTTTAGAGCATAAATCTTTGGGTCTGATTAATACAATTTCAAATAGGTCTATTAGTTTTATATTATATCACTCTATCACTTCATTTAATTTTCCTAATCTTCAACAACTTAATTCAAAAGATTTAAACTATTACCAATATATTTTCAGCAAAGCTCTTCTAGTTCATTAACATTTTTATGCATTCTATTTTTTTTAACAAGGTACCAAGAATAGCATAATTTTCCTTCCAGTATGATTCTATATAACCATTTCACTTGCATTAACTGATTTATCTCTATCCTATTAACTTCCAACTTGCTAGGCAAGACTAAAACATTTCAAGATTTAAAAATATTTTGTATTACAAGGACCAGCAATATAAAGCAATAAGGAGAAAAGAAAGTCACTTTCCAGCACACCTGTGACTTCACTACAAGACATGTTCCAGGGTGATTCTTAATAGTTCCTGTTGCGGATTACACTGAAGTGTATCAAAATAATCTTGTGAAATTCAGTTAGTCAAATTTGGAATATTAACTGTATTTTGTTTTGTCGTGTTTTTATTTTAAATTTCGGGGCTTCTGAAGTATTGGAACTCCCTGGAATTCAGAGGAACCTTATATGCTTGTCCCAGTGAACAGCAAATCAAGGCCCTCAAGAATCTGCTACCTCTTGGAGTCCTGTTCCCTTCTTGGCCCTGCTGTGCCTACCTGACACACATAAAAGATAACTTCATAGCCAAAATGGAATCAAGAGAACAAGTCAATTCAAGTACATAAGTTAGTATCCATAATACATACTTCAAGCTAGGAAAAGACAGTGAAATTTCAGGTGAGGAGGATATGACCTTGGATGGAAGTTAGACCAGATTCTGGGGCTGAGCTGGGGAGGAGAATGCAGTGAGGAGGGGTATATTTCCTCCACTGGCACATAGACTCCTTCTGATAATTTAGTAGATATCACTTCCCTCTCTGGTTGCTAATACTGAACATTAGTTTAAAAAGAACAGCCAGCACTGATGAAGTATATTTTGTAGAGAATATAGGAACCTTGCACTAAGAAGAAGTACATGTGATAGTTCAGTGATGATAGATCTTACTCAGGAATTAAGTACAGGGATGGAAGACTGGAAGGCATTCCCAGTTAAATTAGTCATTTTTTTATCTAGTAAATTAATGAGTTTTGTCAGGCACAAAACAACTTTCGTAGTCTGAGAAACAACTGGTCACAAGATACCACGGAAGAAAATCCACCAAAACTTGTTGGAAGAAGTATGTAACTCTTTGACAGAGTGCTTTTGATTTCCAACCAATACACCAAAGTTCATACAATATATATCAAGCAGATCAAGATGTGATACAAGAATATTTTCTTCCTATATGGATGGTAAGAAAATGTCCAAGGCTTTGGTCCATATATTCAATTTAAGACTATCAGGAATGAAAATGTTTCTTCTCATTATTTTTATTGCAACTGGTGCTAAGAACCTGATCATAGACCACAACATTCTCAAAGAAGAACATGTTAAAAGCAGGGCTTTTAACTAATTGAACATAATAACATTTCAAAAATTTTCTTCAAAGTGGTTAAACTTAAGGTCTTACAGTGGTGTATTGATGAGCATGGGTTAATAAGAACATGTGTTCCATTGCTACAAGGTGTTGCCTTTATCTCCCCAAGCTGGATTGCTCACAAAGTGCAGATCACAGTAAGAAATGCTCCGTTGCCTACCTGACATAGAGGGAGCGTTTCTGATTGGTTCGCAGGGACCCGGACCCGGAACTCATGCTGTGGTTCATCATCTGCTCTCGTAGGTCATGGATTTTGGCCTCAAATCGAGCGTAATCTGGGAATGGAAACAAAGATGGTAGATTTGGTCTTGTGCCTTTAGAGAAGTAGAAATGGTGCATGGCCGAGGCAGCTATTTTTCCCTGATGTTCGTTCCTTTGCCAAGTATCAGGGAGATGCACCACTCAAAACTGTGAACACAGAGGGATCACTTGTTCAGTATTATTTATTTGCAGACATTTACTAGAGGAAATGGACAAATCAGTTACTTCCCCCAAAGTAACTAGAAAACACACTGCCATCAAATTCCCAACATGGGAAAAGTCCTGGGGGAGGAGGTATGTGTGGTTATAAATGGGCAACACAAGGCATCCTTGTGGTGATGAAATGTGCTGTCTTGACTGTTGTGATGGATATAGTAACTGCACACATGAAACAATGACATACAACTAACCACACTCACATACATCCACACAAATGAGTACAAATAAAACTGGGAAAAGCAGAATTAGATTGATGGAGTATGTCAGTGTACTGGTTATGATAATGTGCTATAGTTTTACAAAATGTTACCATGTGGTGGTAAAAGGTATATGAATCTTCCTGTATTACTTCCTACAATTGCATGTGAATCAATAATTATCTTAAAATAAAAACTTTAATTTAAAAAAGAGGGCATTCCCCCGACACAAACCAAACAAACATAAAAAACAAGATCCACAAATAAAACAAGTACCCAAGAAATTATCAATGTTATTGGGAGGTGAGTTTGCGTCTACAGTTAACTTTCAGCCTGATAGACCAAAGAATCAAGTGTTTGGTGATGAATTGTGTAAAAAATTGCTTTTTAATTTGACTAAGTTTTTTTCCTGTTACAGATTGTTAGAACCTGATCATTTGGGATCATACCTCAATTCTGCCTTATAGCCTTAATAGAAAAAGTCCATATATCAAACTTCATCAATTAGATACATAACATAGTTAAATCAGCTTCTAGGAGACTGATGTTAGACTTAGGGGTAAAACATTAAATTTAAAAAGGGAGCATCTGGGTGGCTCAGTTGGTTAAGCATCCAACTTCAGCTCAGGTCATGATCTCACGGTTTGTGGGTTCAAGCCCCACGTCAGGCTCTATGCTGATACCTCAGAGCCTGGAGACTGCTTCAGATTCTGTGTCTCCCTTTCTCTCTGCCTCTCCCCCACTCACACTCTGTCTCTCAAAAATAAATAAACATTAAATTAAAAAAACTAAAAAAAAGAAATGGAGGTAGAGAACAGTCTTGTATTAAATATATTTTAGAAACTTTCAAACATATGGGTCAAAAAACAATCAAGAAAATATACGTACATATTATACTATTTCTTCATATGAAAAAAATTTTTCCCATATGTCAGTCCAATAAAAATAAAGATAGTACAAATAGGTTTTAAGATACTTATTAACACAATCATCATGTAGAAAGTAAAAGCTTTTGAAGTTTTGATATTCCTGATCATAATTTGTTCTATTATCTCTTTGGCCTATAGTGTCTTGCGTTAGCGAAATCCAGTAGGTGAAAAGGTCAATTTACTTAGGAGATAAATGTGAAAATGTAAGTTCAAATTATAAATGGCTCTTTTAATTACAAAGAAATTCATCATAAAGCATTTCCTTAGTTCATTCCAAAAAACAATTTGATTTTCAATGTAATTTATTAATAACTTTTCATAAAAACAAGAATGACTAAATGAACATAATAAAAGGTGATCTACTTACACTGTTTCAAATTCTTTATAATAAAAGTTCTATAAAATTAAATTTAAATTCAATTCACTGACTATTGGTTATTATGGGGTGTATTTCACAAAAGAAAAGACTTCACCTTGGTTTTCAATGATAAATAACTGGATAATGACCTTTGAATGTAAATATTTTTAAAGTTTAGAACTCCAAATATAAAACCATAAAAACTGACTGGAAATTTCTGATGCTTAAGCAAAGTCTTTTTTTTTTAATGTTTATTTATTATTGAGAGACAGAGAGAGCAGAGTATGAGCATGGGAGGGGCAGAGACAGGGGGAGACACAGAATCTGACGGAGGCTCCAGGCTCTTAGTTGTCAGCACAGAGCCCGACACGAGGCTCAAACTCACAAGCCCAAGATCATGACCTGAGTCGAAGTCAGTCATTTAACCGACTGAGCCACCCAGGTGCCCCTTAAGCAAAGTCTTATGTCATCCAGATTCGGAAGGCTTTCTCTTCAAAACTTAGCTTTAAATGATTAAATTCTAAGTGATTAAATAAGCGGAACACATACTTAACCTAAAATCTATTGATCATAATTTATATTTATTTCATTCCCTTTTGACAGAGAGAGAAAACACATTTACAACAGTCACTCTGACACTGTATGCAGATTGAAATCCTTTGGGGCGAGTCATGTTTTCTTGTCATTGTAAGAGTCGATTAGCATTTACAGCCATCACGGCAGATGCATCATGGCAGATGCTCTGCTTAGTGCTTCCTGGGGCATCCTTTCTTCCTTAAATCACATAATGAAGTTCATGAATGTTGTAAAAATTTGGGGTAAATAGAAAAACGATAAAAAGTGAGAGGTCCTCTGGCTCTTCTTGGCTCCCCACCTTCTTTCTTGCTTCCCATTGCTGTCCTTCACTGCAGCTTATTCTAGAGATACATCTTGTGTCCTGGACTTGCACAGGCATTTATCAGCTCATTTCAACACACACACACACACAGATACCCACATACACATGAGATCATAAATATATATTATGCTAATGCCTCTTTCTCCCTTTTTAACTGTGTAACTTGGAACTTTTCCTGCCTTCTCCCAAAAACATAAATATATATATGTATTTTTTTAAAGTTTATTTTTATTTATTTATTTTGAGAGAAAGAGGGAAAGAGAGAAAGTGCGGGGGAGAGGCAGAGAGAGGCAGAGAAAGGGAGAGAGAAAATCCCAAGCAAACTCCATACTGTCAGCATGGAGCCCGAGGTGAGGCACGATCTCATGAGCCATAAGATCATGACCTGAGCTGAAATCAAGTGCCAGACGCCTAACCCACTGAGCCACCCAGGGACCCCTAAATAGATTTCTTAATACACTTAATTGCATCACATGATTGAGATGATAACTTATTTAACATCTGCCACATCATAAGATAGTGAAGCCCGTCTAGCTTTTTGCTATTATAAACAGGATCTCAGTCTACGTGAGCACATTTATGACAGGTAATAGAGCGCTGCAGCGCAAGCACCGGCCAAAGCTTTGCACAGATGGCAGATAGCCCACGTCAGCGTTTCTCAGAGAAGAACGTTATCTGGCCTGGGAAACCCAGCAAGACTTCTTAGCGTCCTCTGATCATGCTCCATGCCACCACTTTGCAAATATCAGGTATTGCCCCCCAAGAACCACTAAGTCCCCCATCTGTTTCCAGGACTCCCACCGCACAACTTTTATGACTTAACTCCTGTTAATAAAAACCTAAAATCCCACCTCTGCTCCCCCACTTACGCATCTTACTTCAGTGCCAATCCCTGACCCCGTTTGATCACGTTGCTCCTTTTTGTATATATCACACCAGTCTGCAGTTATTTATGCAGTGGCCCATCTTCCCCATTAGACTGAGCTCTCTGAGAACAGAAACCACAACCCACTCTCCTTGGAGTTCCCTGTTCCTAACACAGTGTCCAGCATGTGCGAGGCATTTAATAACAGGGGTTCAATAAACAGTTTCTGAGTGAACCATGAATGAGGACGTGAGCAGATTTATTAAATGAGTTCAGTTATAAAATGCCTACAGGTGCTGAAATTGCCTGTTTTCAATGTTAAGGTTTTATAATGAAGAAAGACAACATGCTTCTCCTGTGGGATTTTTTTTTTCAAGGCTAAATAATCTATCTATTTCAAGGCTTTATTCCTGTCTAATCACTCCCACTCCCAAGTCTCACTGATATGTTTTTCACTGTCCAGGCGATCGCTGTGCTCTCCCCATCTCAGGCATGTCACACATTGGAAACCCTTCTTTGATACTTAACTTGTAACTGATCCGCCCTTAGGAAGTCTCTTCTGGCTGTCACACTTTATATGTCACAACAGCCTACTTGCTTCCATAGTAAACTGCGTCTCCGTACTGTATGGCTCATTAGATCCCCGAAATGTTTTCTGCCTTGCTTTTGAAATGTTTATTTTACACCATATTCTATAATGTTTGTACTCCCTGCTGTGGACGGGGAAGTGTTGTGTTGTACTATATTGTATTTGTCTTAATTGAAATACATCCTGCTCCCAACTTCTCCACTTTGACAGTCATGTTAATCACAAATCCTACATTTCAAAGTGCTTACCCACCTCTTTGCCCCTTTCTATTTTTATTTCTTATTTTATTATGATTTTTTTCAAGCAGTTTTCAGGCCCAGTATGGGGCTGCACGCTTCACCACCTCGGCCAGCTAAGTGCCCCTCTTCACTCTTTTTCAGAAAATAAAACTTGGGGGACCTGGGTGGTGGCTCAGCTGGTTAAGTGCTTGACTCTTGACTTTGGCTCAGGTCATGATCTCACAGTTCATGCCCTGCGTCAGGCTCTGTGCTGACAGTGTGGAGCCTGCTGGGGATTCTCTCTCCCTCCTCTCTGTCCCTCCCCTGCTTGCATGTTCTCTCTCTCTCTCTCTCTCTCTCTCTCTCTCTCTCTCTCTCTCTTCTAAGTAAATAAATATTAAAAAAGAAAGAAAGAAAACATGAGTGCAAGTAATTTTACCAGAGCAAAAGCAGTAAGATCCGGACTTATAAATATAAATGGTATGTGTATGTGTGTGAGAGAGAAGGAAAGACGGACAGATACAGAGACCGAAGAGGAGCAATGTCCCGGCTTCTCAAAGATTAGTGAGTTTATGGTTAGACGAGCTCTGGAAATAAGCAAGAAGACAGGTATGTAAACTGTTAGGTAGAAGTCTTTATGTTTTACGATAATGCTGAAAATCCCACTTTTCAACAAAACAAAAATCGAACCCTACCACACCCATTTAATCTTAATCCCCCCACCTTTCCCTGAAGGTTTTTGTCACACCACTGCCTTTTCTTTTTGAACAAATTCCTAACATTCATGTGAGATTTTAAAGGGCCTCAATCTTCATATCATCTAAAGGGGAATTCATTTTTTCTGAGTACCTGCAATGGGCTAGTATCTGTGCTGCAGAATTCAAATATTTATTATGTCTCCTAACAAAGCTCTGAGGTAGGCACAGCATTTTAGAGATGAGGCAACAAGTACAAGGAGGTTAACTAACTTCACCAGTCACTGACTTGACCTTGCATCTCTGTGAGGCCAATTTGTTTCCAATGTATCATAGCATCTATTATAATACCGTAATTCTCCTTTAGAACCTAAGGCGTCCTCGATTCTCTACGTGACTCGCTTGACATCTTGCTCTCCTTCTTCTCATCTACTGTATTGATTATGTGCACACTGAACTTCTTTACTGCAGCACAAATGCCTCAGAGGGTGGGGATGCTTCCCCCATCTCTCCTCACCAAGCCTCTCAGCTTATCATTCCTCCTTTCTGAGACTCAGCACTGTGCCAGGTGTTTGGCCTATAGTTTTAAAAAAAATTTTTAATATGTTTATTATTTATTTTTGAGAGAGAGAGAGAGAGAGAGAGAGAGAGAGCGAGCGAGCAAGCATGAGAAGGGGAGGGTTACAGAGAAAGGGAGACAAAGAATCCAAAGCAGGCTTCAGGCTCTGAGCTGTCAGCACAGAGCTGGACACAGGGCTGATCCCACAAATTGTGAAATCATGACCTGAGCAGAAACCAAGAGTCAGACACTTAATCAACCAAGCCAACCAAATCATGTATTTTATGTTTCTTTTGTGTGTGTGTGTGTGTGTGTGTGTGTGCGCACACGTGCGCACCTGCAATAAGAAGCAAACCACTGAAAACCAACTTTGAGGCAAATGTTTTAGAGTAATTTCAAGAAACATTACTTCCTTTTTTACATTACTAACCTTAGCCAAATTCGACGCCCCATTAGAGTTTGGTGGTAGAGGCGTAGGCCCTCCTTACCTTTTGCCTAGTTGAAATCCCATGCCTAGATTAGAGGCAATTAATACCAACAGAACATCCTATCCATAAGAGGAAGGTTAGCACAATCAGGAACTTTTGCTGTTTCCCCAGCTTTCTGGGGTGACATTTGCCAGTCCAATGGCAAAAAGACTGGACAGTTTATTTTACTGGACCGATGATTCCTCAGGCTTCTGCCATGCTAGACCAGCCAGCTTCCGGGGTGTGGCTGGAGCAGGGCTGAAGATCTTATCTTAGGAGTCAAAGTCTTTTTGAGGATCAGTTCAAGCTGATTGACTGGATCTGGGTCACCTCACCAAGTTGAGGGTTTTTCAGAGTCAGTCCACTTAACTCCAGGGAGATACCTGAAACTTTAGTAGGGGCTGAACATTTTGTTTAGTTGCATATCTGTGAATTTCACCTTTAAGTCTTTTGGAAAGGCATGACCCCCATTTTAAATATATCCTCACAGACTGACAAGTCTGAGATCCAACAAATAATTTAAAGACACTCAGAACTAGAATTACATTTACAGCAGTGCATTGCTGAAACAGTTTTTCTCTCTAAAAAACCTCCATTAACAGAAATAGCATAATCGAAACTAAAGCATTGGTGGAACGAGTCCATTCTTAACAACCCTGGCCTAATTATTTACATAAGCTCAGCAAGAATAAAGATTGATCATGAGGACTTTTTATTTGTTTGGGAGGCGTATCGCACCTATACGCCCAGGATCCTGAACAAATTGGCTGTCATTCCTGCTTTTGTAAACCAGACAGCGCCAGATATTAGAAACCCTAAAGAGAGACACTTACCAAATTAACCATGGAGACTGGCAGAAATTGGCTCAACTCTCCTTCCCTTTGCCCTTTACAGGGTAAAAAATTCCCCTTACACCAAAGAGGACTATGCTAGGCTTTAGGGGAACAGTGTTACTTCTATGCCAATAGCTCAAGAATTGTACAGGATAGTCTAGCACAAGAGAGGAAAAGAACGAGGAGCCAAAACCAAAATTGGTATACTCTTAACATTTGGCTCTTGTATCATAAATAAGATCATAGCATTTGTCAAAGAGCAGGTAAATGCTATTCTATTAATGGTCAAGAGCATGTAGCCTTAAACCAGAACAATGGTAACATAGCTGACCCAGGATTGGGTCAGTTACAACAGAGGGGGGAATGTAAGGATGCAGGTCTGATTCAGGTTTCCCCTCTGACCTTGAAGGCCAGCTAACACCATTAAATTTCTGGGGGCAGGCCTAAAGATGGAGGTTAAGACTAGTCACGCCCTACCTGAGGGTCCTGGGTCCACTCTGTAATTGGTTAAAAGTTACTGTCAATGATGTGATACTATAATGATTGGACCCCTGTACCTGTGTCACAATTTCCTGTAACTCCCCCTTCCCAAACTCTTATAAAAGGCCCTGCCCCGCCATGTTCGGGGCTCGCTCCACGTGGATCCACTGTGTTGTTGAAGTCTGTGAGCCCGAGTTTAGGCTGGCCGGGCCTAAATTTGTAATAAAGCCCGTTGCTTTTGCAAAAAAAAAAGAAACATTACTTCCAGTTATTTCTTTCTCTCCATTATATATGATGAACCAATTTAAAAAATTTCCTCTTTTTGGGCATCTAAATCCAATTGTTCCTGACTAGACACATTCACACTGGGATTGTGTCACTCGCTTTTACTTGGTTTGTACATGATGGCTGATACCAGTAAACAGGGTCCAGGATGTGGGTTATACAGACGGGGTTAGAATCCTGGGTCTGCCACTTTCTAGTTGTGCACCCCAGTGAAAGTTATCAACCTTCCCAGCTCAATTTCCTCATAAGTGGAATGGGAACAAGAATTGTTTCTACTTTAGGGGCGCCTGGATGGCTCAGTCAGTTGTGTCCGGCTTCGGCTCAGGTCATGATCTCACAGTTTGTGGGTTCGAGCCGCACATCGGGCTCTGTGCTGACAGCTCAGAGTCTGGAGCCTGCTTCAGATTCTGTGTCTCCCTCTCTCTCTGCCCCTCCCCTGCTCATGCTGTCTCTCTCTCTCTCAAAAAAAAAAATAAATAAACATTAAAAAAAATTGTTCCTACTTCAAAATATGTTGGGAAGATTACAAGAGAGCAGATGGACTTCAAGGGTTGGCTCTTGGTAATGACTGGTAATCCCTCCTGTTAATTTTCACATGTAATTCAACACCTACTCTTCACTGCTTGCTAAAGTCATAACTGCCCTTTGTACTGAGTAGAAAGGAAACCTGTGTCTACTCCGAGAGCCCCCTTGATATAGCCTCACTCTGCCTATTATCAGTTTCTTAGGGGTTTGAACTACTGAGAGACACTAGAATGGAGAAAGGCGAGGGTGTAAACACCACATACTATACACGAGAAGGGGCTCTGCTATACACTCTCTTCCTCCACAATTTGTCCAGAGTGAACGAGGAGACCCAGAAGGCAAACCCACAGGAAAGGAGGCACTGTCTCTGAGGCGGGGTTCGGGTTGTTTAATGCTGTAGGATTAACCCGAATTGATTCAAGCTGGCCAGCTCCTCACATTTGCAAGGCTCAGATGGCCAGCCTGAGTCTTAGAGAAGGAAACAATGAGCTCAGCGGGTTAGACTACGGCATGGAGCACTGGGCATGTCCTTCTCCCAGTGAACTGATGCAGCGGACACTCCTCTGCGGTTACAGCCTCAGGCTGCTGATTCACGTGTGTTCTCAGAGGAATCAGTGAGCAGCGAGCCGGTAGGGGAGTCAGGAACTCTGGGTTAGGAGGCCAGGTTTAAATGTTAAGCCTGTCATTGCTACCAATGGGGCCTTGGGCAGTTTCTGAACCTCAGTTTGTTTATCTGCAAAATTGTGAGATTCCTCTCACAAAGTGGTTTTGAGAATCAAAATGAGGTCTGACAGGAAGCACTGTGGAAATGTAAAACAGTTGTTGCTGTTACAACTGTGTTGGCTCCCATCAGAATAAAAGCATATACAGTCTTTAGTGGCACTAGCAAGGACGGTTGCATACTATTTTTACTTGCTCATTATGGACACTGCACAGCTTTACCAACAACTGGTGAAATCATTGGGCTGTAAGTGGGGTTCTGCACATCTAAGCGACACAGGCTGCCTTCCTGCTGAGTTACCATTTTCTCGCTACCGGGAAAGTAGTTTGAAGAGGCCACCTGCTGCACGCCTGACAAGTGATGCTTTTAATAGACAAACCTGAGTTAGAAGCTCTTAGTGGTTCATAAGCTAGGGAAGTTCAAGCTTTGGGGCCCATTCCAATGGGCTGGGGCACATGTCAACGGGGTGGAGTCTATTGGGCTCACAATATTGTTTACCTGGACACGATCCTCTGGGTCACCAGGGTCCAGAAAGGGTACATGGGAAGGATGCAAGAATAGTTTACATTTATTTTTAGCACGACATCTGATCACTGCTCAAGGGATGAGGTACTTTGAGCAATTATAAAAGCTTCCATTTCTTCAGGGGAAAACATCCTTCTTTCATGTATTCAGCAAACATTTCTTCGGGGTTTATTACATGCCAGGCACAATGCTAATTGCTAGGGACACCAAATTCACTGGAAAGACCTTTGCCTCAAGGGGCTCACAGGCTGGTGCTTTGCTGCCTTTAATTTTCTGGTCTCTTGTTGTGAACATAAAAAAGAACATCTTCTATTTAAATATCTGCCCCTTGTGAGTAGTAACAAGTACTTCCATGTGATAATGGGATATCTCTATGGTGGGAAGAGGCCAGGACAGCCAGACCTATGTTGCAATGGAAAAACTGAGGCGGGTTAAATCTTTGTGAAACACTGTGGTTTCTGGTGGAGGGAGAAGCACAGAAGGGGTCTCGAAGTACTGCCCTGGGATGAGTTGCTAGATCTGAGTCTTGGCTCTGGGTGATGCTGGGAAAATCCCCAACCCTCTCAGAGAAAATGATTTCCTCGTTTGTTGAGTGGGGAAGTCATCTCTGCCCATATACAATGTTGTCCTGAATATCTAATACAGCATACTTGATTTTTATCATTTTAAGCAGTATTGATTTTTAAAAGCACCATCAATTGATAATAATAATAGCACTTTTTTTTTGAGAGGGTGGATACAAGACTCATTCTAATCTCACAAGCTGAAATGTATGTGTAGAAGCAGGGAGAAGTAAGCCTCATAATCAGTGTAATCTGATAAATGAAGTATCTAGAACAAGAAACCCCATATATATTACTGCATTCTCTCTACCAGGCTCTTAACAAAATAACATATATGTGAGGGTCAGGCACAGATGACAGGTTATATATATCTCAAGTCCAAGAAGCAATCCTTTGTTAAAATTCTTCTATATGATGATAGAAAAATAACATATTTACTTGGAGCTCAGAAACTAATCAACTGTTCCCATTTCACCACCTCTTCTTTCCTTAGTCACATGGGGATTTCAGAGCCAGACAGACACAGAAAAGGTCCTGCCATACTATACTAGGCTTTAGAGGTATCCTAGAACATCCTTGCTCTGGCCACTTTTTAAGCTGTCATGCTGGGAATGGTGCTGTTTTTATGGACTACTTTAGAAGACAGGTCTTCTTTCCATACATGCGTCAGAATGCCCAACTTCTTTTGAGGGAGCTGACCTCTGGCCACTAAAATTTACTAACCCTTTACTTCAACCCCTGACTTAACTCACCTCACAGGTGGCCAATCTCCAGGTTGCCACCTGTGTTACAGTGATAACATGGAATTTTTCACTCCTAAACATTTACAGATGTTGTTTGACTTACTTCTGAACCAAGCTACTGTGTGTACACATATGTGTGTGTGTGTGTGTGTGTGTGTGTGTGTGTGTGTGTGTGTGAGATACACACAGAGACACACAGAGAGATGGAGACCAACAGAAAGAGATACACAGATTAAAAACTGGATTCACTAGAATTGAAATTTAATTGGGAATGCTAAACAACAGGGTAGGTCTGCTGTGTTTTCTGCACTCCACAAAAGATGGGGATCTATATGCCAATCTCTTGTACATCTCTAGCACTGAGCATTAAGAACACAGTTGTGGACACCATGAGGGCAAGACATTGTCATAATCTTTTTCTGTATCCCTAACACTTAAAACAGACACATAGTTATCAGTTAATAAATCCTAATGTAAATGTCTGTTGAATTGGGTGAGTTAAATACAGATTTCAGGAAAAGAAAAATTGATCTTTTAGTTTGCCAAATCTACTATGAAATAGATCAAACCTTTTAGAAAATTTTTTACAATTTTTTAATGTTTTTTATTTATTTTTGAGAGACAGAGAGAGACACTCTGAGCAGGGGAGGGTCAGAGAGAGAGGGAGACACAGAATCTGAAGCAGGCTCCAGGCTCTGAGCTAGTTGTCAGCACAGAGCCCGAGGCGGGGCTCGAACCCACGAGCTGTGAGATCATGACCTGAGCCGAAGCCCGATGCTTAACGGACTGAGCCACCTAGGTGCCCCTAGAATAATTTTTAATAACATGTTGAATTAAGGTTTGTTGTCTCTCTTGGTCTCTGTCTCTCTCAGCAGTATTGGATCATTTGTTTTGATTTGAACAATTTTCTGTGCAAATTGGCTGGAGACCCTTTAAGGAGGTTTCAGCCGAATGCTTAGGAATTTTTTAATGTGGAAAATGAAATTAGTTTTATAGGCAAACCACAGCCCGATTCCCTAACCAGCTATTTCACACAATAGGCACACAACTCTGAAAATTAGATTCATCAAATTTCAATTTGGCTTCATGCAAGCTTTGTTTTACAGATTCACAAAGGCAGATTTTGTTTTTAATTATCAGGATTATTGCAAAACAGAGTCAGCAAAGAAACTTTTTGAATTTGGCAAAGCTATTGTCTTCAGCAATTGAGAATAGACCGATGTAATGTTATTAAAAAAAAAAAACAAACAACTCTAAAGCAAATGATTCATTTTTGATTCTTAAGTTCACTACTGATTCTGAACATAAATTTTATGCAAGTTATTCAACCTGGGGAAGATTTGGTTTACTCTTCTGTACAATAGAAAACAGTACTACCTTATCAGATCATTTGAAAGTTAAATGTGATAGCATTTGTAAATAGTATACTCAGTGCAAAACAGATTAGAATGTTCAATAAATGAGAAAGAAAAAGGACTAAGACCTCTTGAAGCTTTATGTTCCTCATTTACAAAATGGGGATGATATTAATATATCACAAGTTTGTTGTAAGCATCAAATGAATAAACAAATATAAAAATGTTTGATAAACTGAATAGTTCAGTATAAAGTGATGAGAAACAACTCATACAATATGGGCCTTTTTAAAATCCCAATTTGTCTAGGAGAATATTTCCTTGGTACTTGAAATTTGTCTTAAAAGCTGTGGAATTTGATTTCTATCTTGGTTATGAAAATAAAGTCACATAAGGCATTGTACAGGAGAGAAATAACATGAAACTCTGGAGAAAATGGAAACCGCTGATATCATTAGGACTTAGCTGCCAAAGGGGATTCTCTAAAGATTTTGCTGGTAGGTTGGGTGAAAGGCTCAGAGCTGGGAGGCACAGGCTGTGGTTTAATTGGTGTGATTTGTAGCTAATGATGTATCAGAAGGATCAAGGCACTATGCCTTCTAATTTAAGGCACAGTGCTTGAGACTACATTCAACCAGATAAGAAAGCCTTCCTTGGCAAATACAAATATTAAATCTTTACTGGATTTGTCTTGTTCCTGTTTTTGTATTAAAATCATGGGACTAGAAGCTAAAATAATAATGTTCAAGCTTCCTGTGTTCTTCTGCAATAATGATCAGTTAGATCTTGCCCAATGAAAAGGGTGGTATTTTTGCCTAATTATAGCCCAGAGCAGAGAAAGGAGATAAAGCAGTCTGGCTCTAGAGGTAAACAGGTTGGCGGTCCCCTTGGGTGTGACTGAAGTGGTACAAATATCTTTCTTGCTTCCACAACATTCCTCTCATATTTATCCTTTAATAGTGTTTTGAAAAGTATATATACCTATTATCTCGGAGGACAACTCACTATTCCTAGAAAAATAGAAGCACAATGGGAAAAACACTTCCCACAAATGCTCAGAGAGGCTTGGCAATTTGCCCAAGGTCACGGAGCAGAGCGGGGAGTTGAATCCAAATCTTACAGTCCTGGCTTCGTCCACTGCTTTTTGTTACGACACTAATTCTACAATTTCCTCTGCAGGTGAGTGCCTCTTCTGCTCCTGACATGTTACGTCTCAGACTGGCTCAGTACCCTCAGCAACCATGTAACAACCAATTTCTGCTACAACTACAGATTCATGTCTTTGGTGAATTCCTATTTATTTTTTATTAATATAATTTATTGTCAAGTTGGCTAACATACAGTGTATACAATGTGCTCTTGATTTTGGGGGTAGACTCCTGTGATTCTATAACAGAGGTAGGTAATATCAAAATGCAAAGGCTTTGTTTGGTCTCCCCCAACAGGCTTCCCAAAGGAAAGCTGCTCGGTTTATCATTAGTGTGATTCTGGATCGAAGACTCAGAATCAACTGGAAACCATTGCTCAGACAACGATGGTAACAGACTGGACACTTACCAGGGTTGAATCTGCAACGATCTGGTTCAGGGATTCCTAGCAGTGGCTGTAGAGAGCAGGGCCACACCACAGCAGAGAAAAATTAAGGCAGAAGGTGGGATCTCTTCATAAATCTAAACTTGTAGAACAGTCTGCGGGGGGTTTGTGTCCTTAAAAGTATGCCTTTCTTACTTTTTTTTGTTGTTTATACGTAAAGGGCATGAGGACCAAATGTAATGTATAGTGCTTATTTTATCCTGATTAGGAGAAAGGTATTTTTAAGCCATTATAGATTATATATTAGATCATAAAAAGAATAATATTTTTCATTCTGTTGGGTGTGATAATAGCATTGTGGTAATATAAGAAAATGTTCTCTCTTTTTTCTTTATAGCTTCTGCATATGGAAGAGATTGAAAAGAAATAATGTTGGGATTTGTTTTAAAGGACATAGAAGAAAATATTTTAAGTGACGTATGAAGTAAATCTGCAAATTCGTGACCACCATTGGATCTGAGTGATAAGTATACAAGCATCCTTTGTAGAATTCTGTTTTTGTGTATGTTGAAAGTGTTCACAAGAGAAATATCTCGATGGGACATATAAAAAGTTTAAAAATCCTAATTTGATAAAACTAAAAGGCTTATAATACTATGTCCATTCTGTGAGAAGACATGGCTGCTCCAGGCCCTTCCACCGAGGTGTGTCTGCGTTGCTCATGCTCCAGGCCCTTCCACCGAGGTGTGTCTGCGTTGCTCAGTCCTAGTTTTCTGGCAGTAAAATAGGCACAGGACACCTATGCCTAGCATCATTTTGAGATTTAATCTAGGTAAGAGCCAGGAAAGTGCTATGCTGCTCAAATGCATTGTTTAATCAGCAGATATTCCTTGAGCATCGACCATGGCACGGCTCTGTGATAAAATGATTAAAAAGTAGTCTCTCCCCACAAGGACTTTCTATTACTGCTAGCAAATGTATATGCAGATTTCCACAGTGGTGACAATTCTAGAACTATCTCTCCCTTCTAGTTTGAAGACTACGATTTTTAATGAAGCAAGAGGCCCCTGCTTAACTCCCTAGCTCATCTCTTTCTGAATCTCCCCCTTCTTTGGTTCCCTGGGATTCTAGCTTTGGGGATTTTTCCAGTTTCACTCTCTGGCAAAAAAAAAAATTATCTGTGTTGTCCTCCCTGCCTCAAACATTCTTCCCCATCAGTCTTCACCTGGCTTCTCTTTCTTCCCATTTTGTCTTGAACATCACTTCCTCACATAGCTTCCTGAGCTACAACAGGTCCTTCCCTCAAATGCGACTGGTATTTCTCCTCTGCAACACTCCACATTATATGAAACTCCTTAACTGTCTATAACTACTCGCTTGGTGCTGGTGACGTACAGAGGAGACACCTGAGAAATGTTCGATAACTGATAGAGTGGAGTGGCTGATGTACCCTCCTTCCTCCTGACGAGAAGTGATAGGGCCATTTTGAAAATGTTGAGACTTTGATCAATATGCCCTATTCTCCCATGGATCTCCCACTA
Source organism: Suricata suricatta (assembly GCF_006229205.1). NCBI lineage: Eukaryota > Metazoa > Chordata > Mammalia > Carnivora > Herpestidae > Suricata > Suricata suricatta. Next base: position 64,082,585 of record NC_043710.1, read on the forward strand.
AAATAATTTTCATTTTCCAAGTGAAGTAAAGGGAAGAATCACTAGAGATAAGGATTAAGATAATTATTTCTGCTTCAGTTCTTTCTCATCATAATTATCTGTTTCTGAATCCTAGCACCATCTAGGTAGGCTCTCTCCAATCTTAAGATTACATTTTACTTCTTGAGATGCTACATGTATTCCTGTTTATCATCTTAATATTGCAAATATTTTATGGCATGCAACCAAAAGGGGGGGGGGGAAGCACATAATGGGAAATTACTCAACCCCAAACACACAAACAGGAGTGGAATACAATTTCTTCAGCAAGATTTATGGTAGCAATTTCATACTCACTTTAGCTATTTTCGTGACTCAGATAAAAGTTTTTTTGCTTATTTCACTATTTTTTTTAATGTAAAATTGTTCCTTTGATTTTTGGCAAAAGATCCATGAGAAAGTGAAGAACTTGCTAAGTGTGCATGAAATTGGAATGACTATTTAAGTAAGGACAAAGTGTAACCCATACTGTCTTCTACACAGTTATCACATGCTAAGAAGTTAGAACTCCAAAACATAGATAATTTGGAACCACTGAGGGACTTCTAAGGGATGTATTGTATTTGTTGCTTAGCCAGCAGCATTCTAATGAAAAGACTAAACAGTGCGGTAGGGAGATCAGAAACCTGGAGATCAGTTGGGGTCTCTTTCAATGGTCCAGCTGAGAGATGGTAAGGACTGGGGTGGGGGCGGGGGTATGGAGAAGAACGGGCAGACATTTGGAAGGTGTAAAGAAGAGGCTTTGCTGATTTAACTCAGTGTCACATATGAGAATGGGAGTGGAAATGTTCAGGGTTTCCTCAGGTTTCCATCTTGGGCAACAGGCTGAGAAGAGAAAACAAAGTGCTCCTACAAAGGAAATGACGGAGTCCATGTTGGGACACACTGAATCTGAAGGGACGTGATTACAGCCTAGTGTTCTGGGGCCAGATTCCCTTAATTCCAGGACCTGGGAGTAAGAGAGCTAGGTCTTTCACAACTGATGCAATCTGTAAACAAGATATTCTCTAGGCCTGCATGACTGTTCTCCATGAAGCTGCGCTGCATCTAACCCTATGTCAGGCGGGGCTGTGTGAAAGACACGCTCATCTGATCACTCTAGCCTCTAGATTTGGGAGGAAAATGAAGGAATAATAAAAGTAAGTAACCATTAAAATTGAACTTTATGTACAAATAAAAATGAGCTACAGGAAAATTGATCCTTGTGGAACAGAATCAGGCAAATTTATCTTCCCTCTTGATTAATAATTTAAGAAGAAATCCCAAGCATGCTGCCTCTGGAGATGTAGGAGTAGCTCTTATAATTAGACTCGAATCTGAACCGTGAGGGTGAGGATCAGAAAGCTGACTCAGAGCCTGGTGTCAATTATTTGCAGCTTGCACAACGAAAGGCTAAAAATTGGGAAGATGTAGGATGACTGAAGCCCAATTCTGGGGGCTGTTTTAGCACGGTCCCATAAGTTCTTTCAATTATTATTTGCTGCCAAATTTATTCTCCATCTCCTTTAGTCCAGACCTGGAAAATATCTGTGGGACTTGCTTTGGGAGGGGATGTGTACTTCCAAGTCAAGAACCAGAAATCAATGCACTCCAACAATTTTCCTCATTATTTAAACTCAGCCAGAGCCAGTTTCTGTGAAGAAACCCAAGAAACTGCCCTTTTAAATACAACCTAGTTACATTTACCATGTTTTTGAATGACTTAGTGGACCCACAAACACTCACCAAGCCCTCTCTGCCCAACAGAAAACAGCAACACACCAGCAGGTTTTCAGTTGGCCCATTCTGGATTCATCAGGACACAAGACGGGTGAAAAGAATGCCTTTCACACAGAAGCCCATTTTAAACATGAGTTCAGTAATCTTTGCCCACATGGGATTAGTTTCTTTACCATTTTGAGATGTTATCTAACATCTGTCTACATATGTATGTATGTATCTATAGTTTATTTCAGATTTTATCTCCTAAAACTATATAGAACAAATGCTCTCCCCTATATAACTCTGCAGATATGGATAGATATGAAGGAAGGGAAGGAAAGGAAGGGAGGGAGGGGTGGGGAAGGAGAGAGGGAGGAAGGGAGGAAGGCAAGACAGAGAGTGTTTATTTTCCCTGGTCACCTTGTCTTTAGGTAACATACCCCTCCCCACTCAGTCTTCAGTTGTTCCTCTTAGGACAGTTTCTGAACTCTTCTGCTAGTCTTCACTCTCTTCTCTCACATTGCTCATCATGAATTTTATTTCTGTATTATTTATCTCCATCCTACCCTAGCTGCTGATGTCTCAGCCTCCCCTAACTAAGTTCTGGCTCCTTCATTCCCAGATCTGTGTATCTGGCTGGCTCACAAAACACATAAGAAATTTTGGCTGTGTGCACATATGCATGTACAAATGGACAAATCAGGTTCTGACTTCTCAGGACATTCCTGACTTTCTCCATGCCCTTCCTATAGGAGGGTCTCCCTAGAAATGAACATGATAACTCCAGGTGTGATCTAATATATTTATGTGTCCAAAAGTTCTTTATTCTCTAAAGATTCCCTTTTAACTACTTGCTGTCCCTTGGAAGGTGGGTCATCTCCTTAGGAACATTAACTATAGGCATTTTCAAGTTTTCTTCACTTCCTTGCATTCTTGATTCTGTTTCGTTTTAAGGGTGTCTTGAAATGGTTGGTGATTCTTGTTTGTAAATCCAAATTAAGATGAGGCACAAAAATTCTGTTTGAAAGTTCTGTGTGTGCGGGGGGAGGCAGGAGTAAGGACTAGTGGTATCACTAGCAATCAGCTTGGGGACATTTTTATTTTTGAAATACCTAAATATCAAGCCCTGGAAGTCTCCATGCTTAGGTCATTTTAGTTTCCCCAAAACCCTTTAAAATCTTTTCTTTCAGGTTAAAAGCCTGGTTGCTGAGTTCCAGAAGTGAAGGAAAGAAAGAGGCCTGGGGGCAGTGGTGGGGAGGGACGCCTCACCATTCACGACATATTTTCCCTATGATCCTGTTCTCTGTGCAGCGTCATATCTGCCCCCGCCCCCCACCCCTCCACCCCAGTTCATGGCGGATGCTTCAAACCCAGAGATCTTCTCACTCACTTTCTAAAGAAGAAATATCCATTTCTGGGGGCGCCTGGTTGGTGGGTAAAAGAACGGATCTGGGTCTCCAATAAGTTCCTTGTAAGACTTTGTATTTTCAGTCTTTCTCTACATCCCATTCTTCAAATACCCTAGTCATTTAATCCCTAGACCCTTCCAGGTTCTGTCCCTCTCTTTGACTTTACAGCCCTTATAAAACCAAAGCAAACCACACCAAACCAAACCATACCAAAAGAAACAAAACAAAACGAAATGAAATGAAACCAAACCAAACAACCTAGTCTCCCACCTGTGTAGAAAAAAAGCCCTGTTCTTCCCTACTGTGTGTTTCTTCCCCGTGAGACTCCTTTACTACTCACATGACCACCACACTCACAAAGAGCACTATATTCACAACACTTCTCTTCTCTTAACGTATGGAGGTTTCTCCTAACACCAACAGGCAATTCTTAGACACCAGCAGGGTATCTGAGAACTCAACCCAATTCTGACACTATCTACCTGGAGATAATATCAGATTCCACACGTTAAGCTCAGCCCTACAAGACTGCCCTCCACCATTTCAGATGCCAGTTGTGAGCCTAGGTTGTCACCTGTGCTTCTGACCAATTGGCTTTAGATACGAGGTTCCAATGTCCCCCTCCTCAAGTTCCATTAATTTGCTAGTGGCTCACAGAACTCAGAAAAACATTTTACTTACTTTTACCCGTTAATTATAAAATGATATGGTAAAGGTTATACTAGAACATCCAGGTGGAAGAGATGAGTAGGGCAACGTGTGTGGGCGGGGAGGGGGTGCAGAGCTTCCATGCCTTGTCCAGATGAATCATTCTGTTGGCACTTCTATGTGTTCTCTAGCCTGAAAGTTTTCAAAACCCCATCCTGTGGGGATTTTTATGAAGGCTTCATCATGTAGTGACAATTGATCATTAACTCCATTTCTGCCTTTTACCTTTCTCAAGAGAAATGAGGGCAGGGCTGAAGATTCCAACCTTCTAATGATGGCTTGACTTTTCTAGTGACTAGCTTTCATCCAGGAGCCCACCCAGAGTCGCCTTATTAGAACAAAAGATGCTCATATCGCCCAGAAAATTACAAGGGTTTCAGGAGCTCTGTGTCAGCAATAGAGTTCAACAACTAATATTAGAACAAAAGATGGTCCTAGTGTTCTTATCACCTAGGAAATTACAAGGGTTTAAGAGCTCTGTGCCAGGAAACAGGGGCGGAAAGCAGTATACATGTATTTTCTATCATCTCACATCCCTGTAGATACTTGGGTTTATGCTTTTCCAGATCTGTTAAGTCATTTTTCCCTCACTGGTGCTCTCTCCTGCTTCCCAAATTTTGTTCCTATTTCCTACATGTGTTATCAAGGCTCAGTTACTTTGTGATCTCATGGATTTTTACCTGTTTAAATTCCTTTATTGTTACTTTGGTGGAGTTTTGGGAGAGAACAGGACTATATGTAGGTATTCAAGCTGCCACATTTAATTAGGAAGCTCACAATTTATATTCAACTCTATGAAATTTAAGCTTGGTGCTTTCTTGCCATCAGTCTATCTTGTTAAAATCCTATGGATCCCAGCTCTGTCATCTGCAGACCTTGTGATATCTGCAAAAAGTACAGGAGACCACAAGAGAAGATAAGCTAGGATTCATCTATTTTCTTATCTTTCATTCAGTTGTTATTAAAGTTTTTCTATATTTCCAGATTGACACAGAAGTATTCCGCAAATGCTTCTACCTATTCATTTAAAATATGTGCTGGGGATAGAAATAAAGGTTTAAGTAATCTCATTCCTGTTTTCAGAGAACTCACTGTTTATTACAGGATATGGTCAAGAAAGCAGACTATACAAATAGGATTGTCACAGGCATAGACAGGGAGCCGTATCAGTGCAGAAGAGGGGAACCCATCCCAGCTTGAGAGGAAGTACAAAGGGCATGGTGTTAGAGGGGAGGCAGCACTGAGAATTAATCTTAGAGGATGAGGAAGCGTTGGGCAGAGAAGACTAGGTGTAGAGCTGGCAGAGGGCAGATCAAAGCAAGGGGAGCAGCTGTGTAAAGGTAAAAGATCATGCCTCTTCTGCTTCTGAGGAGGAGAAATTTCTGCAGTCAATAGAAAGTGCAGGACAAAGGGGGTTGAGTCATCTTTTGATGAAGTAACTTGATGTCAGCATCCTTCCAGGAGAAAACGGAGAGCAGCCTACTTATAATGAGCTCTTTGGCTTTTGAATTATCAAGTAAAACCAAGGTATCAGCAACCATTGACAGAGTGTGAAACTTGCTAATAGACCCCCTGCGTTAGTGGGAAGGGATAAAAGAGTTTTGAAAAGTATAAAAGCACTATGGGAATATACAGGATTATTATTATTATTACGAACTGCCAAACACCACCATACCTAGCCTCAAGGCATCCTCTACAATTCATAAAATGAAGCATCTTCTCTGTGGATTGTAGCTAGCAAAGGCCTGTTCCTGGCTTAGACATTATACTATAGTTATAAAAGACATTAACTTTGGGGTGGGGAGGTGAAGCATGAACAGGACTTCCCTGTTTATTTCTGTGCAACTTCATTTACAACTATTAAAAGTTAAAGGCAAGGAAGGGGGAGGAGGAGGTGTCGTGGGGGAAGAGAGGCTTTTCAAGGCCAAAGATGGGAGGCTCTATTTTGTCCGCATCGGTACTCAGGGCTCTAATGAACTGAACTCAGTGTACTGCTTCAGGTTACTAGGAAATTAAAATTCAATTTGGATGTTGTCGTGAACCTGGCAAAAGGGTAGATTAGAGGTCTGGCACAACTCAGAGGCTCAGCGTTAGGAGGCTGAGTGGGGAACATAAAACATCAGCCTCCAAGCATGGTAAGCATGGTAACAATTTTAAAATATATTTTAGATAGTGAGCATTTGATCCAAATCTACTGGGAAGAAAGGTGTTTTCTCCTGATGGACATTCTATCTTCTAGTTCTGCTATCTGGCTCAAACATGAGTGAATACATATGGCCCCCAGCTTTTCCAAGGTCCTATGCACTCCTAGTGCTGGAAGGCAAATGGTAGGAAATTCTAAGGCATGGTCAGGAAAGCAGTCTTGAAGTGGTATACAATGAATAATGCCATCATTAATGACTCAAGGATGGAATAAGAAGTTGCTGTCAGGCAAGGATCTGGATATTTGGACAAAACAGAAGAGTCTGAGGCAAGAATAGCCAGCCAGCACAAACTTATTTAGCAATAACCTCAGTCTTGTTTTTTCTGAGATTCCGCTTATGGGTTGGTCATTGTCTCTCATACCCAATTTCTACATTTCTCCTGTTCTCTTTTATATCAACAGAGCTAATTACATGCAAATCACATTTCTTAGCCTCCCCTGAAAAATGACTTCCAGCTAGGTTCTGTCAATGGGAGACACTAACAGGAGATTGGAGGACAGCAGGAAGGGAGAGGTGAGGGTATTTCTCTCGTCTCCCTGTTTCTGGTAGTATTTTAGGCACGTCTATTTTCCTTCATGATTTCTATAGATGTTATTTAATTTTCATGTCTCCATTAGCATAGAATTGAAGGTTTCTCAGTGTGATATTATTCTGATTTCTTTGGTCAGAATGGAGGAGAAGAGTCTTCTGACTTCATTCAAACATGTTAGGGGTTTGCTGGAAAACAATATTTGGCCCAGTGGTCTTAATGTTGTTAAGGGAGACGGATCTGTACTAGAGTAAGTTAGCACTGCCATTCTCATGGCCACTCAATAAATGCACTGAAAGGTAGCACCAGTGCAAGCAGTTTTGACTATAATGCTCTCAGGAGCCTGAAAATAGCCCCCCAAGGTATCCACATATTAATCCACCGAACCTGTGAATGTTAGTTTATATGGCAAAAAGGACTCTGAGGGTGTGACTGTGTTAAGGATATTGAGATGGGGAGATTATCCTGGATTGTCTGGGAAGCCCTAAGTGTAATCACAAGGGCCCATATAAGAGGAAGTCAGGATAGTCAAAGGAGGAAGTTGGAGATGGGACAATGGAAGCAAGAGTTGGAGTGCTGTGAAAAAGGAGTCACAAACCATAGAATGTAGGTGCCTTCAGAAGCTAGAAAAGGAAATGCATTTCCAGTAGACACACCAGAGGAAACCAGTCTTGCTGGCACCTTGGCTTCAGCCTAGTGTAACTGATTTCAGACTTCTGGTCTCCAGAACTGTAAGAGAATAAATGTATGTTGTTTTAAGCCACTAAGTTTGTGGCGATTTGTTATAGTAGCATTTGGAAACTAATATGATGCCTTATATATAAACAGATTCCTCTTGCTTTAAAAAACCACCATGAGATACCACCTCATACTTGTCATACAGAGAAAGATGAACCCTCTAGCACTGTTGGTGGGAATGCAAACTGGTGCAGCCACTCGGGAGAACAATATGGAGGTTCCTCAAAAATAAAAAATAGATCTACCCTATGACCCAGCAATTGCACTACTACGAATTTATCCAGAGGATACAAAAATGCTGAAGGGGACCATGCATCCCAATGTTTATAGCAGCACTATCAACAATAGCCAAATTATGGAAAGAACCCAAATGACCATTGACTAATGAATGAATAAAGAAGATGTGATGTATATATACAGTGGAATACTACTCAGTAATGAAAAAGAATGAACTCTTGCCATTTGCAACAAGGTGGATCGAACCAGAAGGTATTCTGCTAAGCAAAATAAGTCAGTTGAAGACAAATATCATACAATTTCACTCATATGTAGAATTTAAGAAACTCATGAATATAGGGGAAGGGAAGGAAAAATAAGATAAAAAGGGAGGCAAGCCCGAAGAGACTCTAAAGTACAGAGAACAAACTGTGAGTTACAGGAGGGGAGGTGAGTGGGGGATGGGTTAAATGGGTGATGGGCATTAAGGAGGACACTTTTTCTGGTGAACATTGGGTGTCATATGTAAGAGATGAATCCCTGGGTTCTGCTCCTAGAGCCAAGACTGTACTATGTTAACTAACTTGAATATAAATAAGAATTAAAAAAAACTCTACATCTAGGCTAACGGCAAAATCTATAATGAATTCTAGCCTGATATAGAATAACATTTTAGGGACATATGCAAACTTGCCTTGCCTCAGATATCACAGGAGATGCTGGGATGCGCCTCTCAGATTTCCCTTCAAGTCTGAGCACTTACTCCTCTAGTGGCCCATGGATGAAGAAGGCAGCTTCCTCCTGAGCCACTCTTCCTCCTGCAGGTAGCCTGCATGTCCTGACTGGTCCACAAAGGGCTGTGAAGGGCCAGCCCCTTCATGCCCACTCGTGGGCCATTCTCTCAGAACCGTGTTGAAATTGCATCAGCACCCAAGTTTTCCTTCAGCCCAATCCTATTCATTCCCTTCCTCTGCATTTTGATTCTGAAGCACTCCTCAGTAAATTTCTCATCTGTCAATCTCCGCCTGAGTCTGCCTTTTTAGGAACCCAACCAAGAAAAGTGATTTATCTATATATAGTCAAAAGCACTACCTACTTGCTTAATTTCTCTTTGTATCTGCTGGTAATGATGCGCCCACTCTCCTGGAATACATCACACTAAAAGCCAGCACGTGAGAATGCAAGATCCTCTCAAAAGAGAACATGACCATTCATAAACTAGTCCTCAGCTGAGGCCCTGGGTGTCGTGTGAGGAAGAAAGCTGCAGGAAAGGGGTGAACATGGAGTGTTAAGGAGTCAGATAAGGAAGAGGGCTGTGCTGTTGTTTACTGTGCATTTAATTCTTATTAAGCCCTCAGACAGATGTCATGTCTCCATCTTACAGGTGAGGAATCTGAGGCTCAAGGAGGTTAGCTGATCTAGCTAGAGAACAGAAGAATCCAGCATTGTTAACATACAGTGACCATGTCTTCCCATGCTATCAGGAGTAAGAAGTCTTCTGAGAGAATATGGGAGATGGTATGAGGCGCGTTTTTCTATTGACTGTGGGGAAGGTCACTGAGGGAGGTCCGGGAGGGGTGAGGACATTGCTGCTGAACACATAGGACGAAGCATCCCTCCAATTCTGTGACAATCATTTGGAGTTAAATCCTCTGCTTCAGAAGGACTAATGCTCCCGCTCTCCCAGGCTTTCTGTTTCCTCAAATCTGCAAGGAACTTTCCCACCTCACTGCTTCTGCTCAGGTATAGTCCATCTACCTGAAATGCCTTTCTTCTTTTTTTTTTTAATTTTTTTTTTTTTAGTGTTTATTTTTGAGAAAGATAGTGCGAGTGGGGGAGCGGCAGAGAAAGAGAGGGAGACACAGAATCTGAAAGAGGCTCCAGGTTCTGAGCTGTCAGCACAGAGCACAACATGGGGCTCGAATTCACAGACCGTGAGATCATGACTTGAGCCGAAGTCTGCACTCAACCAACTGAACCACCCAGGCGCCCCTGGAATGCCTTTCTTCTCGTTCCACCCCTCCTTCTAGGTCCAGCTTAAATGTGTTCTCGCCTTCTTTGCCCACCTCCAACAGAGGCCATCTCTCTTCCTCCAAACGTCTAGAACATTTAGTGTCTGTATTACTTCTGTTAAGAGTTATCATATCAGACTCCTGGTGTTGTAGTTACTCAGGCATGAATCATATTTTCCTCACTGAACTGAAGAGGGAAGGAGAGCTGGCGTGTACATATTTGTTCCTCAAAGAGTCAGTATAAAATCATTTGCCGCAAGATGTATTTGTTGCCTAAACGACTTTAGAAATTCTGGGTTCTTCACACTTCTCTTCCTTTTGATAGGTAAATGGTCTGTCTGATCATGCATCTTTTATCTTTATCTGCATGGCAAACTCCTTCTTTCTTTAAAATTCAAAGACTATATCCCCTTTAAGAGTCAGTATTCTCTGAACTTGCCCCCTTAAATGGAATTAATCAGGTCCCTCTTCATCTGGCTTTATATCTTACACAAGATTCACTGTTGCATTTATGACACTGTTATGCTTGTTTGCATATCTGCTTAATCTGCGTATGGGGCTAGTGTAAAACTCCATGGAACAAGGCATTATGCTTTATTTAACCCTGTGTACGCAGCTCTTACTACAATACCTAGCATGTGATGAGTGTTAGGTAATTAACGATTGAATTAAATAAGAACACAGAGTTTGAAGCCAACAGAATCTCAGAAGGAATGCCAGATGCACGTACTTAGTGCCAGGGTGACCAGAAGCAAATTACTCAGTCTCTCTGAGTTGGAAATAACACCACCTATAATTACCAGACTAGGTGAAGATAAATAATATAATACATGTAAAAGAGCTGCACAACATGGGGCCCAGAAAATGCCTGTTCTTTTCATATTAAATTGAAAATCAGTTTGTGAACAAAGTGTTCATGTCTTTTATGTACTAGGGGTTCAGCAAGGCCTTCTAAACTAATTTAGGACAACACAGTGTTTGGAGTAACCCTTTTGTAGAGTTGTTTTGTGATCACTATCTGATAGTGGTGGCGACGATGAGAAAGAAGGAGAATTCTCTAGGAATTAGCGAAGAAAGAGGAGGAGAAGGTGAAAAAAGAGGAAGGAGGGAGAGGAGGAAGAAGAAAGCATCCAGTGTATTCAATTTATTGTGGTTAAATTACTAACCAGAAGGAGAATGCCCCAGGAAGTCTAATTTATAATGCTGTTTAGTTCTAAATAAAGGGCATCTAATAGAGAGACATGTAATCCTGTTTCCAAAACATACTGGAAAGATCGGATCATGTTTGCAGTTTGCTCCCCACCTAGTTCAGAGTCCCCAGGGTCATATTGCCAGTCTAAGGACATGTCCTCTGGCTAGAGGAAGCCCTGCTGAAATACCTTGGATATTAACACCTTTGCAGAAAGCAAGAAAACATTCCACCTGAAAGCTACACGTTATCAGTCAACTAGCCTGTGTTTGCTCAAATCTGGCCTTTCTGGAGAACCGAATTTTTCATGGCAGAAAAGAGCATTGTTTCTCCTCAACTGAAATGGAGAATCATTAATGTTCAACCCCAAATGCTACAAGCTTTCATTACTGGCATTATTATGTGTTTTTGTGGGTGTGATCTATGGAGTACAATTGCACCCCAGCTTGGAGCCACAAAGTGGGGACTGCAGCAGATATGTAGGAGGGTATCTATCTGGCAAGAGCCTGCACTTATTTTATTTCTCTGCCTGCTATTGAAGAGGGGGAGGATCAAGATTTAAAGGCTGATTATTTACTTTGGAATAATGTTATTAAAATGAATAGTGCTCATATGAACACTTGAAATGTAGTTGTGTGCTTTTTAAGCATGTTGACTTAAAATCATTGTGGTTGGATTAAAAATTAACATCACCTGAGGGCAGACCTTCTGCACGTTGTGGCATACCATAGGTAGAGTGTCACTTCTTTTCGGGCTGGCCTCCTGTGGATAAGACCTAATAAACTATATTTTAGTTTTCCTTCTTTGGACTTTTCTCATTTCATATTCCACTAAAATTATACATGACTAGCCCATATCTGTGAGCTTTTTATATGTGTTCTCTTTTAATCCTTCCAGAAGCTCATGTGCAAGATATTCTTATGCCAATGTATATATTGAAACCCGAGGCTCAGAGGAGTTATGAAATGTGCCAAAGCCACACAGCTAGAAAGTGGTGGTGGCAGAAGTGGAATCCCAATCTACTAACTTCCCAGTGGTGTGTGCTACTTTAGTTCTGGACACAACTAAATGATTGTCTATATGGAAAACTACACGAACAATGAGAAAACAATAACTCTTCTATCATAAGCCCATTTATTATAATGATTAGCAATCACTGTGGGCTACATCATATTCCAACACAGTAACTACAAACTAACCACCCTGACATGGGGACGGTAATGTCAGTGGGTTTGTTCCTATCTCCTCCAGAGATAGAAGACACAAGCCACAAATGCACTATCTTCCGATGCCAGTGACAGGCTCTCCTCTCTGCTTTGCAAGTGTCCATTCCCAATTCTCTTAATCAGCATAAATCTTTTCTATGCGTGTTAATGCTACCTTTTCTTGGTTCTGGATTGAGTATATTTGCCCATAAATCCAAGCAGGCTGCACCATGGGCCACATGAGAATTCCTAGATTTGTGACTATCACCATGCATGTCACAGATGCTCGTAAAGTCCAGTAAAATATTAGTCACTTCTTTTCATTTCCATCACAGGAGGAATTTATTTGGTGGGGGGCATTTTCACAAAGAATAGTTCAGAAAAGAATAAAAATATTTTATGTTAGCAAAAGTGACAATGAACATTCAAAAAGCAGGAAAATAAACCATTGAGAGGGGAAGACTCAGTGATTTTAATTGGTGAATATTAAATTTTAGAAGACTGAATTTATAGTGTTCTGTGGATTAGACTGGGTGTTCACTGGACCAGAGACTTCCTGAAACAGTGATTTTTCCCCCCATCCTTATTGTACCTCTAAACCTTATGTGACACAATTTTTAAGAATCAAGTTAAAGGATCATTTTGGACTCTGTCTCTCAGTTAGAACTAGAATATCAGAGAATATACCTCAAATGCTTTAACCTGGCATTCAAGGCCTTTGTGATCTGCCCTTGGCCTCTCCTTCTTAACTCCTACTCACAAGCCTGCCTGACAACATTCCAAGTGCACAAAGTGATTTCAGAGCATATTTTGTACATTCCCATTCATATTTCTTTTAATTCTACTTTTTCTTCCCCTTATAACAATGCTTCTCTCTTTGACGACATTCTAACCAGTCTTCATGACTCAGGAAAATGACCACTTCCTCATCTAAATACTTCCTTATTTCTCTGGTCACAATGAAGCAGCTTTCTTCACTGCACACTCTGCCATGACGCCTATGCCCTGCTTAGTATTTGATGATCATATGTGTGTTCTCTTCCCTCCTCAAGGACACAACGTGACAAGGATAGAAGACATGCCCTAGCTTTTCCTGTCACACCTGATGCCCAGTACAAGTTTTGTTTCTAATGGGTGTTTAAAAGTATTTGCAGATGTTAAAATAAGAGAAATCATTGTATTTTAATGGATGGCACCATTCCCTCAGGACATTGCTGGTGTATGAGGCCAAAAGAACTTGGTCCCAGATTTTGGCTTGTGTGGTCAGCCTGGGAACACCTGGAGTTGGGAGGCATGGATGAGATGGCTCAGGGATTGGTCCAGAACAAGGGGAACAAAACAACTGCATCTAGGGTGTGGTGAGATCCTGGTCCAGGTGAGGGTGGATGGTGGTCTTCAGGCCTAGATGGCCTGGCATGGATTAGATCCCTAATAAATGAGGTACCCTCTGGGCTCCCATACAGATGTCCAGGGCTTCTCTCCATTGTGGCACTCCCCACCAAATTGTGCTGCAGTGGGTGACTTCTCTGTCCCTCACCACTAAGGACTGGGCATGACCATGTAAAAATAAAGCTTTAGCACCCAATCCAGTACCCAGCATGTCATCAACCCTAGATTAACAGATAAATATCTGTTGGATAAATGAAGGAAAGAATGTAGAAAGAAGGAAATAAAAACACATGTGGATGTTTCTTATTCAGTTTTTCAAGAGAAGTGGTAGAGATCATGCACAGGATGGGCTAGACATTGTGACTGCCTTCATCACAATCTGCCCAATACTTCCTGTTCAGAAATAAGCTAAACTGCAGGGGAGAGGCTTTGTCAGAGCAATCAGACGGGGTCAGCTGGGACGTGCTTTTGCAGCACATGGATGAGTCTCATTCCCTGCACAGACCTCATGGCAACTACTCTTTAACTCCAGGGATTATATGAGTATGCATCCACTGGACTGGATTTAAAAGAAGCTATAATATAAATTCTCAAGAGTCTTAGATTTGATTTTCTTATTCACATTCAATTGCTTTATAGAAGAGAGGAAATTTACAATGTGTGGTTCAGTTAAGATCCTACCACAGCTCCCCAGGCCCCTATACTCTGGCCTACCATTCCTCTGTCTTCCAGAGTGTCAACATTCAAATCCAAAACCTCATCTACTGCTCCAGTATATACATTTTTTTTTTTTTTGCTAAATTACTGTTACATACTGTTTTACTGTCTCAGCAGTGAGCTGTTGGCATCATAGTGCTCTGGGGAAGCTGTGCTTATCCAAGTCCTGGCATCTCTTCAAAGACACCTAAGCAATGCCATAGGAATTCTGCAGATGTGACCCAAGCCTTCTAGAAGGGGCTCTGGCACTAAGACATCCTGGTCAGCACCCAGCTCATCCAGCCACGACATGCCTGAGACTACAAAGACCAGGGGGAACATCTCGCAGCATTTACTGGCTGCGTAGAGAACTCAGAAATGTTAACAGATGGCATGAACAACACAACCCTGAATAGTCAGCAGGGTGACACTCATTAAGAGTCACTACTGAGTCTACTTCCAGCAAAATCCCGTTCCAGTGAAATATCTCTTTCCAAAAACTGTCAGTCTGCTAGAACAAACGAGATTGCAGGGTACTGTGATGCCAGGCCTGGTTGAGGCTCTGCATGACAGGGTCTCTCTCAGAGCCTCAGGGATCCTCCATCCATCATTGTCTCCTGGGTTATCCTGATCAGATCTCCTCCGTAGCCTCCTTAGCTCCTGTAGATGGGACACAAAGCTGAGTAGCAGGCAGAACTTTCCTCCCTAACCCGGCACTCATTCCGCTGCCTACTCTCCCTCCCAGCAGAATAGGGGTAGAAGTGGGGGTGGGATCTGGGAAGCAGAGAAGAATGTGTGCAGGAGGGATAGAGAGCACCTGTTATTCTATAGGTTAGAATTTGTTCTATGGTAAATATTTAATTATCTTCTCATTTTTTTCAACTATATTACGACTTTGTTTCTCAGGTAAAATCATTTCCTCCCTCCCTAACTCTCCTCCTTCCTAATGGAATGCATTGATCCCAACGCAGAAAGTAAGACTGCATTTTGTTGTATTTTACGAGCCATCAGTGAATTAAAATATTAATATGTGACCTAGGGTCAGATGCGTACAACACCAACACCAGATAATGATTCATAGGGTGTGAACCCGGAACTGCTTTATACTTAATGACACAAAAGCCCACATCTGTCATCCACCACTTGTTCCCCCTGCACTCACCCCCAAAAGGTAGAAACTCCAATATTCACAGATTTTCACACTGCCAGGTCTTCTCTTCATAAGCTCCCTCCCACTGGTTACCCCATTAGTGCCTCTTGAATCCTAGCCATGCTCCAATACCTGATGCTAATGCCACCTCTTCTAGGCAACGTTTCATTAAGCCTCAGTCAAAGGGAGCTGCTCTTTCACCTGTGTTCCCATAGCTGTTTGTCGTAATGTTTGGATCATGGTTCATCTCATCCTGTCTGTGATTCCTTCTGTGATCCTGTCTGTGAGTTGCTGTTACAACTCCAATGGAAAGGTCTTAAACATCAGAGTTAATGCCCAGCCTGGTGAGTCAATTAGATAGCTTAAGGGGCGCCTGGGTGGTTCAGTCGGTTAAGCGTCCGACTTCGGCTCAGGTCAGATCTCACGTTCGTGGGTTCGAGCCCTGCGTCAGGCTCTGTGCTGACAGCTAGCTCAGAGCCTGAGCCTGCTTCCTGTTCTGTGTCTCCCTCTCTCTCTGCCCCTCCCCTCTCATGCTCTATCTCTCTCTGTATCAAAAATAAATAAAACATTTAAAAAAAAACGTTTTAGATAGCTTAAGAAAAGAACAGAACTCTTCAACTTATTTCCCTATAGCTCTCTAACTCCATTGTTAGAGGGGGAGTGAGCAATCACTTGAGGGGAGCACCTGACACTGTCAAGATGAAAGGCTGATCTCCACCTCTGCCACTAACGTTTTCCCTAATCTCATACCGTGTTTGGTTTACCAGTTATTTACTTGATGAATCTCATCAGTAAACTTTGCCTTTATGACACTGTTCACAATAGTATCAATGCTTTCATATCTATTCTACTCTTACGATCTTCTCACTGCCAAAGACATTAGGCCAAGAGAATACCCATAGTTGCCTAAGAAAATAAACCTAGAGTTTTTTTCATGAACACACATACCTAGGAAAACATGGCTGTAGAGGAATGAGGATGTGACTGTGCTGTGTGACCCTCGGCAAGCTACCGAACCTCTGTGAAATAAGAATAATAGCCATACCTGCCTACATTTCTTGATTACCAGCACATGAGAGTTAAGGTCTGGAAAACACTTAGCAAGAAGTACCCCCCAAATGTTAGCTACTTCTATTACATCTGTGCAATCTAAATTATAGTCTGATTGCATAGTGTTTCCTTACTCTTGTTGGTAATAGTGAATCCCCAACAGATTTTAAATTGGATACTTTCTGTGTCTAAATTGCTTCTTGAAAGATTTTTATGGTTCTTGTATTCTTAAGAAGGCTAGAGAAAAACATATAGGGATCTTATTGTTTCTGAAAAATATGGCTTTAATGAAATAACCTAAATCTTCCAGAGATACATGAGAAGAAAAAAAATTCTTGCCAAAAATAATCGGTCCAACCAACCATAATTCTGTTAATTCATCCAACTGCCAGCAAAGAGATCAAAGGTTAAGTCTGTTCTCAACTTCACAGGATCATAATGATAATAAACATAACTATTCTTAGTAGTGAAGGTACATTTTGCAATTGTAACGGACACCATTTGATTTTCATTTTTGGTAAGCTAAATGATTTGCAATATATTTTCTGGTTTGAAACAACAGATCTTTTAGCTTAGTAAAATTTGCCTTTGCTCAGGTGACCCACCTTCTTATTCACAATTTCCTCTATTGCTGGAGAACACTGCTTAACACATATGACAAAGGACTTCAAAAACTATCCTCTCCCTTGGAAAGCCCGGGAATTTTCTTATCTTCTGAGCTCTCCTCCTTTTATGCACCAAGCTTCACCATTTCTTTTCTTAAGTCTTCCCAGGACTGAGCATTTATTAGCCAGGAACTATACTGAACACCTTTCATGGAGATTCATCTTATTTCTTCCTCTAACAACCCTGTGGTGTGTGTTACATCACCCAATTTATGAAAATAGACACTTGTTTCAGGCTACACAGAAGGGAACTAAATAATGGATCCTAGATTTTAAACCAGGTCCCTATGTCCAGATGTTGCCTCTTAATTACTATCCTGTATTGCCTTGGTTGCCCATAACCTTCTTCCTGTCTACATCTCAGGGCCTGTTACAGTTTGTGATTAATATTAGAAACACAACAAATGATTGGGGGATAATAGTCATAATACTAGCCAACAGGTAGTGAACAGTTATTTGTGTCAGATGACATTCTGAGAGATTTTCATGTGTAAATTCATTCAATCTTCAGAAAATCTATATGGTAGGTACTATTACCTCATTTTACAGATGACAAAACTGAGGCATAGGGGGATTAATCAATGAGACTGAATGAGAGAGAGAATGAGAAAGTAAACTGCTATCTCCTACTCCTTATATATTCTTGTTCCACACCCAAATTAGTGAATCTTCAGGAGTCCAAATAGCCTCTCTGCTCATATATAAAGTGTACACCCATACCGCACTTCCTTGGGTGTTTTCCTTTACCCTTTTCCAACCTACTCCTGATCTTTCTCCAGGATATTTCCTCAGGTGCTTATAAGAATATTTGACTGGCAGGCCAATAGGTTCGACTTTCTTCTCACAATCTTACTCATCTGGTTTGGCCTGCCAATGAGGCTCTGTCTTTCTTTGTGCACAACAACCCTGTGTAATGGGGATTACCCTCACTTTCCAGATGAGGAAGCTGGGGAATGGAAAGGCTAAGCAAGAAGTTCATCTGGGATTTGACAGTAGACAATCTGGCTCCAGAGTCTGGCCTTGATCCACATACTACAAAACCATGGATGAATCACTTTTTCCCTTTCTCAAATTCTCAGTACTTGCCATTGGTAATTGTGATCCTATACTAAACTGAATTGTATTGATCTCATCCTAAATTGTATTGTGATATAATTGTATCTGAATATGTGGCTTATTTTATTGTAAACTCTTAAGATCATTTCTTTTCCTTTTGGGGTCCTCAGAATGTCTCTCTTGAATGCTGGATTTATTATTATTTGCTGAGTCCTACATTGGAGGACTGTCCCAGAATGGAATGTCTATTCAAGCAGAGGCAGAAAATTCTTGTTGCTCCAAGCCATAGGAGGAGTTTTCCAAGAGCTAATGGAAGTCTTCCATTCCTTTCTTCTCTCCTTACTCCATAAATGCCTCCCTGAATACCCTGCTCTTCCATTACCACCTTCTCCACCACTTCACCTAAGTCTGCTGTGTGTCTTCTTCTGGACGCCCTGAGGACATCCCAGCATGGGAAGACTGAATTAGTACCTCCACGTACCTCTACAAACCTACTCCTCCTCCCTGAAGGTACTGTGGACCACCCAGTCTCCTGGGTCAAGAATGTCAGCAGGACCAGCTCTTGGTATTTATATAAAAGACCCAATATTCAAGATAATAATAACAATGATAATGATAAACACCAGGACTGTATAAGAAGCATTCACATTCCCCTTTGTTTTTCTAATTTTTGGCCAATGTAATTATCCAAATATGGAAAAGTTTTCTGTTTCTCCACATGTACTAGATGACTGTTTTTATTTCTGCTTTAGAAAGCAAATAGACAGCCCTAATTCCTATGTACATATAATCAAAGAAGTGAGACCAAGTGAGATGTCCCTTTCCCCTAAAGAATGAACATTTTATTTAGTTTTTATTGCGTATAAAGGCACATGTACAGTATTTAATGTAATCCCTACAATATCCTATGTGCTGGGTTTATTATTCCCATTTCATAGATGAGTAAACTGAGGCCCAGACAAATAAAATGAATTTCCCAAGTTTACATGACTGACAAATGACAGTGAAAGGATTTAAACCTACATTTGCCTCTAGGACCTATAAGCACTTTCCTTACACTGCACTGTCTTCAAAGAAACCAAATCTGAAAATAGGACAAAGAAGCGTGATAATGAGTTTTGCATATTTTTCTTCCATCAGGTAGACTATAAGTTCCTTAAAAGAATGAACTATTAAGTTTCCAAATGAAAATATTTTCACAAGTATTAATTATTACTATTGTGACCTATGAAGACTGGTATTAAGATTTTACAAATAAATGTGTAGAGCTGAGAAAAGGAAGACACATACATTGTTCCAATGGGTAAACAGAATCTCATATTTGTGGACAAAAAAAGATCTACAAAAGCATATGGCTGTGTGTGTGTGTGTGTGTGTGTATGTATTCTGAGCACCTACTATGTCCTTGGAACCATGGTAGTCAACAGTCTTGGAGAACTAAGACGTAAGCTAGCCCTTAAGGAGTTTTAGTGCAGTGGGGAGAATATACAGAAACCACAATGTGTTTATTATTCAGATTCTAGGACAGAAAATGCTGCAAAGCAGGTCACAAACCAGCAGCATGCCAACCATATTGACCCACAATTATGTCTTCTTTAGCTTCATGGTGTTTCAGAAATATGAATCAAAGGTAACATTTAAAACAGAAATTTCACTCAAAATTCACATATGTGGTTATCTCCAAAAGTGAAATGAGCCCTGATGACACTGGGCTCTGATTCCTGTTGGGCTGCCAGCAGCTTAAGGCGCTGCCTTCAAGGGCATTAGTATGTGTATATATTTGTATCAAAGGTTCTGTGTTTCTTTCAACTAACGATTTTTAGGAGAATCACCTGTGACATTTTCTCCCAGGAGAACATTTGGTACAATCTTTCACCTTGGTAACAGTGTTCACGTGACCATAGATAAAGTCATGCATGACATTTAAGGTGACATACATAAAACTTATCAAGGCAGCATTGACAGGAGGAGGAAGGATGAAGGTGCATGTATGTAGGCGGGTACGGATAGAAAGGAGGGATGAAAACAGGTGATAAACTTCTATTTGACCGGCTCCCTCCTTCTACGTCTCCTTTTCTGTCTCCCTCTTTCCATCTCTTCCTGCGAGTACACTTGCCATGACTTCTCCAAAGCTTGTTTTTTTTCCTACGGTGGCCCAGAGCTTGGATTAAGGACAAAGGGAACTGAAAATGCTCTAGAAAATGCTCTAGAAAGCTCCCATCCTCATATATAGTTGGCTCAAGACAGGAGCAAAGACAGGGTTGGAGGCAGCAGGACACAATAAACGAGTCATTTATGTAAATGAACACATTAATGCATGTCCTGATATGTTCATCTCAGCCTCATGCCTACTGTGAGAAGCAGTATTTGTATCTCTATGTGACATCTGTATTTCAGTATACTCGGACTGAGTTAATACATCTTTCTACTGATAAATGTCTTTAAAAGATGGTCTATATTATCTACTGAGTGAATACATGCTTTGAAGCGTGTTCAAATGGCCTTCAAAGTTAATACAGATTAAAATGCCTTTTGCCTATCTGCAAAAGGCAAGCATTGCCAATTAAAACATCACTATTTGGTCTCAAAAGGATACCCTCAGCTCTTTCCTCTTTAATCTTTGCAATATCTACCTTGTCAGGAATCTCATGGAGAGAAGACAGACCGGGCCAGGATGGGGCTTAAAAGAAGGAAGCAACTGTTTCAAAGCTACCTACTACGTCCCTGGTCTATTAAATATGTTAATATGTTAACTCATTTAATCTCCCACAATCAAATGTGAGCCACATGTGGGGAATATTTTGTCTCTTTGTTCTTGTGCTTGCAGAACAATTCCTGGCACATAAGAGTGCTTGGTAATAGCTGTTCTCTATTAACCTCAGCACTAATCCTGAACCCCCCACCCTGATGCTCTCCACTGTTATCACAGGGGCTAGAAGCCTGAGAACCATCTTCCCAGAACCCCCTGTCAACAATGTTACAGTTTCAATTCTTCCCATCATAGTAACTTGCATAAATTTTGGGATGTGGAAGGGTAATGGCATACTGGGACAGGATTTTGCATTACTACCACTGCTTTTGGCTTCTTACAGTTTCCTAAGACTCCACAGTTCACTGTTAGTCTCCAGCTTTAGCGTTGCAAGTAACTATGACTCAGGAAATGTCTTCTTGAAATTTCCCAATTTGGGTACAGCTACCCTTACGCCTGACTATCATTCTTTCAAACCTCCCAACAATCACTAAGCACATTAATACACTAGATTATAGCTCTTTCTGCTTAAAATACATAACATGGTGTCCCTTTTCCTAAATGATTTAACGTTCCATAAATACTGGTTAAGCTGACTGAAAAAACAACCAATTCAAAGGTCAGTATCTCTAGCTAGCTGTTACAGAACTGAGGTTCCTAGAGATGAAATAATTTAGGATTACATAGCAGATTATTAAATGTCAGCGCTGAGAGCTGAGCCCTATACTGTCTGATGCCAATGTACTTTTGCTTTTTCCATTCTGACACTGTTCTTGGTGGGTATAGCATGTCGTGTTGCTGCCAAAACCTTATCTTAGAGGTTAAGAACTATTGTTTTCATTGTTCCTCCTGCTGGTGCACCACTGTGGCTGCAAACCTCCTCATAAATTGGAAGGGAACATTGCTCCCAAGATAAGCTGTCTACTAAATATGTATTAGATCTGGAAGGACACCCTATTAAGAAAGTGTATTTTATTTACTTTATCTGTGCAGATACTGTGTGTGTGTGGCCAAGTAAAAACTTGCAAAGTACTAATTGAGTAAATAAATGAATGAAAGTTCATGGTTTTGCTTGGCCAGAAGTTCCTTTGAAGATTGCATGCTCTGACTCAGGGGTCACTTGGGTCATAAACCACTTGTGCGTTGGTAATTCCATTAGCCTTAGTGCCTGGGTCCTATCCATTGTTCATCACAGTAACAATGTCTATTAGGCTGTTGATTTTCCTTGAGAAACCTCACTTGTCAAGAGCATTGTAAATGTGAAGCAGATAGAGACAAGAATGCATCCCTATTTTATAGGGACTGGGGCCCTGAAAACTGTTAATCAATGTCTGTTGTCATATAGTAGCAGAAGCACTGCATTTGAAATCAAATAGATCTGGGTTCTCATCCTGATTCCTGCTGCTTACTACACCTGAAACCTTGGGCAAATTGTTTCTTTGTCCTCCGTACTCTCATCAGTGTATCTCTAGACTTCTCTGGAGCTACTGGAAGGATGAGCTATAGCAGCATCTGTTATGAATTCAGTGAGTGAAAATAGTTGTGCCATCTTTAATAGTGAGGAAGTGTTTGCTGAAACACAGGCTGTCTTCTTGCAGGCTGGTCCATGTTATTCCATGAGCTCTCCAGTCCTAAACTGGTAGCGGTGGTGTAGAGGGACACTTAGAAACATGTTTTTCACAATCATAATTATACTACCTAGAGAGGTTATATAATGGCAAAGAATGGAGTGTCTGCATTTAATAACTTTTTGTAGGCTTCATGGTGTTTGGTGCTTTTGAGGTGGGGGAGTGGGAGTGGCTGGCACAGAGTGGGTGGAGCATAATCATCACACCACACTTTCCCTTCAGATGAGATCCAAGATTAGACTCACTAGAAGATTCTGGGGGTGGACAGGTAGAGTTGGGTGCCTTTTGCATGCTAAGAGGTAGTAGTTAAAGCTGTAGAAATGAATGAGGTCATGGATCATTTTGGATTAATTGAGGGAAAATTACTTGACCTCAGAAAAACTCACAAATTTTTAATGATTATTTGTTGAATTAATAAATACCAGATTAGAACATGTATCAATTTTCATCAAAATGACTGGGTCCGCCACTTCTCTTATGATCCAGACTCAATTTATCTTTCATAAGCTAACTGAAGTAAGTGTACTTCCTCAATATCCTGAGTCTTTCAGTTTGAAAAAGTCCTTTTCTGAAAGCCCAATAATCAGTGTTAGTATTTCTTGCTTTATTGAGATATGGCAGGCACGATGAAATCCTACTTATATAGCCTAAGTTGCAATTAGACTTTGAGGGCAGAAAACATGTTTTCTTGCATGGCCAAAAATTTCTCCATCCAGCAGGGTAATTTGCTACATTAAGCTTTTAATAAATGGAAACTTAGTGTGTGATCGGTCAATAGTTTTATTGGTATATGTACTAAATTTTTTTAATGTTTGTTTATTTATTTTGAGAGAAAGGGAGAGTGAGTAGAGAAGGGGCAGAGAGAGAGAGGCAGAGAGAGAATCCCAAACAGGCCCTGAACTGCTATCACAGAGCCTGATGGGGGGCTCAGACTTACAAACCTCAAGGTCATGACCTGAGCTGAAACCAAAAGTCAGCTGCTTAACCAACTGGGCCATCCAGGTGACCAAGGTCAAGAGTTTTAAAATATTGTCAGAGAAGGAAAAAAATAAATGGGCTTTTGTAACCTTAAGTGTTGAAAAATGAAATGTGTGCATATAAATGACTGGTGCTCAGGTTGGAAAAGACAAGACTGCAAGGAACCCGAGGGAGGGCACTGAGAACTAGAACTGCAGTGTGAGGGAGAATCTTGTATGGAAGAGGCTGGTAGTGTTGGTTCTAGGAAGGAAGAGATGGGGTGTCCGTTATTCCTCAACAATTTCCAGGTTACCTGATTACATCAAGCACTGTGGTGCGCCATACGGATACAACAGTAAGTAAAGGAGTGAAAACGACAAGAAGGTGACATACGCAAAGGTGCATGGGTGTTGGGACACAAGTCAACAAGTATCACATTCCAGTGGGATGTTTCTCAGGCTCCTGCCCAGCTTGACCCACTATCTCCTGCATGATTTTTATAAACATTTATGTCAGTACTCTGCTTCATGCTTTTACTAGCACTGTTTTTTAGATCAACCTATCCATTGCTAGACAGATCTCATTATCAAAGAGTGAGATCTCTTTCTTTTAATTTCCCCTCTATGAGTTCTACTTCTGTCCCCTGCAGTTATATAAAACAAGTTTATAATCTCTCATCTCCTTAAAAGGTTCTCTTGTATTTGAATAATATGGTCATTGTATTTGCTGTTCTTATTTGTAAACCTAAGCGTCCATGATTTCTTCAACTAATCTTTATCTGATAAAGTTTCCAGAGTTTTGTTCCCCAAGTAGTTACCTCTAGAATAACTTAATTATAACTATATAATAAAGTGGTCCCTGTGCTGAGCACTAGACTCCGTCATGAACTGAGAAGAATGGATACTCAAGAGAGGATCATGACTTCCTAAAGTCACATTGTTGGCAAGTGGAATGGACACAATTCAAAGCCAGGGCTTCAGCCTTCTATCCCAGTTCCCATCCAACCTATAAATATAAATGAAGAACGTAGCCCCTTTAATTTTCTCTCCAGTAAGATTTTTACAACACAATCATCTCATTGTAGCCTTGTCTGACTATGGTCAATAATCTTCCAAATCCAGATATACACTGGAACTGGCCTGGGCAACTTGGACTGTGTGGTCACCCTTGTATATATTAAAGGCATATCTGCCTTTTGATAATTAAAGTTGCATATATTTACAGGCATAAATGAAGAGAATGAGATATAGGATGACATGAGTAAAGGAAATTTCAAGAAAGAATTTCTTAAAATAAGCTTTTGTCTTTTGTCTACATTATAGATCAGATAACCTTTTCTCAGTGCATTTAAAGAGTTTTCAAGTGCATTTTTCATTCATTTGCCCTTTGAAGTGAATTATTGCCATTTAAAGGTGATATGTAAACTCTGTTCTACCTCCACTTATTAGACCTAAAGCTGTCTAAGGAAATGACATTCAGATTGATGTACCTTGCTGGAGGATGGTAGACATAAGACTGGTATGAGGTTAATACATTTTCTGATTCATTTGTAAACAGAATTCGGTTTTCATTTTTGTCAGTCCTGAGGTTTGGATTGAATTTTAGTTTCCTAGTACCCAGCACATAATCTTAAAAGGGGCACTTCCATGGGGTCTTCACAAATATTGAACAGAAAAATAGAGTGGACAGCATGGTGTTTGGTCCAGAAATTTAACTAGCTTATGCAAAAATTTTAGGGTCTATGCTGGAGAAATCAGTGATGCTTCTTCCACAAGTAGCTAACTTCCTCTTAGTTGGTCCGGGGTCCAGTACGAAGCATGTGCAGAAATAAAGACAGGTAAGGGTTGTCCCTGTCTCCCATTCACTCTACAATCTCCTGGGAAGATGACATGAAAAAGACCCCAAAAAACAAAAACAAAAATGGAGCTCAAGCTGAAAGCCATGGAAGAAGAAGAGATTTAAATGGATGGCACTGGTCATGTCCGGCATTACAGATATGGTGAGTATTGAAGCAGGGTAAGATTTTCATAAAAAGCAGATAGGGCGGAAGTCCTTGACTCATGCATAACAGCATCTAATTGTGAAGGTGTAAAGATTTAGGAACAGAAAATTCATTTTCAACCCTTTCTTTCCATCCTCGCCTATCACTTTTCTCTCTCCTGACAAGGTATTTTCTGGGCTTGGAACAAAAACACTGCACGGAGCCCCAGGACACACCTGCTGCTTCAATCTCTGTGCCTTTGTACAGGCTGCTCCTTCCACCTGTGACATCCTTGGTCTTTTAGTTCTTTACTCTACTGCGGAGACATCGCTTTCCGAAGAGCTTTCCCTGGCTCTTCTAAGTAGAGGTAATCATTCCTTTCCCTGGGTTGCCTCTGTATTTCGTTAACACTAATATAATTATATCCTGATATCATAATTTAAATGATGATAAATTAGCAGTAAAATTGTACATATATTTGTCTTTTTGCTAGACTGAGAGTTTCTAAAGCTCAGGGACCTGTTTCACTCAGCACTAGATCTCTAGTCCCTGGCAGAACTTAGAAGACAGTAAGTATTTGCTGAGTTTAATTGAATCTTCAGGCAGCAACAATCCTTCTTCATTTCCTGGGCAAAGAATTTCCAGGCCCATCAAAGTGCTCTACTAGAATATTTTCCCAATTCTGACCTTGCATTAATTAATCTGCTTATTCACTGAATGCTTAACATGAGCCAGGCAGAGTGTTAGGTGCTGGAAGTGCTAGACAAAATAGACATGGCCTTACCCCTCATATACTCCCTCCTCTTGTTCAAAGTCACTCAAATTATTCATTCCTGTTAATTTACTGTAAAGTAATATTCTTGCCTCCAGGATAACTTATCAAATCAGAATGCCACACATAAAAGCAAATTGGTGTAGAGTATGCTTCAGCTGAGAAATCTCTAAGAAGCATTCCATACCTCTGTGCCCTTTGGAAAGAGTACTCCTTCTTTGTGCATATATGTATATGTATCTCTATGTACATGTACATACCTAGGCCAAGTATATGCATATATCATAAATATGCAATATGCAATTAAGGCCCACTGAAGACTACAACCCATTTATAAAGAGAATAATCCCCTGGCCCTTCAAACTTAGACCCACTTAATTAAAACCAGAGCATGGTTTGTACTTTAAATATAATGTCTTATGGTTTCCAAGTTTAAATCTTTTAGTGTTGGTCCTTTGTTTCTTCTAACGCCATTGTGAAAGCCCCACAAGTGTATTTGTGTCCTGAAACTGAAAGACAGATAACTGTTCCAAACTTGAAAATATAGCAACAAAAAATTAATACCAAACAACTCAAAAACTTTCACGTATTTTCTAGTACTAGATACTGCTAAACAAAGTAAGAACTAAATAAATATTTTACAAACAACTGAATGCACGAAAGAAAGACAAATACTTGTAATTATGGAATGCTTCATTAGGGCAAGCCAACGGAAGAGGTTATGACTTTAAAAGACAAGTTCAAAACCAAGCCCTGACCCAAATGGTGAAACATACTCTACCTAGATGACAAAACCCCCAAACCCCAAGCTTTATTATAGTTGTGCTTTAAATTCTTTGTTTTCTCAGATCTTAGGACAATGGCATAGCTTTGGTGGGTATAATATCCCATCTACCTAACCCAACAAGCTTCTCCTGTTGAAGTCAGGTATTTAACACCCAATGAATTCCAATGAAGATTACACATAAGCAGATGTCTGATTAACCTCTCCATTCCCTCCAAGCCTTGCCAGTTCAGTTAATTTTTCAGTTACTGGGTTTTTATCATTCCCGGGCTTGCTTTATACATCACAAATGAATTGGATGTTTGTGGTGGTGGGTGATAAGGCCCCAGGAAGAAGGTAAAATAGCAGAAGGAAAGGTCAGCATTTACTGAGCTCTTGCTTTTTTTTCAGGCCCTGTGCCTGAAAAATAGATTTTGGACATACAAAAAGAAAAATAACATACTGCACTGAAGGGTCTATATATGGATATTCAGTTCTTACTACTGAACATCCTAATAGGTCTGGGTATACGTATTCCTTATTTGTAATTTAGTTTCAGAAAGATTATGTATGCCACGAAGGAAACAAATCCCTTTGGGCTCTCTCTCATGCACATATTCATGAAATTCCAAGTTTGTGCTGTCATAGATTAAGAAATTTTATTAAAAAAATAGAAAATCCCATCTGGTCTGTGAAACAGGTTTCTCTAGGGGATATCATGCATGTTTTTACAAGTTCATCTCATTGGGTTGTTTCTGGGTGGGTAACTAAATTCTGAGGGACAGATGGATTCCTTTCTATTGTTAACGTATATAATATATGTTATTTGAGAAAAAAAGTTGACAGTCTAAGTAAATTAATATTTTCAATAATAGTGTACTCCCAATGGGTGATTTGCTTAAAAACCTCTTAAAACAACAGAAATGGGGGCTGACTTTTGTTATTCTTGGCGCTTCAGCATAGTCTGGATCAAGGGCAAGAGCACTGAGTAAATCCCTGGCAAAGCCCCCTCCAGACTTTCCATTCTGGACTTTCAGAGGTGCAACTTCTACTGGTACAAAATAAGCACCTGCAAAGTACTGAAAGAGTGTTCACAAGACTTGAATGAGGAAGTTGATGAAAGTCTTCTCAGAAGTTTTGTAAATTCACATGCAAAACAGGGTCAGATAACTATAATTTAATTTTTTTTTTTAAATAGAAAGAAAGTATTTTTCTTTATATTTGCCTTATCTCTATAACAACTAAACAGGTTTGGAAAAATGCTATCTTACACTAATTAAGAACATGGCCTCACAACATGGCATTTCATGAATATTAAATGCAAATGTGTGAATTATCGAGTTTCAAGTAGGCTGTTACATTCCCGGCTTTCAGTCATGAGCAAATACTGTTTTCTATATAGAACATGCATTGAGAGTTGCTTTTTTAAGAATCAGATGAAACTAGGAGAAATGAAGGGGAACCCACTACTTGAATCATACACTCTGATGCAGACCTTGGAGATCTGTATCTACTCATTTATTATTCAATTTTCTATCCAATATTATTGAGCCCCTCCTATGAGCCAGTCGATGCGAGGACAAAGAAAAATCTCAATCCTTACTAATGAGCTCCTTCTGGTGATGGCAACCCACATAAACAGATAATTATAAAACATGCCTAGAGCATTTGGGATCTAGAAAGAAGACGAAACCCACTAGTGGGGAGGGAAGAGAAAGGTCTTTGAGGAAGATGGAAAAAACCACGAATAATTCTTATTTATTTGTTTATCTATATTCCTACTCATTTTCCCTCTTCTGTATTATTCTGATGAAAATCATTTCATCTGTCAATATGTCAGATATAAAGTATGTTTAGAGATAAAATGTATCTTTATTTTAAAATCATCATCACAATACTATTATCACATCTAAATTACCACCAACAACTTATCATTGAATATCCAGTTGGTATTCTGATCTCTGTCTCAGGAATGTTATAAATATTTTTTAAAGTTAGTTTGAATTTGGATGCAATAAGGTTCAATGATTACAATTAGTTGATGTGCTTTTTAAGTGGCTTCTTATGTCTCTCTCTTCTTTCTTCTTTCTCCTTCTTTCCTTCCTTCCTTATTTGTTGAAGAAGTCTGAATTTTAAAAGTAGAGTCATGGATAAGACAAAGGAGAGGGGAGGAAGAAAAGAAGTCCAGAAAAATAGGTGTCAGGAGCAAAAAACCCTGCAAAGGCACTAAGGTCTTCCTTGCTTTCCTTAAACATATAGGCTTTGTGACCATTCTGATTTTGGAAACATTGTTTAGTATGCACTATCTCCTTATAATGCCCTTCTCTGCATATGCAGTAAATTCCTGCATCATCTTCAAGTTTCAGCTTTAGAAGTTATTCCCCAATTTCTCAGTCCCACATTGTCTTCACATCCCTTGAAGAATGTATAACCTGGTATCTATCAGTTAATCATGCTAGTTGCTGGGTACAGAAGGATAAATGAAATCAAATCCCTCCTCTCAAGAAACTCACTGTGAGATATTTTTGGAAGAAAGGAAGTGATTCCATACTCGGGTCCATATATGTACATTTTCCTATATAATTTAGTTACAGCAAATGCATGCTCATGCATGGAAAGCAGAATGAGGAAAAGGTAGATTTGCTTTAAAATAATTAAAAATAGTCTTGCTCTTTCAGTTTTCATTTAAGGATGGACAGTAAAACTTTGCCAATAGACTAAATATTTAGGCTGTGCTTTTTTGCTTTTTCTAACATTACTATGCTATGCAAAGATGATAAGAAGACTGATATTGTAAGATTTGATAATCTAATTATTATGAGTTTAGCTAGTTCCTATGGCTCACATTTGTACGTTTTATACTGCTATTGAAACAACTGAAGGCAGCAGTATAAAAATGTATTACCTAGTCATATTTTAAAATGATGCTCTTGAGTGTGGACAACCCAGGAACACTCTTTCATTCACTTAGGGGCTGTTTTGATTTTAGCCCTTACAATTAAAAAGAATCCATCTTCATATTTACCACGCTAGCACCTAACACCAAGCTTTGCATATAATGGGCAAGAATGGATAATGTGTGGGCTTTCCAACACTTTCTAATTGTGTTATCAAGCCTTATTGTCCCCTCTCTTCTCAGTGCTACTACGAGAGGTAAACAAGATAATCTGTGCGAAGTGCTGTGCACACAGTGGTAGCAAACAAACGGGGAATTTAATTATGATCGGTTATATAAATAAATAAATAAATAAAATAAACTGCATGTTTTGCTCTTGTCCTTCTTACCCGACCCAAATCCCTGACCACTCTTTCCAGACACTCTCAAATAATATCTCCTTTATCTCTCTTTAAGAAATCATACAGGGCTGTCTTAAATATCTTAGCACTTAATTATACATTGTTTCTGTGTCTGAATGTTATTCTCAACTGTAGCCATAAGTTCTTAAAAAATAAGATGGGTCTTCTACAGCAGTGATGTCAAAATATTTAACAACTAGCTGTGTCAGATATTAACTCTTTAGCGAATCTTCAGTTAATCAATGAAGTCTTTAGCTGCTCCATCCTGGAGATGCGTAAAAGCCCAGCATAAGGGACTCCTATGGGGAATGGTCTAAAGCAATTGGGAGGGAGGCACTCACGGGGCCCAGAAGAGAAGCTCTTCCCCAACAAGAATGTAAGTACTGCAGTGTCTTGAGAACCAGGAATGCTGGAAGCAGCCTGAATATTAGTACTCCTCTCTTTGATACCTCTTTGGCACCCCCATTTGTCAGAAACTCAAAACACTTATTGATGAGGTAAGAAATTCAGCCAAAATATATTTTCTCTTGCCCGTTCTCTACTTGTATAACAAAAGCTCAAACTAAAACAAAAAAGAGCTTATCTGGTTTGTGCAATGGGGAAGTAAAGTTGTGTCATGGGACTATAACACTTTTTAATACTTGGGTGCCATATACATTTTTAAATCAACAGTATCTATCATCCTTCCACTACCTTTAGCTGCTCTTTGTACCAAAAAGCTGTCTCATTTGAAGAGAAAGAAACCAGTGTCCCCGGAAAACGTTTCTTACATGGTTACTGCAGCCTCCTCTGACTGAAGCATGTTTGCTGAGCATGTCTTAGGCTCCTCACTGACACAGCGAGCTTGGGACCCCTTGCCCACGACTGGCTGCTGCAATTTTTCTGAACAGCTTTACCAGAAGCAAATGGCCCAAGGAAATATACTTGGATTCTGTATTGCCATTATTGAGTGTTCTTTGGAAAGAAGCTAGACCAATGAATATTTAGGTGCAAACTCATTAGGTAGGCAGGTTGACAGTATTAAGACAAGCTTCGTGAGGAAAAAATCTTATGATTACATGTGGATGCCAGAGAATCATGAACAGTATGAGTACGCTTCCTGTAGAAAGTAATTAAGTCTTGTCACTTCCTCTCCTATGATGTGAAGCTGGAAAACAACCCAAGCACAGCTAATGGAATTTGGATCCAGCAAATTTAGTGAAAACTGTTACCAAGTTCATCCACTAAAATCTTATTCAGAAAACTTCTTATTCCCTGAGTGGAAAGAAACAGGTAGGAAGTGGAAAGTGGTGAGTATCGCCCAAGGCTGAAGAACTGAAGGATTGATAAATTACATAAACTGTGAATCATACAGTCACCAAAGTCTAATTTTGCTATAGAGCAATGATATTTGGCTAATGGATATTTTATTCCAGCCTATCTCATTCTCAATGTAATATGTGTGTGTGTATGTATATATATATAAAACTGGCAAACACATCTAGTCAAAAGTATCCCCACTTTATAGCTTCATAAATATCACGATAGCAAAATGCAAATAAATTTGAGGCGTTAGGTGAGTCATTAACATTCTTAAACAAGTTTCAGAAGAAAAGAGGGAGGAAAAAATTGACAATGGTATGGTCTAGCTCTAAAGTACTATAATTTTGAGCCAGAGGATATAAACTTTAAGGTTCATACTAAATTGGCCAAATCTGTAGTCACACTGTAAAAAATAAGAACATTTGCCTGTGGTTTAGCTTAAAACCCAGCTGCCATCAGCCAAAAACAGGTTTTGGTGAAACTGAGACGTTAGGTATTCTGTTAATTATACCACTGGGCAGATGGCTTCTGGCTGGTAATTTCTGCAGTAGAGCCAATAAGCAGGTAAGCAGAGAGTTGAACAATTACCTGGTTAGTTTCTGTTACTGCAGAGAGCGTTTATTCTCTACCTTGAAGCCTTTCCCTGTTTCTTATCTCTTGGCAAACCCCTATTCAACATGGAAGTCAGTTTAAGGACATGCAAAATCATCTGCTTGACCCTCTTTCCATTACTTCCAGTGCATATTTGTACATTATGTGTTGTACATATCACAAGTTGAAGATGGCTTCTGGATGCTGGGCCAGTGTCCGTCACCACCACTATCCCCTGCTACTAGTGACAGGTGCTAGACTTTGTTTAGGAACTCATAAGGTCACGGGGAGGCTGTCTTTATCCCATCTCAGGTCCAGAATGGAGCTAGTGATTTGGTCTTATGTTCATGGGTAAGCCAGTCCATTCAAAGTGAATTCCATTGGTGATTCTCAGGATCTCTTTCTGGCTGGATACGACTACGAAAACCAGTCACTCAGGAGCCACTGACAGTTGTCCTGGGAATGCAAGGGCAGTTAGTCTTAGGGTGCAGCTAATACCAAGAGAGGCAGCAGGACAAAACCAAAGGAAGGGTTTCTTGACAACCTTGTGAGCCATAGGATCAGACTTCTTAAAGTCGGCTTTATTGCTGTACTTTTAGATTATAATCACCAATACATTCCCTTTATGAAGCAAGTCCGTTTGAGTCATGGTTTCTGTGACTTGTACTATAAAGCCACCTTACCTGCTCCCGTTACGATACAGCAGGAATCACAGGGGTTAGAATTGTGGGCTCATGTGTTTACATCTCTTGGATCCTAAACTCCTTGTGTCCAAAGATTATTTTTCATCTTGGTCATCTTAGCACCTAGCAGCATATCTGGCACTGATCTATGCTTAATAAATGATTAATAATAGATAAAATACCCCCAAACAAGTGAATAAAGTAAGCTAACCTGGATTATTTAGATCAGAAAACATTTCTTTCCCAAATATTTTGAATATTTTAAAATATTTGACTTGACTTTCCCATAGAGTCAGAGTATCTTCCACCATCTATCCATAACCATTTCCCACTTTAATTCAATTCCCTAAAAATATTTTTCTCCTTTTTCTTCCTAATCATATAAACAATGAAAGCTCATTAAAAGTTTCAAAAGAGATGTAAAGCATAAAACAGAAAATAAAAATCAATGGCATAGATTGCACCCACGGTGTATACTGCTAGTTTTCAATATGGAGGGTAAACAATAAATTTTGTTTTGTCCTGTTTTTGTTTGTGTTTTATCTCCTGGACCATTCCCACTACCACCTCTGCTAGGAAAACTAAATGTGGCACACACCTTAGTCATCAGAGTCAGCAGTTTACTGTATTTTCATATTGAATGAACATTTAATGTAGTCACACTATGTGCTGAGTATTTACTGTGTCAGATGCTTCCACATGGATGAGGGAATAGCTGCTTACTGGGACATGAGTGATTTCATTTACATCTTCCCAACAGCCTGGAGACAGGAATGACTATACTTGCTTCGTAGCTAAGGAATGCAAGGTTTTAAGATTTAGTTTTAGGGAATACTTCCCAAGATGTACTTTGCCTTTCCATGTAGAAAACTACTTTATGAAGAGTAATGAAGACAAATCCTAAATCATTCTGCTAATTGCATAATAGCTTTCACTGCATTAAAAATAATTTTAAAAACCCCACTAAATCCTCAAGATGCTTAATAATTACAAAGATTTTGCTGCCTGGAACTCCTGGTTGTTAGCTCTCCTTAGGTGGGTCTTTGTATCCAATACAACAGAAGATTAAAAGGAGCCAGTGGGAGCATGAGGGCTGGACAGAAGAAGGGGTGTGATAATAATGGGAGCCACACAAAGCCATTTGCTGTCCTTGCTGCTTTTCAAAACAGCCTGTAAGGCAGGGTTCCTCGTGGATCCCTTAGGCAGCCTTTCATTAGTCCCTAACACTAAGGGTTACAACCACAATTTAAAACTGAGATAAGAAAAGGATACCTGAAATTACCGACAGTCTCTCTGAGCAACTATCCTTTCAAATGGCATAAAAGGTAGATGGTAGAAAGTTTTAATCCAGCTGACCCTAAAGGTCACCTTCCTAAATCAGTCTATGCCTCCAAACTGTAGGCATAGCCTTGATGGATCATGGTGCTGTCAATTCCAAATGGAACTTAAAAAGCTTTAAGTCTGAGATCTTCATAGCTTGGACCACTTTCTTGTTCAAGTGACTTCCTTTGGCTTAATGGGAAAAAAGGTCAAAAGCAAAAACAAACAAAAGCCCCACAAAACCAACCCACTGGAATTTCAGCATCACTATTCTGAAATAGAAGTAAACATTCTTAGGACAGGGTAGGACTGCTCTGGGGGCCCAGAGCAAGGACACCAGGGGGGCCCCCAGACCAAGAGCAGTCCCTCTTATTTGCCATTGTTTCTTCCTGCACCACAAAAGGGCTTCCGTGTAGATGTGTGACCATCCCAACTCATGAGACCAAGCTCTGATCAACAAATTAACCCCCAGCCTCATCCTCCACTCCCAGGCAAACAACAGTCTCTCGGTTCTCCCTCATACCCAGGGGTGGGCACACCGTACAACTCAGGATTGTTTAGGGAGGAAATTCTGGGGCTCTATTCATTCTGAATGTCATCTAGGGAACAAGATCCAAATGGGCCCACCTCTTGGACAAACAGATACCTCTAAAACTAGAGGCACAGAGGAAGGCTGCCCAGGTCAAAGGGCTATAGTGATTCAGGGTAACTTTTAGAACTTATCTTGAATTTGGTAGATTTATGACCTTTTAAATATTTATATCTTTTTACACTAAGTTTTATATTTTGTTAAGAATTATAAAGAGAGCTTAGGAAAATGTGAACTTGATTGGTGCAGACCAAAAGCGAGAGCAAAGGGAAAGGAAATCTTCAACATTATTTTTATGCTTTAAACTGATAGAGGTTAAAAATGTGGGGAGAAGAATCAAAACAGATCTAGGGCCAAGATTCCAAAGTAGAACCATGTAGAGCTGGGAAAATCCTATCAGATAATTCCACCGTGGTGGGTGCAGGGTAGATTCTAGAGTCAAACAGGTGTGAGTTCAAATTCTGGTGCTGCCATATGACAATTTAAATTAGAAGTATTTAAAAGAGATTTTTCTCTCATCTCATTTTCTCATTTGACGATGGGAAGCCAAAAACCTACCTGGTGGGGTGGTGGTAGGATTAAATGAGAAAATAAATGTAAGACATTCATTACTCATCATGGGACTTAATAAATGATATTTACTATAATAATCAGGTACTTTAATGCAGTGTCAGGGCTAGAATTATGGCCTAACCACTGTTTAGCAAAAAACTGAGGAGGCTGTCATATATTATCTGGCCTCAGTTCATTTCCACGCTCCCCATTTGAAATCAAGTTTGTTCTTTAAATACTGTAAGGACTTAAAAGTTAAAAGTACACTGCAAGGTAATAACTCCATCTTTACTGGTTTCCCAAAATAAAAACAGAAACAAATTATCTAGCTATAAGAACTATATCTTACTAACAAGAAGAAAACTTATAATCTTCCCATTTACTGTGCATAGTTATTTCAAAACGACTTAGTTAACTTCTTATGCAAAATTTGACTTATAACCATAATGGCTACCTTTTATTGGTTCCTCTTTGTGCCAAACAGTGTACTGTTTGCTTTACAAACAACATCTCTCTGGTGTAATCTTTATAACTTTCCCCTCCCCCATTGGACAGATAAGAAGAGTGAGGTGCTCACCACGGTCCCACAAAGCCCGGGCCCCACAAGGCTGGAGCCAGGCTCTCCACAGCTCCTTTAAACCTCTTCCCCCGTCCGCCTTCCCAACCCCTCTCAAAGAAAATGATATGTGTCACGTAGACAAATGCTAATGCCTCTTTGGCTTTTAATCCTTTGCTGAGAGACATGTTTTTGTGGGTGTGTGCTCTCAGAAGGTTCTTGTCACAGTTCATGTTTGTCTTGCTGCAAATTTAATTGAAAATAACTCATGCTAAATTTTCTTTTGTTGCTATAAATAAACATATCTTATTCTTGGTGGGCGGAGAGGATGAAAAAGCCACCACCAAACAAGAAGAAACTTAGTTTACTGAGATCGGTACATCGGTTTCTTTCTCGATAAAACCACACCAAATCAAAACCCAGATGCTGCCACAAAATAAACCATGGGGCCCTGGCATGCGATTTAAAAAAATGCGGTACAATAAAACCCAATGTACAATACATCACAAAAGTGCTTTATAACTATATTGTTCTGGGCATTAAAAATATATTAACATTTTTAGGAACCTACAGGTGTGTTTCCTGAGCTTTACAAAATCTCATGTGCTGGTCGGGCCATGAGATGTAGAGGTTTGTTTATACCTGCAATGATTTGCTGAATTTGCTCTCTTGATCATTAGTGCGGGAGCCAAAGGGCTTTGAGCTGAACATAAGACGAAAAGATGTATTACAGACCCCATGTGGGGCAGCTGTTTGTAGATTAGAAACCAAGTCTCAGGCTCCACACCCCGAAGTGCCAACCACAATACATCACTCCTCGGCTCTTTTAAACAGAACCTCTTCAGAGAGATGGAAAATATGGAAAAGCTATTTTTGGACAAAAGAAATATGCCTGAAAAATGTGTTCCTGGAAAAAGATATATTCCATATTCCTAATCTGCCAAGTTTTGGTGCAATCAGAAAGTATATTGGAAAGGAAAAGTAACTTTATTGGAAGCACAGTGGTACTGATGACCAAAATTTTTATCAGAAAGAAGGAAAGAGTGAGCTAAGTCCCTGATAAAAAATAAATGCATCCATTCTTCTCAGAGAGATGCTAAACCAAGTTGTTTCCTTGAGGATAAAGAGGATGTTCTTGTCTGACCTACAGATTCCACATCTAAAGAGAAAGTGCAATTCTGCGTAAGGTAAACACTTTGGACAAACAGTTATGCGTTCGGAAGACCGTAGCTCCTTGCTGGTTAAATAAAGCAAATAACAACAAGCCAGACACACTTAAACATTCAGAAAAATGCCTTGCTATTCCTCTCCATATATGATATGCCATATGACACCACAGTTAAATCTGCTACTGCAAAAAAAAAAAAAAAAAGTACGTCAAGCTGTTGGTTTCCATGAGATTTGGACAGAGGCAAAAGAACACTGCAGAAAGGAGTCCGGGAAGGGACAGCTTCTGCTTCTTTCCTTCAGAGGAGGAAAGGACTTGCTACGGCTAGCTGACCAGGAGTTAGTGCTCACCCTGCCTCCTGCCAGGACCCAGAAGGAGGACCTGGAGCATACCCAGATGAGGATCAAAACGCAGCTTCAGGTACTTCTTAATGGGGGGTAGGAAACTAGAGACAACAGTTACAAGTTACGCAAATTCAAGAGTCATGCCCAGTGCATTTGTTAGTCCTACGGTGCTTTGTACAGCTCTTTCCACACGAACAGTCTTTTCTTTCGCTCCCTTTCTACATCATCAACAGGCATGCCAAATGCAAATCGCTTCAGATTCGGATCCCATCCTAGCAAAATGCAGGGACTACCACCATACCGAGTTTCACAATAATCTCCACAATGACAATTATTCACAGCCCCTCAGGTCTGTTCGCACAAAAGACTGCAATTTGAATCCTGCCTTGTTCAGGCTCAGCTCTGCTGGAGCTGGTTACCGGTGCAAACGGTCTGTTTTAAGATTTACGGATTGCTGAGCAGTGTAAGCCGGGGGGTGGGGATAGGCAAACCACCCTGTACATACCTCCTTTAGGCAGCTAAGAAAAACAATTTCATGACAAAGAGACTTGTTCTTTTCAAAGCTCTTCCAACAAATGAAACTGACAGAATGAAACCTGAGAAACTTTAGCAACCAAAGAAAGCAGCCTTCCATGGATCAAGGTGAATAATTGATTTGTCGGGTTTTGTTTCATCTTTTAAGCTATTTTGCTCATTAAAGGGAACTGTGGAATTTGTCAGAAGCCCAAACACTGACACACACTTATGACAGCAAGTGCATATTCCAAACTACAGATTCATTTGCCAAGCCTATTCAACAACAACGATTAGCTGCAAAGCCAGGGAACTTACCGAGCACAAAATTATTGGAACAAAGCAGGGAGGAGGCACCACAGGCAGCTTCTCCGTCTCCTTGGTGCCAGGTTCTCCTGTCTGCTGTCCGGTTCACACTTGCCTTTATAACTAAGACTCCGACAGAACTCACTAGCGAAACCTGATGAATTATAAAACAGCCCCTCCTAGACTCTTATATTTTACATCACAGGGGGTGACCATGCAGCATCCGCGTTTCCTGGGTACATATATTTCCTTGTAACTCATCCTGATAAATATATCAGCTTTGGGAGCAGTGACAGTAATTGGTCCTTGGGATGTGCCGGCATTAACCAATAAGATGCTTTCCCACCATCAGCATTGCACCCCCATCCTCCACTTGCCTTCCCCCACACCTTGTTAAGGTGGATCCACCCAACCCAGTGGGGGCTAGGCAAAGATGGCAAAATCCAAAAAAGCCCCTGCACCTCAAACATATGCATAGTGAGCCACGGTATTCAGGGTTAATTCTCCTCATAGTTCCGTAAAGATCAGTCCTCATGTTTGCATAGCATGTCACAGTGTACCAGACACTCTCACTCTCTCTGAGCCTCCTCCTCTCAGCAACCAGGAGAGGTATATAGTATAAGGGAGCCGCCAGGGCTCAGGCAAGTTTAAGTGACTTTTGTTTAATTGTTCACCAAAATTGAGGGGTTCAAGGAACCCGGGAATTAGCGAGTTCAACCTGTTCGCTGTGCAGATGAAGAACCCGTAGCAAAAGAGATAAAGTGACTTTCTCAGAGCCCATAATTTCCAAGTGTGATCTGAGCCTGAACCCAAACCCAGGTCTTCTGATATCAACAACAGTGTTGTTCTATCCTACTATGAGACCTCTAGAGCATGGAAGTCCTAAAAAATGAGAAGGCATGCAGAAATCAGTAATCGTATAATTGATCGACCCCAAATCATTAATAGGCAGGCTACATGGAGGAGCAAAGCAGTGCCTGAACTTGTTTCGTCTCTGACAAGGTCAGCATTATCTCTTTGTGTCCACTGAATATCAATGCTAGAAAACATTGATGATGATGATGATGATGATGATGATGATGATGATAATAATAATAATAATAATATAGCTCTTCTCATAAGCCACGCAGTGTTCTAGGTGCTTAGACTTACTTAATCTTCAAAACAGCCCTATGAGGTAGGTATTATGAACAACAAATGGCACATGAGAAAACTGAGATTCAGAGAGATTAACAAATCTGCTAAGTGACAGGGCTGGAATCAGCTCCAGGCAACCTGGTTTCAGAGCCCACACTCCTGAACATACCTCCCTTTCCCAGCAGTGACAGAGGGGCACTGGGAGTGGATTTATTGACTACGGCCTTTAGTAGAAATCAGAAAAGAGATCATAGGTTTTGGAACCAAATAGACTTGCGCTTAAACCCTGGTTTTGCTACTTACTTCCGGTAAAATGAGTTGCTTTAACTATAAAATGGGCTTGTTAATTCTTACCTTGTGAGATTAAGTAAGCCATATCAAGAAAATACAGTGCCTAACTTAATGGTGCATAGCCCTCACTGCTAACTATTTTTCTTACCCAATTTCTTTTTGGAAAATGGATTTCTGTCTCCTTTTCCCTTTCAATTGTCTTTGAAATGTCTGTTCTTGCTGGCTAAGGAGTCTTCCGATCGGCCTGCTGTGAAGAAGGGGCAACGACCCCAGAGACAGCTATCATCCAGACTGCAGACTGTCACCCGGGGCGCATGCCTCTCTGCCAGAGGATGGCAGGCTGGGGGCTCTGCTCTCGGTTGCCTGTGGCTCAGTAGCTCCTCTTCACTTCACCGTTAGTCAACTGAACTCACCAGCCCAGGGAAGCATATTTACAGCAGTTTAGCTATTCCCAGCGAGACCAACTAGGCTTACTTCACTGGTTTCAAACAAGCATCCATCACAAAATTCATAATGACAATGAGTTTTTGCACACAGTTATACATCTATTGCCATTAATCAAGGTATGCCAAGCAAGGAGGCAGGTATCTCTTTCTTGAAGATCCCGCTGCCAACTCTTGTCCTAAGTCAGCTTACTCTAGCATTTGGCCATCCATATAAGAAACTGCTATCTTTGATGTGTGCACTCTATCTTCTTGAGAGACTTCAGTGGTAGCCTTCTATGGGACAAGGTGCTGCTATAATGCTTCAGGCTATCCAGGTTTAAACATGAGAGATTTTCTTAGCTGTGTGTTTCTAGAGAATGACTCAGAGGCCAAGTTAATTTGTTCACATAGAGACTATTCCCTCCTTATTTATTTTTCCCTCTGTGTGTCTTACTAGGGGGTCTGCCATAGGCATGGATGAGGTGCCCCCACTTTCATGACCATGCTAAATAATAGGCACTGTAGGAACAGGGGTATGCAACATAAGGGGGGGGCGGTTAGGAGAGAGGGACTTGAGTTTCTAAATGGTTAGAAAGTCCAGGTGTAAGCACCATGTGTAGCAAAGGGCAAATAAGTGATAGCTACGCTTACAAGATAAATGTTTATTTCCTGTATGTTGGTGTGTGGGTTATTCACCACATGGCCTGAAGAGGCTTGGTCTATTTTCTCTAAGTCTTTCCATGATTTCCAGCTCCTTGATCTATGATGATCCCCCAAAATTCCCTCCAGAGCCATGTCTTCTCTGTCCATTTCCCCGCATTGCCTGACCAGTCCACCATGACATGGCCCATGAAAAACTAACATAGACAATGCTTGTAGTTTTTAATACTATAATACACTGCTCTGTTCCCATGTCAAGGAGAACCATCACATGTATTCTGTCATAATTATCCCCTCATGCTGCCAACTGCTCCCAGACATAACAAACTGCATTGAGCCTTGAAGCTGTACCAGTACTTTGCTGATATTAGTGGAAGTTGTGATATTTACTGAGCACTTGGGCTGCAAATGTGTTACATTTTACTTACATTTTTCATTTAATAGTATAACCCCAGATGGGTTATACTATTATCTGTACTTTGTAGTTAAGGATTCTGTGGCTGGAGAGGTTAGGTTACTTGACAATAAATGGCACAGTCAGAATAATGACCCAAGTCTAAGACTTCAGAGCCTACTCTCTTAACTACGATGTCCACGGTGTCTAAAAACTTGAGGTAGCAGATAACATAATATATAAGTGCCTATTCTCGTTGTTTTTACTTCCTGATATCCTATTCTCTCCTTAACTGGTTTAATTTACTCTCAAAATCCCACCAGAGGTGCTTTTATTAAGTAAGTAATGATATTCCCGCTAACAAGACCAGTGGCCAGTGTACAACCCCACGTATTCAATTTCTCCCAGCCTTTTGGCAGAATGAGTCACAACTTCCCTGAATCAACCTCGTTCCTTACTTGGTTCCTCAGATCCCCTGGGTTTCCCTTTTACCTCACCAAGCCATCCTTGTAAGTCTCTCCTGTTGGTCCTTCTCCATTTCCAGATCTTTCAAATTTAGAGTTGCCCAGTGCCCATCATTCAACCTCTGTATTTGCACTCACTTGCTAGGCCATGGCAGCCAGTCAGGGCGTAAATGTCACCCATAGTTTAAATACCACCTATACGAGTCCCAACCTGTGCTCTGCTTCCAGAGGTTTACACCCAGCTGCATATCACATCTAAGAATCTCCTCTAAATGGTCTGGTAGGCTTTTCGTATTTAAAATCCCCAAAACCGAACTGTGGTTTCTTCTCCCAAATCTGTTGTACTCCCAATATCTTTCATGAAACAACAATCATTCAACTCGTTGCTCTGGCCAAAAAGCTGGGAGTCATTCTTGACTCTGCTTTTTTTATATCCCACATCTTATTCACCAGAAACTGCTGCTAATTCTGTCTTCCAAATATATTCCAAATCTTTCCTCATCTCCGCCCTTATCCCCAGTCTATACCACCATCATCTCCCACATGGATCTCTGCAATCACCTCCTAACTGGTTTCTTCACTTTGACTCTTGTCTTGCTACAAATTACTGTCCACAGAGCAGCTGGAGTGATTCTTGTAAAACAAAAATCAGACGCTAGCAAAACTCACCTCCCTTCAGTGGCTCCTCTTTCACTTAAGATTTGTTCCTTTACTGCCATTGGGAAGGATTCTGCTCACATGTCTCCTCATAGAACTCTTCGACATCCTGCACAGAATGGCATCTTCCACTCCCCTTTTATTTTCTAATCCCTT
Organism: Suricata suricatta; assembly: GCF_006229205.1. Taxonomy (NCBI): domain Eukaryota; kingdom Metazoa; phylum Chordata; class Mammalia; order Carnivora; family Herpestidae; genus Suricata; species Suricata suricatta. The sequence continues at coordinate 64,124,796 of NC_043710.1, forward strand.
ATTGGACTTTATTTTTATTTATAGTACTGCTTCAATGTATTATATATTTACTTTTTTATTTCATTAACGTTTGCTTACCCCCATGAGAGTATAAGCTTCACGAGGTCAAGGGCCTTGTCCATTTTGTCTAAGGCTGAATCTCTAGCACTAGCACAGGGCCTGCCATATAATAGGTATTTAAAATATTTATTAAAGGATGTGTTCAAAGTCCTATCTTCACTACTTCTTAGTTACATATCCTTGCATAACTTGCTTACTGTCCCTAAATCACAAATTTCTCAATTATAAACTTTCTTAAAACAACAACAACCAACCTTTACATTGTTCTGGTGATTTACAAAGCCTGTCCTGTCAATGACTCTGATGCAATTCCATGGGCTTGGTCAGTGCTATGAGTTCACTTGTATCCCCCCAAAACTCGTATGTTGGAGTCCTAACCGCCTGATACCTCAGAGTGTGAGGTTATTTGGAAGAAGGACTGTCTCAGACGTAATTAGTTAGGAAGTTGTCCTACTGGAGTAGAGTGGGTCTCTAATTCAATAAGACAAGTATCCTTATATAGGGGGAAATTTGGCCACAGGTGTGTGTATAGGAAGAACACTATGTGAAGGTTGGAGTCATGCTGCTAAAAGCCAAGGAACTCCCAGAAGCTAGAAGAGAAGCCTGAAACAGATCGTCATCGAGCACCTTTAGTGGGAGCACGGCCCTGTTGATACTTGATTTCAGACTTCTGGAATCCAGAACCATGAGACGATACATTTCTGTGGTTGTAAGTCACTAGACTGTGGCTAGCAGTCCTAGGAAATTAATACAGTCAGTTGGATATCTTCATCTGACATGTGAGGAAATGGCACCAGCAAAGTTGAGTAACCTGCCCCAGGTACCACAGCTAGGAACTTGTAGGGCCTGAACTTAAACCGGATCTGTGTGACTTCAAATGTATGCAGAGCAGAGGCCAAGGTCCCTAGAGGCTGGTCCCGGACCCTCCCGCCCAGGGCAGGGTGAAAAGAGTCAGCAGGGTGTAGCAATTTTCGTTAAACTAGAATGACCTTCCTTTATTATAAGATTATGTCTTTCCTACTGCTTGTTGTTTCTTCCTATTGTTTTTGCGATTAAGCTGTCTTTTTATTTCTGAAAAGATGGTGAGAATAGATCTTAGATTTTTCGGTCTTGTTTGCTTTGTTTTTTTTTTTTTCAGTGTTTTTCATTTTATTGGCAAGATAAAAAGCTGGCACTTCTGTTGGCCTATAAAAGTTTGTTCTGAAATGTTTCTGGTCTATGAATTATAAAAGTCTGGGAACAACTGTTCCAATGCTGTCCCTTATCACAAGTAAGAAAGCCCTTCACATGTAGCAACATTTGGTGGTGGGAAGAAAGCTTTGCCTTCAATCAGCTGAAAAGAACCCTTCCTGCTCTGAAAAAAATCTGTGCTAATGGTCACACACTCTTATTTTATTACCAATAAATTAATTTGGTATAATCCCATATGACAAAGTTATATAACTGAATTTAACATAATTCAGACTTTTCCTTAGTCTTTTCTCCTTTCTTCCTGCTTTCTTTGAGTAAAATTTTGGTTTGATACATTTTCTTTGGGTTCAGGACCTATGGGTCTGTGCAAACATCTGAGGTTTAAATGAGATCACCTCTGTTAAGTATGTATAAAGTTGCAGAAACTATCAGTAAATGCTACTTCGCTTTAAAGAAAGAGGTAAAGCTTTATGTGTCCATGAGGGAAGTAGCTTTATGATTGACGGAGATTTAAACCAACTGGATGACTCTGCAGGGTCAGGGATCCTGAAGCGTGTTAATGACCTGTATCCTTTGGCTAGCATGCAGTGATCCAATAGACAGTTTATAAAACCGGTGGTAGTCTATTTTTATTAATTCATGCTCATGAATATGTATGGATTTATATATGTACACACCTATGAACATATATATGCTTATATATATGTATGTATTGATAAATTGGATACATTTCAATACAAATGATTGATTTAAGTCTGTACATCCTCTTTAGTTTCTAAGAAACACAGAAGGGGGAAAAAGCTTTCATACATACATATGAAGGATTGCTTTCTTCGTTTTTCCATTAGATGGTTCCCTATAATCTCAATATTATCCACTAATTTGTCATGTCTTAAGAAATTTTAGTAAAAACAAACTTCAACCTATCTCTTTGCAAAGTCATGTCAGACTCCAAATCAATGAAGAAGGAATTCCATCATTTCATGAGTGTTTATGGAGGGCCTAATATATTACAGGCACTGTATCATTATGCTGCATTCCAGAAGTACAATACAATCAAGGTCAGATTTTCTGTTCCCTTGACTCTCATTCTAGGAAGCAATAAGCAGATAATAGCTAACTATATAGCTTACTTTATAAGGTCTTTCATTAAAGTGCTCTAGGTGCCTACAGGAAAGATACTCAACTTAGTTTTGGGATAAAGCCAAGAAGGCTTCCTGGAAGAGGTAATATCTAAGCTGATTTTTTAAAAGTTTATTTATTTTGAGAGAGACAGACAGACAGACCAGGGAAGGGACAGAAAGAGAATCCCAAGCAGGCTTTGTGCTGTCAGCGCAGAGCCTCAATGTGGGGCTCAATCTCGTGAACTGTGAGATTATGACCTGAGCCAAAATCAAGAGTCGAATGCTTAACCAACTGAGCTACCCTGACGTCCCTAAGCTGAATCTTGATGGATGACTAGGAGATATCCAATTAAAAAGGAGATATCCAGAGTGAGAAGCATATGGTAACACAAAGGTCTTTGGAGAGGGTAGGGCAAGAAGTTGATCATGGACCTCTTTGGGAGTGGCGTTTTATCCATTTACCACTCAATAACCTAAGAATGTGTAATGGGGAAAAAACTAGCTTTAGAGTTTAGGAATACCAAAGAATGATCATTCCTTTTTCATGAACTTCTTCAACGCAATGAAGGCTAAAATGTCATGCTTTATAGTTAGGCAGCCCTGAATCATTCAAGCTGACCTTTGCAAGTTGCTTAACTTCTCTGAATTGATTCTTTGTTCATTATCTATAAAATGGGATGGTAGGATCTATTTCATATACCTGTTGTGTTATTTAATTTCAAAACATAAAATTGTAGGGGCACCTGAGTGGCTCAGTAGGTTAAGCGTCCCACTTCAGCTCAGATCATGATCTCACAGTTTGTGAGTTCGAGCCCTGTGTCAGGCTCTGTGCTGACAGCTCAGAGCCTGGAGCCTGTTTCAGATTCTGTGTCTCCCTCTCTCTCTGCCTCGCTCCTGCTTGTGTTCTGTATGTCTGTCCCTCTCTCTCAAAAATAATAAAAAAAGAAATTAAAAGTGTAAAATATTTTGCTACCTATCTGCTGCAAAATTGACACCAGAATGAAATGTAATTCGTATCTTAAAAACACTTATGTCACTCATACCAATTCTTGTTTCCCACTGAATACTTATGATTTCCTCTTAGACCAGATGTCTTAAAAGTTTGATTGCTGAAACCATCATTTTAAATTTTTTGAGGACATAGCCTCATGATATAATATATATATTTATAAATTGCTGGGTGCACAACTATAGTGCTATGGCACAGTATGTATGCTATAAAACCCATACAAGAACAAACATTTAAGGAATGAGATAAAAAATTAATATAGAGAGGGGCGCTTGGGTGTCTCAGTTGGTTAAGCGTCTGGCTTCAGCTCAGGTCTGAATTTGAGCCCCGCATCAGGCTCTGTGCTGACAGCTAGCTCAGAGCCTGGAGCTTGTCTTCAGATTCTGTGTCTCCCTCTCTCTGATCCTCCCCTGCTCATGCTGTCTCTCTGCCTCTCAAAAATAAATAAAAAAACACATTTAAAAAATTATAAAAAGAGAAAAATTAATATAGAGAGAAGGGCTGCCATCTTGCATGCTCTTGGGATATATATATATGTGTGTGTATATATATATATATATATATATATATATATATACATATACATATATACCCGTTTTGGAGAATACTAAGAGAATCCTAGAGAGGAAAGATCTAAGCTCATTTTTCATGGAGCATCTAGCTGCACAGACCAAGTTCTAAAGACACATCTAGAAACTGAAGAGCCAACACTGGGGCACTGGGAAGAAAAGAAAAAAACAAAAAACATAACCCCAAAACTGTATGGCCAACTAATGTCACTATTTGTCCTAACCAATTTTTATATTTTTAATTTTACTATACATTTTAATAAGAATAACAGTTGAATACAGTAGAAATGTTAAGCAACCAAATGTGATTGCCTCCTTTTCCAAATGTCCATGGCAAGTAAAGAGTAGACAGATCTTTTTTAAGGGGCTAAGACTAATAGAAACTATTTGCTGAGCACTTACAAGGGACAGATCCTATGCTAATTACTTTAGATATATTTTCTTATTTCATCCTTACAATAATCAGGGCACCACACTGCGTCTCTCCAGAGGGGAATAAACATATTTTAGGGTATGTTGGGAGTCAGCAAACCATGGCCTGCAGACCAAATCTGGCCCACTGTCTGGTTTTGTACACTGTGTAGGCCAAGAATGGTTTTCACATTTTAAATGGCTGAAAAAAAAATCAAAGGAAGAATAATGTTTTGAGTCACATGAAAATTATACAGTATTCAAATTTCAGTGCCCATAAATAAAGTTTTATTGGGACATAGCCATACCCATTCATTTATGTACTATCTATGGCTGCTTTTACATGACAATAGCAGAGTTGATTAGTTGATTAGTTGCAATAGAGACCATACAGCCCATAAAACCTAAAATGTTTAGGATCTGGCCCTTGACATGTTTACAATATGCTGGCCCCTAGTCCATGTGAACGGAGCCACCTGGAATTATGCAGGTGGCAGCTTGCTTATGCATGGTTGTCCAGGTAACAATCCCATATGGAAATGGAGGCTCAGAAAGAATAAGTCATTTGTCCATTCAGCGAGGAAATGGCAGAATCAGAGGCTTCTAGTGCATATTTTTAAGGCTGAAATATGTCTGTAATCCTGCATAGAATTCAGGCCTTTTCTCTCTGATCTCTTCTGGGGACATGACTGAGCCAGTGACCACCAATACAACTTCCCCACTGTTTTCTCTGTGTTCTTATGCCTCGATTTTAATATTGCGATGGCTAAAGACAGGATAGGGTGGGGAAGGGGTCAATGGAACAAAAGCATAATTCACTCCTTTCTAACTACTTCCTTGAGCCTTTCAAATACACACTTGGTCCCTGAGTATGAAGCTTGGCCGTCTCTGGCTGAGCTGAAAGTGATGAAAAGGGCATGTGATGCAAAGCTGAAAACCTCATTACTGGCTCTTTGCCTACAGAAACTCAGCCAGCTTATCTTCTTTCCCAAGGAACTTCAAACTTGCACTGGCTCAGCTGGTTCTTTCCAGGTGCCTAGAATGAGCGGCTCTGCCCAGCTGAGATCAGAAGTTGACAGATGAGACTTTGCGCATTGTTTTTCTATCCTGGAGATTATGTCCCGTTTTCCTACCCCTCATTGTGCCAGATCCTGCTAGGGTCCTAACTACTCCTGGGTTGTAATCTGGATACTATAAAATGCAAGGCACAATAACTTCTTCCTGGACAGTATCCTGGAGGCCCAGATACATTAACATAATGTCTTTGGCTGCCCAATTATAGCCAGAATCTCACTTCTAAGCAGGAACTACTACACTGGCAAGGCATCAACTGTGTAAAGTTGTGGGAGCAGCTTTCACATGGGTTAATCTCCCTGAATCCTCCCAGCAAACAGAGATACATTATTCCCGTTTTAGGGATAAAATCACTAAGACTCAAGAGGAATTAAAAACCATAGACTTTGTATACACTGGTAAAGTGGTAGGTCTGGGCTCCCGTCTTGAGCTCTCTGTCACCTAACTGCCTGTCACTTCAGTAAATGAGCCATCCATGAAGGAGTCGTGTTTTGCCATGGTGGTCATTAAAAGCAAACAAACACCCCTTCCACCCTTCCCCTCCAAATCATGGCATGATTTATACTTGGGAAACAGCTCCGTATTATGGCTTTCAGTGAGGGGCAGAGTTTAAATTTATTAGCAACCTGATTCCCTGCTAATCTGTAAAATGGGAATAACAATGTGCCTATGTTGGGTTGTTGTGAGGATTATATAAGGAATGCTGTTTATATGAAATGTTCAGAATATAGGCAAGTCTATCCAGACAGGAGATAAAATTGGTGGTTGCCTCGGGTTGGGCAGGGGACTAGGAGGAAATGGGGACTGACTGCTAGTGGATATGGGGTTCTTTCTGGGGTGCTGACAATGATTGAAAGTTGACCGTGGTGATGGCTGCACACCTCTGTGAATATACAAAAAAAATGAAGTGTATCCTTTAAATAGGAAAATAATATGATATGTGAATTTAAAAACTATGTGGATAAAGTGCTAACACAATGCCTGGCACAGAGCAAATGCTTTATAAATCTTCATTTTTGTCATTATTGTTTGGAGGCAGGGACTGGCTGGTTCACCAAAACCATTTCCTCTTCTCTTGGAGCACAAACCGAGACCCCCACCTAGAAGTTAGGTGTGCCCTGGCCTCTGAGTTCTGGCCAAGGGAATGTGAGTTCTGGGCAAAGAAATGGAATGGGCGTGGCCTATAGCAACATTTCCCTTGGAAAGCCTTCATGTTCTCCTTCTCTTCCAGCAGCTTGATGCAAATGAACCTTGAACTTGGAAGTCACATGTTGAAGATGGAGGAGCCACATTACAGCACAGAAAACGTCTCTGAATCATCGCCCAGAGAAACATTAAAACAAGTTTTGACCTTTGTGAAAAAAGGAAATAAAACTCCTGTTGTACTTAAGCCATTATTCATTTTGAGATTTTATTGTTACAAGAGTTAGTATTATCACTAATATATTACGGTTATAGTTTTAACTCTTCCAAATTGTCTGAAATAAATTCACTGTGGATTGGCTGACTCTTCTGGGTCAGGAAAGGTCCAGCCATTCCTTCAATACTGTCAAAGAGTCATTGGACAGTCAGAGGAGCATATGCAACTTATAAATAGCCTTCACAATTTGGGGTAACTCGGAGTCCTTGTTCTGCCCTCCAGTCCTCTCAGGAAGGGCCAAATGAACAGCAGGCAACATGCAATCGGACCATCAGCACTGGTGGGGTGTGGAGAAAACCCACTCAGCCCTGTGCCTGTCGCTCTGCACTTCTGTCCTGCTCTCCTTCACGGAGGCCATGTTTCTCACCCTCTTCTTTGATAAAAAGGGAAAACAGTACAAATCAAATGTTGTGACTCAATCAGATTATGTACCATCCGTGCTCAGTGCTTTCTAAAACAGCAGACTTCGTTTTATTAATGTAGAAAGCAAAGAGAGCTATTAGCTCTCCTGGTGAATAACGCCAAAATATTTGATTGTTATTGTCTCTCAGTCGGAAGATTGGCTGTCAGAAGGCAAAGCTCTGAGTCATGCTGTGGAGAAGGTGAACAGAGGATATGCAACCGCTACCGAAAGGTGGCAGAGTGGAGATCGAACAATCACTGTGGCGAGAGGGGATTTCTGGTTTATGAGCCCCTTCGCTCTGTCAAGTAGAGCCAACAATGCCTTCCTACCCTTTCTCACAGGAAGAACAGGAAGACACTGTAAAGTCGTGTAAAGTGAAGGTACATTCAGATCTTATAAAAATAGTTAATGATTCCTGAGTATTTGCTGTGAAGTTCTTATAAACAACTTGTTTAATCTTCTGAACAAACTTACTACATTAGTGTTTATATTAAAAACTAGCCCCTCTTATGAGATAAGGAAACCGAAGCTCAAGAGGTTAAACAAAGCAGCATCTCCATGATCATCCAGGTGGTAAGCAGCAGAGCTGGCACTCTACCTGAGACCTGAGAGACGCCAACAGCTCACATCTCTAACCACCACAGCATTCCTGACTTGTGCCAATGACACGCACTCATCACGGTGGATGGCACTTCTGCTGGAGAATCCAGAATGCTCAAAGCCAAGATGCCTACCCTTGGCTCATTCCACAGGCAGAACGTCCTACAAGGCAGCTTGTACTAAGGCATACGAAGGGCCCAAGAGAATAATGAAACAGATGGGAAAAGGGAAGAATAAGGACTTTTGTCCTGGGCTCCAGAGACCAGCCTGCCCAAACATGATTCATAAAGTCATTCACAGACTCAGACCTCAGAAATTTTGAATATCAGATCATTGCGTCTGATGTAGAAATGTGAACTTCTAGAGAGAAATCATGTCTTCTTGCTGAAAACAGCTTCCCTTCCCCAGCACAAAACCATAAAGAAGAAAGAATCCGAATTTCTCCCTGCTTCCTGTTTGCCTCATAGTTTCTTTTTTCCCCTCAAACTCACAGTCCCATTGTTTCTCTTATTTCTTCTTGGTATGCTCTATTTAAACCAGCTGGAGCAGTAGCATTTTGAAACTAGTCCTGAAGCCTAGGGTACTTGCATCATAAATAAATAAACAAATGAACAATTCAGCAATTGGTAAATCAGGCAGAATGAGTTTAACAAGTGAGCTGGAAAAGTAGCTGAAAATCTATTCCCTGATGAAAGATCTGAATATGACCCAAGTTCTCTTCACTTAACAGGGAACCACACTGACTTCTTTCAGTAAACCAGGGGCTGGAAAGAGAAGCAGGAGGGAGGCAGTTATCAACAGCTCCCTGGAGATATTTGGTGGCCCTCTGGCCACTCTGTATTACCCATAGGCTGATACATTATCCCGCGGTTGCTATGAAATATGTGTTCACCACCTATAAAGGCAAGACGTTTTCAAGTGCTGCTTTTCTTTAAATATATTCTCCTTCCTTTCAGTCTTACATAATTCAACTATCATCCCATGTGAGGCTTAATTTAAAGAAAACCATAAGCTGAGTTAATTCACTGTGAAGGGTTATGGAAGTTATATTTATTCCAGAGAGTCAGCAGCTGTGTAATGGAGTGTCTATTATATGCCTGACCTACTGCCAGGTTCTGGGAACACAAATATGAATAAGACTCAGCCCCTGTCCTTAAGGAGTTCATGGCCTCCTAAGAGAGAGGTGTATTCAAAAACTAAGTGAAAGAAGTGCTATGGCCACTAGGGTAGAAGGGAGTAAGTACACGAGGTGTTTAGTGATCAGCTCTGAAGAACGAGGGAGTAGGGGGTGGGTAGGGGCAGAGGACAGAGATGGCAGTTCAGCAAAGAAGCCCTTTGTCTCTCTGCGTAGAAGATACTAGAAGCTGCTGTCTACCAAGAAGACAGGTTGAGATGATGTCTGGGCAGAGAAAGCAGGATGAATGGGGGTGGTCACATACAGTCTCCCTGTAGACACTTGAATGCAGCTGGGAAATAAGGTCCGGAGGAGAGAAACAAGAGGCAGGTCTGTGGGTCAGGAGATGATCCTACGCTGCCTGTGGGTCACGTGACAGAGTGCGGCCTCTATCCCACAGGTTGTGGGAACATCTAAAGGACTTTAAACAAGAGAGTAAACAAGATCTGATTTGTACTTTAGACGATCACCGTGGCAACCATGTGGAGGCTGGGCTGGAGGTGTTGAGGCTGGCAGCAGGGAACAGTCAGAAGGCGAGTGCAGCAGTCCAGGAGGGAGGGATGGGGCCTGATCTCAGGCAGCTGCAGTGGGGATGTAAGCAAAGGGAAAGAGGGCAGACGCTAAGAAAACAGAAATTTGGGCCGGAGGTAATGAAATCTGGGTTCTAGGTGCAGCTTCGGTATAATCTCTCCCAGTAACCCTACATGAGTCCTTCCCTTTTTGGACTCTGTTTCCCAGTTTGTCAGGTGAGAGGGAGACATTTTATGGTTGTATATGAGAAGGCACTTTATTCATGTATTTTGTTATTATTATTCATTCTTTGGACAAGTTAATTCGTCAGGGAAGTCACTCATTCCTTGATGCATACTTCTGAGGCTCTTGCTCTAAAAAAGCAAAATGGTACTACAAAGAACTCAGAAGGAAAGATGAAACTTAAAGTCCATAAGCATCTGCTGAACATACTTTAGGTGCAAAATGTGCACCACAATGTCGATATAGGTAAGATGGAAACAGAAATGGCCAAGGTGTGGTCTCTGCTCATTTGGAGGGAATGAAGCAGCCTGTGATGAATTCAATTGAACAAACACTGACTGAATGCCTATGTGCAGAGTACTGCACCTACCACAGCAAGGAAAAAGAGGAATAAGACAGGTGTAAGTCCCTGTTGTGAAGGAGCTTACAGTCACAAATAGATGAAGTAATACTGCTTTTGGAGACTTGCAAAGCTCTGTGGGAGCCAGAGATAGAGAATCTTACCAAATGTCCATCTTTGATCTTTGTTACAGCAAACAGATTTATGAATGCTCTTTTCTGTGATCCAAGACTGCTAACAGTTCTCTTCATGAAATCAGATGAAGCAAGAAGTCATTCACTGTATGTGAAACAAAGGCCTTTCTACGGTGAGGTCCTATTATCAGGTGTTCCATATAAGAACAAGGCATGCTCTTTGCCCTCAAAGAAATCACAGGTCACATTTTGTACAGTGGGAGGAGAAACAGGAAAAAGTTCTCTTTCTACCAAGTAATCCAAAGTGCCTTCAACACCACCTAGCATACAATAGGTGCTCAATAAAGTTCAAATAAAGTGAACAATTTCAAATTTGTTACTATTGTTACTATTTGTTAAAGCAAGAAAATGAAGTTGACTCTAAAATACATACTTGACATTTAATTATCCAAAGAATTCACTCAGGAAAAATTACTTTTATGTAAGAAGTCCTAAGTAATTAATCAAACCACAGGCACTGGCTTGTTGTAATACTAATTCAAATAAGGTTTCTAAGCAGCAGGTCTACATTCCCAAAGTCTTGAGAGGCAGATGGAATCTAATTTGCTTTAAGAGGCTTTGATTGACCACATTTGGTTCTTTAAGCCAGGGTGAGTTCGGTTTTGGAAGCTTTCCTTAAGAGAAATTGCTCCCAATCCCTTAAATAAAACAAGTGGTTTCTAAATGTCTAATCTGGAAAGACCATACGTGGGAATGCTCTTGTTTAGAAAGAAATGGAGTGTGTTAGGGATACAGAAAGAGAATTTCACTAGTAGCCTACTGAGAAAGGGTGCTGACCTGACAAATGAGATTACATATGGAATAAGCTTTGACAAAAATTAAAAGGACTAACAGTGCTAGTGAGATTAAAAACAAACAAACATGCATCACATTGTGACATTTTTTCCTCAACAGAGAAGCCCAGAGCATTCTGATTCAGCTGGTAAGAATTATGAGATGTAATTTAGAATCTTTGACCAGTAAGAAATGATTCTGAAGGACTTGGCAGTAGGCCTGGCTCATGGACTCTGTACCCTGTTCCAGATGCGAGGTGGCCACCATATTGCCTACCACTGGGGAGAAGCAGCTATGATAAAACAGCCATGTCATATGGAGGCTTTGGTCGTAGGCTGGCATTTGATCACAGGGTTTGACACCTGGCCTCTGCCACTTACTGAGCTGTTATGATCCTGGACCAGTCGCTTAACCACACTTAAGCCTCAATCCCCATCTGTAAATGGAAACAGTAGTGCCTGCCTCATAGGGTCGTTACAGGGAGAGTGCATGAGATAATAGATGTAAACAGCTTGGTATAGTGCCTGGCACATAACAAGTCTGGTAACTACCAGTATTATAATTAGGATTACTGAAAGGGAAATTTTCTTTCCACAATTGGCCAAAAAAAGTCTTGTTTCAAATATTTCTGACACGGAAATAAATATATGGATGATGGATTTGCAGTAAATGGGAGTGGGTGTTTCATTGTAATATAATTGTAATGTGTTGAAAAACACAGCATTCTTGTGCCAATCACAAACCCTTTCTCATAGTAAGATAATTTTGTGAGTAAACCTGGAGACTGTCTTACTAATTATGTGTTTTAATGTGCCATTTGATAATATGAGTCTCTTCTGAATACTATTTAATAATACAATACAGAGAACTCTAGCCTTGAAAGACCTTGATTTGAATCTCACCTCAGTCACTTGCTGGCTATGTGAGCTCTGGCAAAACAAAAATCTTTATGAGCCTCAGTTTCCGCATCTATAAAATAGGGATGATGATATCATCATCATCATCACTTTTACTGAGTTTTTGCTTTGTTCCAAGTTCTTCCAGGCTTTATTAAATTATCTCAGCCTCACTACATACGCTGCCTTCTAGAAGTGTGGCTGTAACGTCAGGATCTCTGGCCAAGAGCTCAGAAGCAGACAGCTGGGATCAGTTGAGTTGGTAGGCAGAGGGCTGCTAAATGATGACCGAAAATATAAAAAAATCTCTTGCTGTTTTAGAGATGGTCAGGTTTTTGACAGGGAAACAGCAAGTTGCAGACAGAGATCTAGCAGGACAGGGAAAGATTTGTGAATATACATAAACATCAGAAGGTTTGGGACCTGCAGTCAAATTCCAACTTCCAAGGCTTATCACAAAAAAACGACTCCCAAAGATGTCTAGAGCAAACATTGAAAAGGTCACAAGAGGGGCACCTGAGTGACTCAGTCGGTTGAGCGGCTGACTTCAGCTAAGGTCATGTATGATCTCATGGTTCATGAGTTCGAGCCCTGCATCAGGCTTGCTACTGTCAGTGCAGAGCCCGCTTTAGATACTCTGCCCGCCCCCCTCCTGCCCCTCCCCTCTACCACTTGCTCCGTCTCTCTTTCTCTCTCAAAAATAAACAAACATTTAAAGGGTCAAAATAAAGGCAGACATGAAGAGAGGGATAGGACCCTAAATAGGTCAAATTGGTTGAAAAGTATAGACAGAAGAGAACAAAGCACAACCACCTGCTCCACTCCATAAAGTCCCCACTAAGACCCCGAGCATAGCCTTAGGAAGGAAGTATGGCGGAGGATGGCACATCGGGCTGCTGGTCAGGGAGGGAGGAGCACGGTGGCCTGTATTTATTTGTCAGTTATCTTTAGATTTCTGTGACCCCTGGAGTCAGAGGTCACTGGTCCTTCTCTTGACTTTAAGAAAGCTATTTAACCGCAGTGCCCTGGTTTCATTTTTAAAACTTGGACAATAAAATTATGGCACAATTTGCAGTGCAGTACTGTGTATTTGTAAAAAGAAATGAGGAAGGTGCCTATGTACTGGCATAAAATGATCTTCAAGATGCAGCAGTAGGTGAATAAAGGACAGCGCAGCACAGAATTTATGGGATGCTCCCTCTGGGGTGGAAGAAAGAGCATGCATATATATATAAAAGAAAAAAGAGTATGTATATGTATATAGGTTACTGTATATGTGCATAGGAAATTCTAGAAAGATGAACAAAAACCTAAAAGCGGTGGTTAGCTAGGTGAGGTAGATGGAGAGAAGGGAGGAAAAAACTTTTCAATAAATACCTTAGAAAAATTAAATATTTAAATTATTTTAAATAATAACAGGAGAATAGCAATTAGAACATACCTCATAGGGTTGTTTTGAAGAATAAATGGAATAATCTATTTGAAGAGCTTAGCATGAGGCCTAAGCCACAGCAAGTGAGAGTGGGGATTATTATCTCTTCTTGAGAAAGAGAGTGGGAAGGAGTCCTTCCTTGGCCTCTGCTTGCAGGTCAGGGGCCCCAAGAGCTGGAGACAAGTTGTAGGAGGCAAGCTGCTGGACTCTGACTGAGGTTTTAGAAGCAGAAAGTCCATGATGACTTGAGTTCCTCCTCGATCACCGAGCTGCGTTCCCAGGGATCTGGAACAAGCTGCCCACCCAGAAATATTGATGGAGTCTTCACTCAGGAGCCAGAACACAATGGGCTAACAGGTGTGGGAAGGTAGAGACTGCAACTCCAACACAAACAAAATCTGTCCGTGACTCCAAGACTGAGAAGTGATTTTAAAACAGGCGTGCCTCAGAACAAAACATGAGAAAAGATGAACAGATGCCAATGAAATGTCACTTTCTTTCATTGTGTTGCTAAAAATGCCTTAATGTCCTAAAGCATACACCTCGGTGGATTAGTTAAAAATGCCACAAAGGGATGAGAATAATAAAAATCAAGAATGGGCTCAGAAGAGAATGCTTTATGTGGTCACAAGATTAATAATCTGTTTTTTTGTTTTTGTTTTTGCTCCATCTGTACTGAAAAAGAATATTTAATTATCAGATATAAAAGGTAGGAAATTATAATGAATCATGAGTATTCAGATTTTGTAACCCAAACAATTGTTCTAGTATTGCCTGTGTTTTACTGGGGGTTATGCTAAGTGGCTGACAAAATAAAGACTTTAATTTTTAGTTTTTTAAGGATTAAAACACATAGCATTTGGAACACAGAAAAGTACCATTTTAGGCCCTTGTTGGGAAAATAGCACACAACTGATGTCTTGGTTTGGTTAAAGGCTTCCTTTAAGTAGGTTCTATAAAGGGAGCAAGCAGGCAGGGGTCCAGGAGATGGTGATGAGGCACCCCTTGTGTAACTGCCATATTGTTAGCTACAGTGGCTCAGGAAGTAGACAGATTTGAGCACAAGCTCTATGTCCATCCATCATTAGTTAAGTAGCCTCAGGCAAGTTACTTAGCCTAGCTGAACTTTAATTTTCCCATCAGTAAAATAGAGATAATCATAACCCACCTTGTAGGGATATTATGGGAATCCGCAGAGATAATGTATTTAAGATGCTTAGCATAGTGCCTGTGATATACAACATTCCGAAAATGTCAGCCCTCCTCATTATTATCTATCTTCTCATTCTTTCAGCTACTCACAAAACCATCATTGATTAGGGCGTGGTTCAGGTGAACTTCTGGGTTGGGCAAAGGACCCCCAAGAATAAGACACAGTCCTTGTAACACAGGAAGTTCTCAGCCTAGCAGGGGAGATAGACAACGGAAAGCAACATGCACTAGGAATATTAGGATAGAAATCGGTGCCAGGCACGCTGGGTCATAAAGAGGAAATACTACACGGATGAGAAAGGGCCTCCATGGCAGAGGTGATGCTGGGATGGAAGGATTAAAATAGGCATACATATAAGGTGTCTGGGACAAAAGGAACTTGGGAGCACACGCACCAGGAAGGAAGGGTGAGAAGAATGGTGTGAAGAGGTCCAGGGAACAATTAACCAGCCTCAGAGGTAAGGCCAGAGAGGGCCAGGAGGCTCATCATGTTCACATAGGGCTGAGCACACAAAAAAGTTTTTATAATTTGGTGTGTTTGACAAGTCAACTTCTTTAATTAGAAGATGAAAGATAGTGAGCAATGCCCTGCCAGGGGACTGCCTTCAGACTGTTCCATATTATTATGGTGGAAAGATAATTTTGTACAACCTCTGCCAGCCTTAGAAGAAACCCACTGAAAGAGTGTTTTGCCTGATCTTGCCAGGACCTTATCCTTCTTTGCAAATTCAGTGTTGGCTTGGGGTAAGGACATGTCAGCAAATTTGCTCCCCAACCCCCACTTCTATTTTGCTTACAAATCTTCTCTTAAATAGGTAGTGCCTTTCAGCACAAAAGGATTAGTGGTGTCAGTATTTTTTTTTTTAATGTTTTATTTATTTTGATACAGAGAGAGACAGAGCATGAGAGGGGGAGGGGCAGAGAGAGAAGGAGACACAGAACCGGAAGCAGGCTCCAGGCTCTGAGCTAGCTGTCAGCACAGAGCCTGACGCAGGGCTCGAACCCACTAACATGAGATCTGACCTGAGCCAAAGCCGGACGCTCAACCGACTGAGCCACCCAGGTGCCCCTAGCGGTGTCAGTATTGATTAAAATATGTATTTTTAAAAGGAGGAAGATACGAAGGGCAGTACCCAGGTGGCTTAGTCAGTTACGTATCTGACTCTTGGTTTCAGCTTAGGTAATGATCTAACGTTCGAGCCCTGCATCGGGCTCTGTGCTGACAGTGTGGAGCCTGCTTTGGATTCTCTCTCCCTCTCTCTCTCTCTGCCCCTCCCAGCTCAAAATAAATAAATAAACTTTAAAAATATTTTTAGAAAAAGAGGAAGATGTGAACTTGGTAGGGGGAAAATCCAGACACATATAGTTTCAAAAATCTTCTGCTACTTAACAGTGGTAGGATTTTTTTTAACCCTTGTGAATCTCCATTTCTTTGTCTATAAAGAGGTAGAATTTGATCTGTCTCATGGACTGGAATAATTAATGCCAATTACCTACTACCAAGTCACAAATGGGGGCCATCATTACTTCTGTAAAAGTAAAGTAGGGGATTTGGACATCAGCCTTGGCAGAAAGAATTCTGAGTCTGTGGGGCAGAAAGATGCCAGGAGGTGGAGGAAGCCAGGTCAACTTGTGCTTCTACATTGTGCCATGATCTGACTGGGCTGGACCCAGTGAAAGGTCTAATTCTTGTGTGTTGAACTAAAGTTGGAAATACTCTGATCTCTGTCTCTCTCTCCTTGGTATATTGAAAGCTTCCCTTCACTAGGCTGAGCTTCATGGACCAAAAAAGGTTAACTAAAGCAGTTCCTTTCACAAGTTTTCAAGTTACTTCAGGTCTGTAGAGCTGGTACAGAAAGAAGAATTAACAGATGAGGTTTGCTAAATACAAGCAATTTTTCTGTAGTCCATACAGATGTACCTAGGAGAGGATGGGACAGAAAGATAGCAAATGCACTCTGCTGGTAAGGAATTGCAGTTCCTCCCAAATGCCCTATAAGTGATAATATAATGATGCCTCAATCCAGTCCCTGGTGAGGAAAATGCATTGCCTTCTATGGTAGATCAGAGGTGTTCAGGCATTTCATAGACAGGACCAAACTCTCATATAGCCCTAGGAAAACCACATGCTCTTGCTTTTTAATCTGGCATCTTTAACTAGTAAAAATTCATTACTCCTTTAAGCTACAAATGTGTTTATAATGAAGCTCACTTATGATGAAATATAAAGAGAATATTTTAATGTATCACATAAATCCCATAATCTGGATCCTGTAAACCCACTGATGAAAAAAATTAACAACCAAGAAACAAAACGGAACTTTATTAACCCAGGTACATGTAATATTTAATGCCAAGCATTAATGGAATAATACACATGAAAACCCCAGCCAAACCCAAAAATCTACATTTTAAATAGTCTGTCTTTTTTTTATGCCAATACTCTTGAAAAGCTTTGGTTTTCAGAAAGTTGCAAAAGCGATAGTACAGTCCAGCATAAATGACCCATAACAAACTAATCCAATGCTGATCATAACAATATTACTTATAATAGTGAAAAAAACAGAAACAACTTAAAAGTTTAATAATGACAAACTGACTAAAGCAATAGTGTCACATCCCCATAATGGAATCCTAGATCTCTTTAAAATTCACTTTAACAGAAGAAAAGAAAAAAAAAGGTAATGACATGAAGAAATGCCCATAAAACTTTATTAAATGAAAAAGGTAACTACTATACACAGTATGATACCAATTTTATAGAATTTAGAAAAAAGTTGTAATGCTCTACCATAACGAAACTGGTAGGTATTATTTGCTGACTACTTTATTTTTTTTCTAATTAGAAAGTAGCCTTTTAAAATATTTAATTTTGTAAGCAAAACTCTGGAGGTCAGTGGAGAAGAATTCATTTGAAAGCCTAAAAAATTTGGCCAACATTAAAAATAATGTTTGTAATACATAACATGGCTAAATGCTGATCTATAATGTAGCAGAAGTAAACCAGCATAGGAAGGTTTACTTGTAGTATAACCTGACCTATGTATTTCATGCAAACAAATCAGACTGAAATTAAATAGGCCAAAATGTCAAATAGTGTTGCCTCTGGCTAGTAGAAACAACAGATTGTTTCTTTTATTATTTTTTCTTTCCTTGTTGTTATAGGCCTCAGTATATCCCAAAGTTTTAACAATAAACATGCAGTGCCATTATCATGAGAAAAAGTTATTAAAAAATATGTGACACAGCAGAAAAAATAAACTTAAAGTCACTCAGACTAAACTTCTAATCCTCTGACTCCAAATCTATTTTATTTTCCATACTTCTAACATTAAAAAAAAATACGAAGTAATCTAAGAAAAAAGCTTCCTATGACCAATTCAAAAAAATACTGTGGGGGCGCCTGGGTGGCTCAGTCGGTTAAGCCTCCGGCTTCGGCTCAGGTCAGATCTCACGTTCGTGGGTTCGAGCCCCGCGTCAGGCTCTGTGCTGACAGCTAGCTCAGAGCCTGGAGCCTGCTTCAGATTCTGTGTCTCCTTCTCTCTCTGCCCCTCCCCCTCTGATGCTCTGTCTCTCTCTGTATCAAAAATAAATAAAACATTAAAAAAAAAAGTTTAAAAAAATACTATGCAATCTAAGAAAAAAGTTCCCGTTACCAATTCCACAAGGTAGACACATTCACGGTTCCTACTTACTTCCGTTATTATTTTTTAAAGTGCACCATTAAAAGATGTGCAGATCCTTGGCCAAACCCACATATTTTCAAAGTTACATGGAGGCTTTTTTATGTGGAAAACTGGAGCTAATGGTTGAAAGGCAAAGGAAGGTAGATCTGCCGTCATTACATAAGCCAACAAAATTTTCTTCATTTAAAAATTCATTCAACAATCCTTATTAAGCTCTTATTCCATGTCAAGTATTGTTCAAGGTGCCAGGGATATAGAGGTGTCCGCAAACAGGAATGGAGATAGTACATTCCTTTCATGGGATATGTTAAGATGTGGCTGGCTGACCACTTGGCAACATGTTGTAGAGAAGACCCCAACACGTGAGGTGGTAATGACCCGTGTTTGCGTCTGGAGACCTCTCACTCTCGCTCCCTGCCTTCTCACTCCCAGGCTCATTTCCACAAACCCCTAGAAAGTGGAGCCAGATTCATAGGCTTGCATGTGATATTTCATTTTTAGCAGTGATTCCAGCAAAGAGGACTGAAGAACCAGGGAGACTGGACAGAGAAGGAGGGAAAGACAATGTAAGCAAATGTCATTGTGCTACTGAACACTCTTATGGGGCAGCGGGGATTCAATCCCTCCAGGACCTTCTGAGGAGTAACTATGATGCAATTCAGAACTCTCTCTCTGAAGGATGAGAAAGGGAGCCTCTATCCACCAATTCTCTCCCATTTTTGGACCACAAACTATCAAGAGTTGCCACACGAAGTGTCAACTCCCTTGCACTTCCAGTTTTGTGCATGCCAGAGTGGTGAGTAGACTCTGGGCAGAAAGCAGAGAGAGGTGTGGCCACTGAGGCAAGGTGGTGTCGGGTTACACCTGCATAAAGCTGGTTGCTACATCTTTAGTTAATGTGGCAGAAACATAAGACTGAGCACCATCTGTAAAGTTCTTCTAAGCCATATAAGGGAATGATAGTAACAGTAGTAACTAATACTTATTGAGCATACATTCATAGTCTGAATATGTTTTATCACTTAATCCTCAAAATAAACTCCATAAAGCAGATTACACAGTTTGCCTTATTTTTAAAAACAAGGAGACAGGCTTTAAGAAGGTAAGTAGCCTGCCTGAGGTTATCAGTAAATGGCAGATTGAAAATGAACTGACGGACTGGCTGCAGAGCCCAAGCATAGTACTGCCCCTGTCAGTGCCCATGAACATCCAAGTGTCTCCAAAATGGGTCAGCAGAAGTAGGATTCAGTTGCCCTTCAGAGTTCTGTTTCTGTATCTGTACACTGCTAAGTCCCGGGGATGTGGCTTAAAGCAGTGTATGAAATGTAACAAAGCACAACGCTTGCTGAGCCCCGCTGAGTATCTCTTCCTCACAGTGAACGAGTGCTTCTTGAGAGCAGAAACTATTTCTTATTCATCTTTATGTCCCAGCACAGGTTTGTTGACTCTGACAGAATGGACTTTTTCAGAAAGTAGAGTACATTGTGGTTAAGAATGTGAACTTTCTGTCAGAGGGGCCTGGGTTAGAGCCTCACCTTTGATACTTACTAGCTATACAATCTTGAACAAGGTAGGCAATAGTCTTTCTAGGCCACAGTTTCCTTATCTGTAAAAAGGTATGATACTATTTATATTTTCATTATAGGGTTGTTGTGAAAATGACAAGAGATACATACAGAAGCATTCATCATTAGAGCTTGGCACATGGCAAACATGAAATACTAGCTATAATCATCGTTATTGGAAATTCTGTACTGTTAGTATTTATGGTATACTTAGAATTCCTAAGCCAGATCCAAGGGCCTTTGGAGTATCCACTGTAGCACATATGGGAAAAACTCTAGAACCCAAAGTATCTAGTAGATGAACAGTACCTAGCACATAGCTGGTGCTCAGTATATACTCGCTGAATGTTACATAAGGCAGTGAGCCACATTTGCTTTTGGTAAGAATCATCAGCACACACGCTAAAAATGAGTAAATGCATTATAGGTTGCTAACTACCATCTGACAGGAGGAAAGTAGCAGTATTTCAAGTGGTGCCTATAAAAAAAAGAGGAGAAACAGCAATATAACCTGTGGAAGGTGTGAAGACATTAAAACAAGGCCAGAAATTTGGGACTAATTCTCAAGGCAATATGATCACAAACTTCTTCTAATATTTGGATTTATATATCCCTCCCCCCGAATTAAATATCACTTGTGGTCAGCTTATTATAGAACTATGCATTTTCTTAAAGTACTTGCTTTGTGTTAATTAATTATAATTTGAGTTTCAATTCTGAAGACTTTGGGATTTATTTTAGTGACATTATTCAAAGAGATCTGGAATCCAGATTCTGAGGGAGAAATTGGGTGGCTGAAAGACAATGCCCAAGATGGTGGGCACTTTCTTTGGGTCATGACAGAAAGATCTGGTTTGCATCCCAGTCTTCCATATACTATTTGAATGACCCTGGACAAATTATTTCATGGCTCTGAATCTGTTTTTCATAATTTCTAATATGAGGTTCTTGGCGCCCATTTCCCCTAATTCACCTGAGGCTTTGTTGGAAGGACAAATGCAGAGTGCCCATTCCCTTACTCCCTTAACGGTAAGAAATAAGCAAGAATCCTGGGGTAGCTGTCAATAATAATCATTCTCTTAAGCCCTCCTCTCAATCTAGGTCATGCAATCCTTCATCAAGAAAGTATCTTCCTGAAAGGAGAAAAAAAATTCTAAAATTAGAAGTACATGGGACCAAATTTTGCAAAATAATAATAATAATAATAATAACAATAATTTTTTAAACAAAATTGCTCATGAGACAACAAACCACATTGTAAGGTTCTGCTCAACCTCAGCATGGTGGCTGGCTGGCTAATCTTGGCAGACCTTTAAATCACACTGGCTGGAAGATGAATACAGCATTTCATTCGGCATCTATCATGATTAGCACCCTGGTGCTAGTAATGCTCATTAGACTGCCCATGAGGTTTGGTGGCTGCATGGCAAGTCAGGAGTTTAATTTAGCTTTCTGAGCATCTGCAGGTTTTGTTTTCAACAGGGAACTGCAGGTTACATAACTGTCTTGGCTTCTGCTTCCAAAGGTGAACCGTTGACTCTCTAAATTAACTGTCGATACAGATGGTCAGGAGCAGAGCTTGTCATACAGGGAAGTGATTTCCCCCAAAATCACTTGGAAGGTAATGAGAGAGCTCTTGACCTCTCCAGACACTCAGTAGAGAAAAGAGAAGAAAGTTACATGCGTAGCTAGGTAGATATTGAGAGAAGAGACATAGTCTAAAAAAGCCTGGCTAGGATTTCTTTTTTCAAACTTCTTTGCAATGTACCCTATTGTTGTCCATACTCCACTGGATTGGTCTGTTCCCCTTACCAATCATTATTCTGTGGGCATTTTGCCAAGGGCTTTTAGGGAAGGGTGTTAAGCAAAGGAAAATGCAACATGATGAAAATGGGGCTCCTGGGAGCACATGAAAGCAAATGAGAGAGGAATGTAAAGTGTATACACTGTCCTGAACTGGTCTAACACATGCTAAATTAGGTTTGAATTAACATCTAACCTCAGCCCTCAAGGTACTCTTTGTCTACTCAAGGGGAATACTCGTAAAGCAGATAATTCCAGTACAACATGCCAAATACTAAAATGGACAATTTTTAAGAACATAGAAGAGAAGTACTAGAAAGATCAGGGGATGATTCAACACTAATTAATAATATGCAGTTCAATAGGATGTACCTATTTGCAGATATGAGTGATATAATAAAAGCTGTAATTGTTATAAGGACATCATATAGCTAGTGTAATCCAAGGCTTAGTCTTGTACTTAAATTTTCAGACTTCAAATTCTATGTGTTTTTCTAGCAGTGACAGGAAGCTGAGGTTATGTGGAATGGATTCATATCCATATACTGCAGAAATAAAAAGAAAATGTAAGGGGCTGGCAGGGAGTGAAGCAGGTGTACTTAGTTTTTAGTGGACACAGGATTTCTGTCCTGCAAGATGAAAACGTTCTAGAGATATGTTGTACAACAGTATGAATATACTTAACATTACTGAATTGTACACTTAAAATGGTTAAGATGGTTAAAATGCTATGTGCTTTTGCCACAAGAAAAAGACTAAAATGTGATATTATATTAATAAAGCATTATATCATAAATAAGAATAATGGTCATTGATAACATAATAAACGTAGCTAGTATGTGTGGAGCACTGACTATGCTAGGGGCTACGTCAGATATTTAATATGGACTATCTCATTTATTCTAACAGCCCCTTTTGACAACTGTGAAACCCAAGGCTTAGATTGGGTAACATTCCTAAAGTCCCCACAACTAGGGTATGAGCAGGGCTGGACTGTAAAGCCACGGCTTCAATAGTCACTTTCCATACCAACACATCTTTTTGAACTATGCGATGAAACTAGGCAATCCAAAATAGATACACATCCTCTCTTGCCTTGTGCACACAAGAAGAAGTAGATGAAGAAGATGACAACTCCTCAAAGGACAAAATGAAGTCCCCGATAAACTATTTAAAGGGAAAATAATGTGGGCCAGGGTTTGTAGATGCTGTGACCACTCTGGTCAGTGGAGGCTTTGCACTGCTGATGGATAATCAGATACCCGGCCTCCCACTGTTTCTCCTCATTTAGACACCTCTGGGGGATCATTAGGTGCATAAGGCCTTTCTAGGTAACAAGATGACGTCTGTCTGTGACTTGACGTCAAGTGACTCATTTCACTACCGTCATGTAGCAGGCATCTCAGTGTAGATCAAGTTCACGCTGTGGGAGCCCTGCAAGTTTCCTGTTAAATTTTATATTTATTTTGAGGTAACTGCATTTGACACTTCGGGCTGACTAATAGCTATGTGTGACCAAGATATGTACAAGTGAGCCAGCTTTTGCAGTTGTGAAGAAAGTTATAAACAGAGAAACATAATTGGACACTAGGAAGAAGGTCACCATGCAAATGCCATGTCTAGACTGCAGCAAGAAAGGGCAGACTGAGAGCATGGGTATTTCTATCACCTGCCTTCGTACTGGGGTAACCATACTTGTTCATCGAAGTATGGTCCATGGGCGAGCATGCTGGAAACACTGAAGCTCAAGCCCCAGCCCAGAGCCACTGAATCAGAATCTGCATTTTGACAAGATCCCCAGGTGATTCATACGCACATTACCATTTGAGAAGTCCTGATATAGAATGTACACATTCTTATTTTTAAGAATTCAGTATTTACTGGGAGCCTGGGTGGCTTGGTCGGCTAAGCATCTGACTTCAGCTTAGGTTATGACCTCACAGCTGGTGGGCTTGAGCCCACGTTAGGTTCTGTGCTGACGGTTCAGAGCCTCGAGCCTGCTTCGGATTTGTGTCTCCCTCTCTCTCTTTGTCCCTGTCCTGCTCTCATTCTCTCCCTCTCTCAGAAAAAACACTTAAAAAATTAAAAAAAGAGAAAATTGAGTGTTTACTAAATATGTTTAATTGCAAATTAAATTATCATAAAAAAGGAAATAATAATTGTTATACTAGTTACACAATCTTTCACAATAGTTTTTCTGCTTTAATTCTTTTAACAACCTTTAAGATCTTACTAGTCTTCTTAATGATAAGAAAATTACGCAAAGAATGCAATGTGTTCCACCTCCAGATCTCCAAATTTTCCCTGGAAATCACACTACCACACTAGGGGTATTCAGAAGATCACACGAACTTGAAATGGTCAGTAAAAGTAGGACTTGAACTGAGACTCAGAGAATGGGTAAGGTTTGCATAGAAGAGAGATTGCCACAGTAGAGAAACAACAGACACAGGAGCACCTGGGGACTGGTGTAAGTATTTTTCAGGGCAAGGCTGAAAGAAATATTTAAATGTGGGGTTCATGTCCCCACAAGAGCAGTAAGAAGAAAAAATAAAATGATGATTGAAACCAGAGATGGAGGACCTTGAAATCTAGGCCAAAGGGTTTGGTTATCTAGTAACTTGGCATAAGGAATGTATTTTCAGAAGATAAGTTTTTCCAGTTTAATTCATTAGGCTTTTCCTGGAGACTTTAATACGCAATGGTAAATTTGCTTTAAGAGTAAGAGATGGATAAATTCCAAGAAACACTTTTGAATAACTCTACACTACTGTGGCAATTGCATCTTCTGTAATTCTGCACCTGCTTCATCAACTGCTGGCTGACATCACTGTTTTCTGACAGGCGCACACAGTATTTGCCAGAGCACTTGGAAATGTGCAAGGCTGAAGACAGCATTAGCTGGAAACACAGATGTCTTTCAACGCGGGCAGCGGGTTGAGGATTCATCTCTAGAGGACCAAAGAGCGTGGGGTTAACAAAGTTGCCAGGGTGGGCCTGAAAATATACTAAAGGGTCAGCCACATGCAAGTGGGAATTATTTTTCTACTGAGGATCACATATACGGAGCAACTTGATTCCTAAGCAACTGAACAAAAACAAATTGTTGTTTGGTCTTTAAAATTAAGACTAGGAAACACAAATGTAAAGGTATGCAGTTACACTAAACACCAAAAAAACCCCACTAAAAACAAGAAAAAAAACTTAAATAAAATGTGAAGATGAAGAAAACA
This sequence comes from Suricata suricatta, assembly GCF_006229205.1. Lineage (NCBI taxonomy): Eukaryota > Metazoa > Chordata > Mammalia > Carnivora > Herpestidae > Suricata > Suricata suricatta. The sequence goes on from NC_043710.1 coordinate 64,149,719, forward strand.
GAAATAAGAAAATTGAGGAAGAAAAAAGAACACTAAAATGTAGGCAGATGCAGAGGAAATGGGGAGAAAAGCAGAGAAGGAAGGGGTAAAAGGCAAAGAAGATAATTTATTAAAATTTATCAGGTTTTTGGGCCACCTGGATGCCTCAGTAGATTACGCATCTGACTCTTGATTTTTGGCTCAGGTCATGGTCTCACAGTTCTTTGAGATCGAGCCCTGAGTTGGGCTCTGCACTGACAGTGTGGAGCCTGCATGGGATTCTTTCTCTCCCTTATTCTCTATCCTTCCTCTGCTTGCCTTGTGTCTCTGTCTCAAATAAATAAACATTTAGAAAACTTATCAGGTTTTTAACATCATGATCTACTTTAATAATCATCTAACTCCAACTCCATGTGGTAGATATTATACCCATTTCACAGATAAGAAAACAGATACTACTAGAGATTAAATAATTTGCCCCAAATCACACTGATGGTTAAGTGGTAGAAGTGGAAATCAAACATTCAATCCATTAAACCCCGGAGGTATTGAAGTAATGTCAGTCAGAAGCCAAACTGTGCTACAACTTCTCTGTTTGTAATGAGGTCGTACATACGTGGCTACTGAATGCAGTAAGCTCAACAAATAATAGAAATCAATCTCCAGAAAAGGATTAGTTAACATACTAACTACTGATAAGTACAATTCTAAATCCTTCTTGCCTCCGGGTCGAAGTTTAAGGATCAAAAACTCATGACAATCCTTAATGTTTCAACAAAGAATCCCCAAATCCACCAGACACAAAATATTCCATAGACTGAATCTATGCCGTCTACATATATATATGTCCTATTAATGTTAAATGTACATAGGTTACACTGTGACTAAGTATGATGTCATTAAAATTTAATTCAATATATCATTTATCATGAAGTATTATCTCTATACACAAAATCTAAAAATACAACTACTCTCAGGTAGTTAAAAAAAGAGAGTCCTTGTATTCAAAAAGCCTGAGAATGACCATGAGTGTAATCTTTACAGTATTTCACACACAAAAAAAGAGCTATGACAATAGCCAGCTAAGACCTACATCTGACCTGTCAACCCCTTAAACGAACAATCTTCATGCCTGTCTTCTCAAAAAGTGTCTTCCCTACTATCCATTCTGCTCACAGCAGAGAGAAGTGATTTTTTTTTTCTATTGCTCCTGTCACTTTTCTGCTTCAAATCACTTAACTGGCCCCAGTGCCTTCAGACTAAAGATCAAACCCCAGCTTGGGGATAAAAAGCATTCTGTGATCTGGGCTTTCCTTAGCAATCCAGACTCCATCACACACTGGTCTATGCCCCAGTCAACTGAACTCCTTTCACTTCCTAGGAGAGGCTGAGTTCTCCTCCTTGCTGTCCTCCTTTTCTACTTACTATTCTTCCCCCTTTCTATTCTTCAAGACTAATTTCTCAAAATTGCACAGCCCTGCTTTGACATTTTTTTTCTGCAGGGAGGCTTCTCTGATTGTTTTGCCAAGCTGAGTTAAGGGTAGCTTGCAAGATCTCCATGGCATCGATTGTACTGTATTGCAATTGCCCCATAATTGGAATCTGAGCTCTGTGAAGATGCAGACCATGTCTGATTTGTCCTCCGACACTGTGCCCAGCACCTACAGATGTTCAGTAAGATCTACTGAATGCATTTTGAAACTCCATGGAAAGAATCCTATCTCTAAAGGCAGGAGCATAGTTTTTTGGTTTATTTTATTTGTTTGGTTTTTGTTTTAATTCTCTGCAGAAGCAAGCTGTCTGTAAATCAATCTATAGCTAGAGTCCCAAGCACAGAGACAAGGAAGTGAAGAGAGCAGGGTCATTAAAATTGACTGCAAGGAGCCCACAGCCTTGGTAGCAGGTCCTGGGGTCCTTGGCCAGGTCCCTTACCCTCACATCCTGGCTTTCCCTACCTAACCAGTGGAATCAATACCGTTGCTTAGTTGTTGTTGTTGTTGTTGCTTTAATTTCTACAAGAACTTCAAAATCCCTCAGTGAGTTTTATATAAAGCTGGTGGCAAAACTTAATGAATAGTTTGATGAGCATTGGTTTCGATGTACTATGTTTTTAATATAGTTTTTATGTAATATGAATCCTTAGGGCTGTATAAACATCCTAAAGTCCTTTCTAATGGTTCTCCAGAATGCATTCTAAGAAGAATTAGGTCACTGGCGTGGACTATACCCATTTTGTAGACAGAAGCTGGAAGACAGAGAGGGTCAGGGCTGACTTCCTTTTGAGCACACAACAGAAGGTTTTGGAAAAGGGATGTTTTCTTTCTCTAATTCCACTTTTCCCTTTTGCCATTATATGCCCTCCTTAATGCTGTATAGTGTTTCTTAAAGTTTATCATTATTATTTTTTTTTAGTAATCTCTATACCCAACATGGGGCTCAAATTTACAACCACGAGATTAAGAGTTGCATGCTCTACCAACTGAGCCAGTCAAAATTTGCCATTTTGTTAATCTTTTTTTTTCTAGTAGACTTTCAGCTCCTTGAAGGCAGGGGTTAAGTCTTACTATTTCTTTTGTCCACACTTAGGATCTGGAAATGGGTAGACATGCAAATAATGTTTGCTGAAATGTTCATGTAACTCTTAAAAGTTCTCTGCTAGCCATGTTCCTAAGTTTATTGTCAGTGAAGCATCTCTGTCTTGAGGTTTACTGAAGAAAATTCTCAGCTTCAAAGAAACAAATCTTTTCTGTTGCCTATCACCTCTCCTCCCTTAATTCTACTAATCAGACACCCTGCTTAAACTTCTTCAGTGCAGTGGGGCTCCTATCTTTTCAAGGATGTGCAGGCTTAGATTTTTCCTTTGAAGTTACAGAAGAACATGATTTGCAGAGCTGGCTCCCAACAATACAAACAGCAATACAAGTTGACTGAAAGCAATTCTCTGCTTATTTTATTTTATTTTATTTTATTTTATTTTATTTTATGTTTATTTATTTATTTATTTTGAGAGAGAGACAGAGACAGTGCAAGTGGGGAAGAGGCAGAGAGAGAGAGAGAGAGAGAGACTGAGAGAGAATCCCAAGCAGGCACTGCACTGCCATTGCATAGCCCGATGTGGGGCTCGATCTCATGAACCCTGAGATCATGACCTGAGCCAAAACGAAAAGTCAGATGGCTGAGTCACCCAAGTGCCCCTCGGAGATTTTAAATTTAAGTAAATCATCCAATGAGATAAATGTTTGCTTTCCACTTTAACAACAGATGAACTGCTTCAGTATATTTTTTAGACAAACAACCCTTTATTATTAATGCAGATGTGAATCTGTCTGGAGATGAATGGGTTACTGCTCTATCTTAAAGAAGGCTTCTAGAGAGAGAGGAGAGGCTGATGGTTTTGTGGGGGGCTTAGTTACATGCTTCAATAGTAACAGTCAGAAATGAGTAGAGAGGGGAAACAAATATAAAAACAAAAGCAACTATTCAATTAGTCCAGATGGAGTAAGACAGCCCATAACCTAATTGATTATAGCTATCATGATAGCTGATTACAGTCTCTGCCTGTAAAAACAGAGGGCTAAAAAAAAAATAGAAAGGCACATACACAAATTGCACTGCCTTTCATTAGTTTGTTGGTGAAATAGCCTCCTAATAGATGATGCAATGCAATCCAGCCCTTCTGTGGTAACAAAGAGTTAACCCATGATGTGCTGTAGCAGTGGGAGGTCTGGGCTGCTGAGCACTTTGGAATGCCTTGGGAGCCAAATGCTACCTCACCCTGCTTGTGTAAAGGCAGCACCTTTGGAATGTACCTTTTCTGTGCCCAAATGACTTACAAATGATGACACCCTTAACAGCTACTGATCCACCGTCAAATGAACAATCTGCTTCCAGATGTCTCTTTAGGATAAAGATGATTTGCCCCCAGACTCATTCCCCAATCGCCCTAATAGCCCATGACTGCTGGTGGCCCATTCTGCCCGAGGGATTACAAAGACAAATGCAGCCTGCGCCCCTGGGAGGAAAGTTGGATCACCAGTGGCAAATTACAATGCAATACATTCTGTGACAGTGCTCTAGGGGCCAGAGGAAAGGGCAAACTCACTCTGCTGTTCGGCAGCTGGGGGTAGGGAAGTCTTCTCGGAGCAGGTCTTAGGACTAGGCTTCTAAGGTCACCAAGAGTCTGTCAGCATGTGTAAAAAGAAACTTGGCATAGGATTATATTTTCAAATAAAGAAATGCTTTGTTATTTATGAAAGCAATACTATTAATATTAATTGGGAGGTAGGGTGTTCCAGCAGGAAAACAATGTGCATGAAGGCCTTAAGAAATATCCTGTACTGAAAACAAAGACCAGTTCTCTGTGGCTAGAAGATGGGGGCAGTGACAGTGGAATCCTTTTTTGCTAGATGACTTTGTTGGCAGAGCGGAGTGGACTGAGGATAAGAGAGGGAGGTGAAGTCAAGGAGGCCAGTTAGGCAACTGTTATGAAAAGTTCAAGTCAAGATGAGGGGACAATTCTAAGAATGGATGTCCTGGGATAAAAAGAATCAGAAGTAACCGAGTTCTGACAGACCATAGGACCAGCTAGCACTTTACAGGCCAGGCTGGTCTCTGGGCAAGAGGAGGTCACATTCATAGCCAGACAACCACAGCCCGGGCTCATTTTGTCCTTAGACTCTGGCACCTACAGGCACTAGAACAGCAGTTCTCAGCTTGGCCTGCATCTCAATTTGGAAACATTTGTATAATGCAGGTGCCTCACCTCTACTCCAGACATACCGAAGCCAAATCCTGGGGAGGATCTACACTTTTTAAATGCCTCACACAGCCACAACCGGAGCCACCACCCAGTCAGCTATCAGGCATGACAGTGACTGCCTCAGTGCCTTTCTCACAAATTCTCCAAGTATCTGTACATGGTGGTGAGGGCACAGGGCAACCAGTGGGGGCTGCTCCCCCTGGGTCCTACTGGTCTTTCCAGGAGAGGCTGTACTGTTGGCAGAGAAGCAAGCAGGCCCTACCGCTACGTGACTGGAGTATCTTGTTCTTGAAAGCGTTGAAAATGCTTCTGAACATGCTCAAAAGAAGCATTTCAAAAGAATTTAGGCGTCTGACTCTACAGAGGCAGAATATAATGTAGACCCTCAACCATCAAATGACAATCGAGAAGGGGGCAGGAGACACTTGACAGGTTTTAGTCTTTGGTCCCCCACGAACAGGCTGGGTAACTTTCATCACATTCCATCTGTATGTTACACTCTGGTGATGCAACCACAACCCTGCACACGGTGGACAAGATAATCTTGGTGAAAAGAATGACATCCACCTGAATTATGTCTCAGTCACTAAAACTGTTCCTGTTTCCCAAGCTTTTAGTATACAAAAGATACTACTTTATATGCACTGCATTCCTTACCATGTTCAAGACTCTCAAAAACATTGCAAGATAATTATTACAGTCTACAGATGGAGAAATGAGTTTCTGAGAACCTAAGTAACTTGGGAAAGATCACTGAGCTAGGGGATAGCAGATTCTGCTATGAACCCAGACAAAACCAGTGCTGGTAACCACTATTTCGGCTTCCGTGTGTGCAGGATTCATAGCCCATGTTGGAAAGTAAACTTCTTGAGATCGAGGGCTAAGTTGCCCTTGATCTTTTGAGTCGTCCCCCACCCCCCAAGGTCTCCTCTACATTTTTAATTATGGATTTAGGGTTTTCTTGATTATTGTATTTTAGTGAGAAAAGAAAACCAGAGAAGTTCCACCAACACAAGATCCTTCTTCCCTGCTGCTTACAGGTCTGAGCACCCTTTGTGAAGGGTGGACTCAAGAGGGTGCTTTAGCAAAATGCTGATTCCTTTCTTTCAGGGAAAGAGACAAACTACCCTGGGAACCTGAGAGTTCTTTCAGCACTTAGTTGAATCTGTTGATCAGATTAGTTCTTTTCAGAGGTGAAAGTGGGTACAGAGGGAGAAGTTTGATTTAAAAAAAAAAAGTAGCTAGGATCTGGGCCTTTAGCACAAGAGCTGCAAGGCTCAGAGTTCAGTGACTTATTCAAAGCCAATGCTTAGCTGACATGCATTTGCCTGGTACTGTGGACATATTATATAGGAAGGAAGAGAAGGGCAGAGCTGTAGGCAAGGCTATTAGGACACTGCCACTGCAAAATGAGGTCAGCGTGAATGTATGAGCCCATTCATTCATTCAACAGATATTTATTAATTAGCAACTAACGGCAGCTTTGCGTGTGCATGGTTTTTTAAAAATTAAAAAAAAATTTTTTTTACATTTATTTATTTTTGAGAGACAGAGAGAGACAGAGTATGAAGAGGGGAGGGGCAGAGAGAGAACGAGACACAGAATCTGAAGCAGGCTCCAGGCTCTGAGCTGTCAGCACAGAGCTCGATGTAGGGCTTGAACCCACGAACTGTGAGATCATGACCTGAGCCGAAGTCAGATGCTCAACTGACTGAGCCACCCAGGTGCCCCACGTGTGCATGGTTTCAAAATGCCCAAATTTCCATCACTATGGTTTAATTAAATAACACTGGTTCCTCTAGCAACATGATTCAAATTTCAGTTACCACAGTATACCAACCATGAGTGAGTGGATAACGTACAAATCTGCTACGGGCTCCTCGGTCCACAAAACACTATGGAATAACGGATGCATGCCATTATCAGTGGCCTACCATGCCACTTCTTTCAAAGTATGTCAGCATGGGTCACTGCATAGCTCCTGTTCAGTTCACATACAGACAGCAAAGTATGGAGTCATTTTGCTTCCTTGGGTCCTAATGATAAACCCATAGGACATTTCACCAAAATGGATAATTGAAAGAGGGAATTTGCTAAGGTGAGAGTGCAGCTTAGAAAGAAAAAGTGTAATGTTGTAAGTGAAATTCACATGGGACTGTGGAATTACAGAAGATACAGCTGACGGCAGGCATGTTGACAGTGCTCCCCTTTGAGAAACACTGGATATGGAGCCAGAGGAACTTGGTAAAGGCAAACTTCAGAACATAAGTGAGGAGAGACAGGGGTTGGAATGAAAAAGGATACACGTGTTTCAGAGGAAATAACACTGGCGAAAAAACATCACATCAAAGGAACCCTCAGAAATATTTTATAACATTGAATGTGTGAAGGATAAAAGGTTGAAAGCTGATTCAGACTTGGAAAACAGTATGAAAATATGCCAAAACATGAAAGGATGCTTGCTCAGTTACTTGTTCTGTGACCAACCAGAAGAAAAAGGCAAGCACTATTCAAACTACTCTTTTGTTTGTTTGTTTGTTTGTTTTAGAGCAAGCATGTGAATGGGGCAGAGGGAGAGAGAGAGAATCCTAAGCAGGCTCCACACTCAGCCCAGAACCCAATCCCATGACCCTGGCTGGCAGCATGACCTGAGCCAAAATCAAGAGTTAGATGCTCAGCTGACTGAGCCATCCAGGCGCCCTGAACTACTCTTTTTCAAAGAAATAAAACACTTTAATCTTCAACGTTTCCAACTCTTCAAGTAACAGTGTACTAAATAAACATTTGTTTTACTTTTTTCCCATTTGGTAACACATAACGAGAAAGTTTTTAATGTTTTGACAAAAGTTTTGGGAGGTCATAGACAATGGTAGTTTTCATCACTGATCATTAAGATGTCATGTTTATGGTCTCACATTACCGTGCCAAGCATGGAGAGCCTGTATTACATACTGGGCATCGAAAACACAGTCCTTATTTTATTGGTGGTCTTACAGCAAACAAATTCGTTCTAAAAACGTGGTTAATTGTTCTACATTTAATGGGGGTGCTAGGCTAGCTCTGAACACACATAAGGATTTAGGGGAATTGGTAAGGCAGATTTGGCAGGGGGCATGGGGAGAATAAAGTAGCAAAGGAGGTGTTGACCAGGGAGCACCCCATCTGAAGAGAATGCAAATCGCCTAGCTCTGCAAGTCTAGTTCCTCACCCCAGAGGCAGGGTGAGGAGTGACTCCGGGCTGGTTTTTAAACTGGCTGCTAACAGCTCAGTTGTAATGCCAGGTACATATTAATTGCCGTCAGAATGCAGACATACAGGTTAAGGTTCCTTCTCAAAAATAACACAGAAACTGGAAATGCAAACGAATACCACTGCCAGCCAACTTGCATGAATACAGTTTCTTAAAACCAGTGCAGTGTTTGAATGCAAACCCTCATGTCCCTGAAGTCACAGCTGTGCAAAATCTCATTTGTGGCTGTGAGAGTCGTCTTCCCAAGGAAACCTCGTCATGGTGGCATATGAAATGACACATCTGGCTTTATGCTCGGGCTATGATTTTTGAGTCCAAAATGGATGTTATGTTGGGTTGCTTTTCCATCAAAAACTGTTTGAGCTTTTAATTTATGGCCCCTACCAAGGAAGATGTGGGGTTATATGATATGCATGTGGATGCAACAACTAGGAATTAAGATGTTAAAGAGGTAGCAGTCTCCTTAGGATTCATCTTGTCTAACCTCTGCATTTAAAAGAAAACAAAAACAGAGGTGCCTGAGTAGCTCAGTTGGTTAAGCATCTGACTCTTGGTTTTGGCTCAGGTTATGATCTCATGGTTTTTGAGATCAAGCCCCACATTGGGCTCCAGGCTAGTGGTGTGGAGCCTGCTTGGGGTTCTCTCTCTCCCTCTTTCTCTGCCCCACCTCCAACTTGCTTGCATGTATGCACGCTCACTGGCTTTCTCTCAAAATAAACACTAAAAATTGTTTAAAAAAAGAAGACCAAATCCCAGAAAAACACATGAAGTGAATTTCATTTAGGGATGCCAACTGTCTAGCTCCACAGATTCCTGCATTATAATATCAACAGCTAACATGTACTGAGTATTTTCTGTATGTCAGGCTTTCCATATGAGGCATGATGTCTTTAAATCCTCACATATCCATGAAATAGTACTACTATTACCATTGATTTTATAGATGCTGACACAGGCTTACGTTACTCAGCTAATCTAACCTAACCATGAAGGAGCTGGATGAGAAGTCAGACAGAATGATCCAAGCTGACATTCTTAGCTATTAAATGAAGACTGTCAACAGTTACATGTACCCCTAAATTAGGTAACCATGGTTTTTGTCCCTTAGAAGATCCTGGAATCCAGCTTCCATACACAGCTACTAATCTTTAAAAAACTTTACAAACTTAGTGCTACAATTCCAAATTTACAGATGAGAATACTGAAGGCAAAAACTTGAGCGGTTTCCCAAGGTTGCATAGCTTGTAACTGGTGAAAGCAGGATTCCACTCACGAGTCTAGTGGTTCTTTGAGACATGTACCAGTCTAGTTCCCTGCATTAGAACTCTGCTATCCCTCAGCAGGCTCTGGATATTTGAACAGAATGTGCATAAATCAAATATCTGTTCTGAAATCAACATGCATCCAGGCATTTCTGGGACCCATTTAAATCAGCAGCAAGAACTTCACATTCCTAAATTTCTCTGTGTGATATACAGCAGCAAGAGTCTGGCGGCTCACAGGAGACAGACTTACTAGGAAGAGACCAGTGGTGAATGAAGCTCATGAAGTGTGGTTTGGGGGCTGCACTGAGGTGGAGGAAGAGAAAATTCACTGTGTGTGGTTCCTTCAGAACATGGAAAGCAACAGATATGAAGGCAGAGCAGCCTTAGGATGTCTGTGAGCAGTGGGTGCTGAGAATGGCAGGCACTGCTGTTCTAGGAAGGGAAAGGAAGTGGGGAGACTGCTGTCCTCTTTTTCTTTGAATGGCCAAGAAGCCCCACTGGTCTGTCAAGAGAAATGGGTCTGAGAAAAGCAGTATGATTCTCACCGCAGCTCCTTAGCCAGTTTCCAGAGGGTTTCAGCATAGCAGGCGGCTGCTTCCCAAATTCAGCTCTGCTCCTCTCCTCCTGGACGAGTTGCACGGGTGTCTAACCCCGCCTGCCAGCACTCACTCCTGAAGCTCTTGAGTTGTGGCCAAAGCCTCTTAGGAGTGAGGCAGGTGGGGCCACCTTCTCAGGCTACTGGCAGAGCTAGTTTGAGATGCTTTATGACACAAAAGGGGCAATTTAAGGCATGGGATTACTTTCTCCATGCCATCCTTTTAAAGCAGCAACAAATCACTTTCCAGATGTTGACTGTTCCCCTCATGCCTCTCTTTCTAGTCTCAGCTAAAAAAGCTTTAGCACTGAAAAGGCAGAGTAGGTGGAAGCCTGCGTGGGGAGCCTGCTGAAGGGAGCCTAGAAGACCTCTTTAGTAATTTTTAAAAAGTTGATTTATTTGAGAAAGACAGAGACAGTGTGAATGTGGGAGGGGCAGAGAGAGAGAGAGAGAGAGAGAGGGAGAGAGAGAGGGAGAGAGGGAGAGAGGGAGACAAGGGGGGGGGAGAGAGAGAGAGAGAGAGAGAGAGAGAGAGAGAGAAATTCCAAGCAGACTCCCTGCTGTCAGTGCAGAGTCTGATGAGGGGCTAAAACTCATAAAACTGAGATCATGACCTGAACCGAAACTAAGAGTCTGATGCTTAACTGACTGAGCCACCCCGGTGTCCAGAGCACGGAAGACTTCTTAGCCACCAGTCCCACCCCCCCAGCCCCCTCCAGCTAGCTGCTGGTATTTGAAATGCCAACACTGAAGTGTTGGTCTGGTATCCTGTTTCAAAACGTAGACGGGAGTAAACAAAGTTCTTCACAAGGTAGAGTTAATTCTTCAGCTGGCAGGCTAGAATCTGCTGGCTCCCTTGCCCAGGAAATGCCTGCTTAATCAGCCCTTGGGAGGAAAGAGTATTTAGAAAGAGAGGGTTTAGGGAAGCAAATTCATCGTTCACCTTTTGTGTGACAAAACCAAGTCAAGGAACTTGGTCCCTCCAATCTGAGAAGTCAACTCCTTTTCTCACTTCTTTAGAACAAAAAAAAAAATACCCTAATGCTAAGTTCAAGACCTTGCTGTGTAGGGGCACCTGAGTGGCTTAGTCAGTTATGTGTCTGACTCTGGATTTCGGCTTGGGTCATGATCTCGCAGTTTGCAAGACAGAGCCCCATGTTGGGCTCTGTGCTGACAACATGGGACCTGCTTGGGATTCTCTCACTCCCTTTCTCTCTGCCCTTTCTCACCTTCTCTATCACTCTCAAAATAAATAAACAAAAAAACAACCTTGCTGTTTAAAGCTTTTCTTGATATCTAAGGATGAATAGGTAAAATTTGGAAATTATGGTAATTTTTATTCTAATCTGGAAGTGTTTTTAAATATGTTTAATAACTCTTACTTTAAAATATACTGCAATTTCCCTTTTGTTTTGATATGTACAGTATGTAAATATGAAGCCACAGTACAGATATTGCTATTCATGTATTGACCAGTTTCTAAGTGGAGCCCAGACACTTAAATTTCCTCTCTGGCCTATTGATCATTATTGTAATTCCATTTAGTATGGCACCGTTTCCCTGCCCTGTCTGTTCCTACTCAAATCAGACACTGTGGTGGCCATGGTAACCACCTACTCTTTCTCCTTATTATTTTCTATATCAAACTTAAAGCACATGGGCTAGAAAAATCCTATGATAAAAAAAAAAAACCTAGCTCAAATAAGAATCAGTCAGGCTCACCTAAGATAAGGAGTCATTTCTGTGTCAATGTGTAACTTTAAAAACCAGCTGAGGTGCACCTGGGTGGCTTATTCGGTTAAGCATCCTGCTTCGGCTCACGATCTCACGGTTCATGGGTTCGAGCCCTGTGTTGGGCTCTGTGCTAACAGCTAGCTCAGAGACTGGAGTCTGCTTCAGATTCTGTGTCTCCCTCTCTCTCGGACCCTCCCCTGCTCATGCTGTCTCTGTCTCTCAAAATAAATAAATAAATAAATAAATAAATAAATAAATAAATAAATAAATAAAAAATAAAAAAAACCCAGCTAAAAAAGTGTTCATCAGAAATAAATTATCACTAGGAAAACAGGACTAAAGGTTGAATGTGCTCAGTTGCTTGAAGATTTAGAAGATGTTCAAAACTAAACACCTGAGGGTGTGGGAGTGCCTTTCTCCTGTATGGATCTTTCCCCCCTCCACATATGAAAACATTTGAGAAAAAAGTCAAAAATAAATTAATTTTCTTCAGGAGCAGTACTTTGCTTATTTATTTTAGAATTAGTTGTTAAACCTGCCAATCACAGTTCTCCAGGACAAGGGAACAAGCTGGAATCAGAAGAGTCTCTGAGGCAGGAACTTAGAAGGAAGGCAGATAATCAATGAAACCTCCCAGAAGCATGAGGGCTGTACAATTAATCTGTGACTCTGTGAGATACCATTATTGGACCACCACTTAGAAGTCAGTCAGTCACAAGTGGGAGCTGATCACTAGAGCAAGTGGTTATCATAGACCCTCACAGACATCACATCTGCCTTAAAGCGAACAGTACTGTCAAGAGTTTTCATTGAAAATCCTCGTGTTCTCTTTCTTCCTCTCTCTAGCCATCCTGAAACCATTGTCCCTTTTGGCTCCTTGACAAAGACAGTGATGACCCCTGGAACTGAAAATTCTCTTCTTGTCCACAAATGCCTATCTTATCTCAGGCCAGTGTTTTATCTCTTCCCAGTCACCAACATGGACAGAAGATAATTGCAAAATGGCTCTCCCACCATTGTGAAATGATTCTACTGTTTCTAATAGGCAAATTCTGGTTCGCAAGGACCAAGACTCTCCATTTCCTCTGCTCAGTGAAGATTCCATTTTCAAACAGAAAGGCTTATTTTCATAGCTTCTGCATAGATAATCTTAAAATTTTTTTTTAAATGTTTTATTTATTTTTGATGTAGAGAGAGACAGAGCATGAGAGGGGGAGAGGCAGAGAGAGAAGGAGACAGAACCGGAAGCAGGATCCAGGCTCTGAGCTAGCTGTCAGCACAGAGCCTGACACGGGGCTCGAACCCACGAACGTGAGATCTGACCTGAGCCGAAGCCGGAGACTTAACCGACTGAGCCACCCAGGTGCCCCTCTGCATAGATAATCTTATCCAACATGATCAACAAATCTACTTATTCCCTGGTTGAGATGCTAGGGGACAGATTTTGAGTGTAATACTGATTAGTAAATAAGTCATACAAGATCTTCTGAACAGACTTCAGGAACCCAGGGACTATCCTAAGTAGAGGCCACTGTACCTGCCATTCATAGTCATTACCATCTGGTCACTCCCCACTTTCTACTCCCACCAGCCTGGGCGAATGTGGAGTGCAGGGATAAGGTTTATAAAGACACCGGTATGATAGGATGCCTTTGTACTATAGCAATACCACAATGACATACAGAAGGCCTGGGATGCTCACTGCATTTGCTTCTTTTTGCCTCTTTGCTGGCTGCCTCTTCCTCTCCAGAGCTCCCAACACTTTTCTGTGGCTTTCCCAAAGCTCCCTGGTTCCTCTGCTATTCAAAAGTTTTTCTGTTTCTAGTATCTTCCATGCAAAATTGAAACAAGGGTGAGGGGCATAATGTAAAAAAACTATCAGATTTAGAATTTGATTTAAAACTTAAGACTAGGAAGGCTAAAATTTAGTTCTTACTCCTACCTTGGGCAGATCCAGGTGGATAATTTTAGCCAAATCACTTACTTTAGTTTTTCAACCATCAAGTTGCATATTTAATGAGATCAAACAAATGGAAGTGCTCTGGAAAATGAAAAATGTTGGATGCCACAGAACTATTAAACAGTTCAAGTCACACAATAGTTTTGAGAAGGTTTCAGACAAAAGTCATGGATTTTAGAGGACATCAAGTCTTTGCTCAATGGCATCACAGTTGTCCTAGTGATCTAAGCTAGAAGTTTCATCCTCAAACCTTGATTTCACATCTAATCAGGCACCAAATATTATCAGTTCTACCATCTCTCTCAACTGTAAGTCCCTCTTTGTTGCCACCACCATTGGCATGAATGAAACTCTCTCCAACAGGTTCCTCCCCTCTTTTCTCACCTTCCCTCCATGAATTAGCCACACCAACCATCAAAGAACCCTTTACAAAATAGTCACCTGATGTCTTCTCTTCCCTTAAGATCTTTCGCTGACACCTCATCAACTACAGCATAAAGTCTATATTCTTCGCGAAGCATATTACTGCCTCACAAACTTGCTCTTCTGTTAGCTTCTCTTCTGTCTTCTTTCTGGAAACCCTGGTGATTCACAGAAAGCTCTTTCTTTCTTTTTGTCCACTAACTTCATACATTCTTCTAAAACACCCTCAAACACTGCTACTTCTGGGAATCTTCTTGAACTTTACAGATTGAGTTAATGACCATTCCATTCTTCCTTATTCCATAATTTCTCATATTATCTTCTAATATTTTAGATCCTTGATTTGGCTGGTCACTGGTATGACCTAGTATAGCATTTCTGATGGCCTGGCTTTAATGAATCACAAAAGACTCAGCACAAATCCCTGGACACATATGACAGTTCTGGGGCAGAGAGCCAATACTACCTTACTTTTGGTAATGGCCTATGTCATAATGGCAACACCCTTGGTTTAAGCCTGAATCATAGACTCCTCCTCTACGAAACAGATTCAGCTCCTGGGAACCCATCTGGTTCTTCCACTTTCATAACTTAAAACCAAAGTGAATTAGGGACATCAGAGCCTGTACACCAGTGATGGCAAAGTGACACTACACAGTTAACTTGCCCAGGAATAAATTAAGGTTGGTAGAATACTGTTGCTATCATTTTGTTCTCTCCTTCTGTAATGCAGGAATGATCATTATGACATGCAGGTAGGTAGCTTCTAAGGCACTCTGAAGATCTCTGAATACATTATTTTGAACAATGCTGGGTTAGGAACAGTTCCATCCCTGAGAGAGGGGTGTAAGTTTGCAAAGCACATCTTCCTTGTAGATCAAGTTAGAAGGCTCAGATTCTCCTGATCTTTTGCCCTAGCTTTGTCTACTCAATGTCATAAAGGGTAGCATTAAGTTATTCTGTAAATGACTCTAAGTACAAAATCTGATGCTAGATAGTTTCCACTCAAATCCAAAGCTAAAAAGGAAAGGGTACCTTAAGAGGCAGAAGTTTCAAGTGGCACTTAAGTGACAGTTAGTGAATCAACAACAAAGGTGGATAGAGTTTTCCAAAAACATGTCAAACAGTAACAACTTCTGTGTTGGGACAGCCCAAGCCTTCCTAAAAAAAGAAACATCCCAAACCTCCTCAGTTTAATAATACCTTGTCATACAGGAATTACTCATCCTCAGCCTCTGAAGCTTGGCACTGACACTCTGGGGGCTGGGGACAGCTTATGGGTTTTAGAAGGAATTGCCCAAATTGACTATAAATCATATCACTTTGCCTTAAGTTCTCTAAACCAGCCTAACTAGTCTTCACTATCCTCTGTAAGCTCAAAAATACCAGATCACAGGAGAACCTGAGTGGTTCAGTCTTTTAAGTGTCTGACTCTTGGTTTCAGCTCAAGTCATGATCTCATGGTTCATGGGTTTGAGCCCTGCATCTGGCTCCACACTCAGTGAGGAGCCTGCTTGGGATTCTCTCTCTCTCTCTCTCTCTCTCTCTCTCTCTCTCTCTCTCTCTCTCTCTCTCTCTCTCCTCCCCTCTGCAGCTCTCTCTCTCTCCCCCTCTCAATAAATAAGTGAAAAACAAACAAACTTAGAAAGAATACCAGATTGCCATGCTCACTGCTGATGACTCATCAGTAGGCAATTTGGTGGACTTTCCAGGCTTTAAGACTTTATTATGGGCCGAGTAGAATCAGCAGATTCTGTATATCTTAATAATTAGATGGTTTACAGTAAAGCTGCATTGCCCATTTCTATACAAATTCATTTATTGCTAAATGAACATATGAAAGAGATCTTCATTTAAGAAGAGAGAGCATGATACTTTATGTAGTATAATGTCAGATCAGAAACCATGCAACTTGTATGAGAAAATTAAATTGCTTTATAGAACCAAAAATAGACAAGTTAACATTTACTTTTAATCATAGAAACAATACAAATTCATTATGGAAAAATAATTAAAAAAAAAATATTAGAACAAGGTAGATATTACCACTCAGTACCAACCATTGTGGGCATTTTAGTAATTTACCATGAATTTTTGTAACAAAGCTGAGATCATACTGCACAAAAAACTTTACACTTTACTATTGCATTTTCTGTAACTGCACATATTTTCCTGTGTTTTAATAGCTTTGTCAAGAGCATTTTAATGATTCTTTAAACTTTTACTAAATAAATGTATTGTAAATTATTTAACCATTTTCTCACTGTTGAAAATTTATGACATAATATTTTAAACTTTAAGATTGGACACTGAAGCTATTATGTTTATAATATTCCCAAATACATTAGATGACTACACAGATATTAGCCAGGGTCAGAAACACTTATATAATAGTCATTATATACAGACTAGTAGTTATGAGTTTGTTCTCTGGAATCAGCATACTCATTGACTTCGTAATCTGGTTCTGCCTCGTCTGAGTGCTGCCTCAGTTTTCTCACCCATTGAATGAGAGTAAGAGTGTTCCATCTGACAGAGTTGTCATTAAATTTGTGTCTTTAAAGCACTTAGCCCATGGGTGTCTGGGTGGCTCAGTTGGTTAAGCTTCTGATTTTGACACAGGTCACGATCTTGTGGTTCATGGGTCCAAGCCCCACATCGGGCTCTGTGTTGACAGCTCAGAGCCTAGAGCCTGCTTCAGATTCTGTGTCTCCCTCTCTCTCTCTGCCCCTCCCTGCTCATGCTCTGTCTCCTCCTTTCTCGCAAAAATAAACATTAAAAAAATTTTATAAAAGCACTTAGCCCAGCATTTGCCACACAAAAGTCAATAAGTTTTAGCTATTTAAAACCAATGATTGATGTTATTATTACTTTATTATTTGATATTTACTATTAGTTATTATTATTACTAGTAATTTGTAACTATTATTTATAATTTGATTTTGCTGAGTGGTGGCAATGTTGTCAGAAGAAACCAAATAGCACTTGCTGATTAATTTAGATCTAGTTCTTTAAAAATACATTTATTTAAGAAAAAATCATTTTGTATTTTGGGATGTGATTCCTAAAGGTGGATTCAGGAAGCCATTTTCTGTAAAAGAACCCAGTTAATGACAGGTAAAGTCATTGCTTAATCAAAACACACAATCTCAAGATTGGTAGGGAACTAAAGGGTAATTTTGTATAACATCTCTCCCTCACTCTACCCAGATGCCATGTGATCTTAGACTATTCTTGAATGTCTCCCACACTGGGCTACTTCTTACCTACCGTGGTAGCTTTTATACTTAGAAAATCCATTTTATATTGAACCAAAATCTGTTCCCTGTAGCTTAAAGACATAATAATAAACTCACAGATCACCCTAAAACAAGCTGTAACAATTAATTTGGATACAGGAGAAGGATGTGGATCACAAGTTCTAATGGATTTAGTTTAGAGTTTAAAAGAGATTGATGAGAGCCCAAAGGCAGTAGAATCAAGATTGTATCACTCAGACTTTGTGAGAAATTGAGAAGATTTATGTATTCATTATCATGTGTGCTTTCCTGCAAATGGAATAATCTAAAATAAAAGGAAAGCTTAATGATTTTTCTCTGGAAAAAAAACCTGTTTAAAGCTAGAATTCTAAAACGTCTCCCTTAAAGTGGAGATGGAGGCTTTTTTATATAGTTTCATGTTTCATCTGGAGAGAAGGATACAGGAAAAACTTCCTTAGGACAAGTTTCGTCTGCGTTTGCAAGCTTGCAGCCCATTTCTAGAGGCATCTGTTTCTCCATAACTGAACCGCTTTCTGCACAAAAGTGAATGTTTAGACATATTTAGAAAAGGACATCAAATACCTTGATAAACAAGGGACCATAAATCACTAAAACCACTTAACAGAACTTAATACTGTGGCTCATAAATATAGATTTGCATAAGCCGTCAGGCATACTTGACTGTCATATCATTGGAAAAGTGTAGTTTCTTTTCATAAAGATTGCCTGACTGTATCTGCTGTTATTTTTCTAGTGGTAGTCTCTAGCACAGAAGCTGCCAAGTGGATGGGCCTCAACAAATGCTCAGTAGGCTGACTAACTATCCATCCCTAAAGGTCATAGCTAAATGCCTAGTTCCTCAACATCTGGTTACCCTCATAGCCACTGAAATATTGGAGGATCACCACTTACTTTCTTGGCCTCCCCCTCCTCTCCAGTGCCATCACTTCTTGCTTCCAGGTTAACTATCCCTAGTTCCTGCCATCTTTTCTTATAACCCACAGCTTCAAACCCATTCATCCAAGGAAGGTGCTTTTGTTGGTATTTAAAGAGGAAAAGATTTAACTTTAGGTCTCTAAGAGAGAAGAAGAAGCTCCCATACTCTCTGTGGAGGTCATAGTGAACACATACCTGGGCAACATTCTTTACAAAGAATGTTTTCAAATGGCAAATCACAACCCAGAAGAGGGGTGTGAAACCAACTTAGTATATCATGATCAATATTTTTCTTTAAAAAATAATCGAGTAGATAGGGTGCCTGGGTGGCTCAGTCAGTTAGGCATCTGACTTTGGCTCAGGTCATGATCTCATGGCTCCTGAGTTTGAGCCCTGTGTGGGGCTCTGTGCTGACAGCTCAGAACCTGGAGCCTGCTTCAGATTCTGTGTCTCCTTTTCTATTTGCCCCTCCCCCACCTGTGCTCTGTCTCTGTCAAAATTAAATAAACATTTAAAAAGAAAAAAATCAAGTAGAAAATATCAGAAGCATTGCACCTAGTAACAGTATTCATGAAATTTTTAAATTTTAAAATTGTGTATACCTGTGAGCACATAGATGTGTGTATACAGACACACACACACACACATATACATACATATTTGCCACATACACGCATTTATGGTATCACACAATGTGCACAGAATTTGGCCTAGGTATTAGCCTCTATTTACCTGCTTGTTTTGGTGCCTCTGGTTAGGATCAAACTGTACTGACATAATGGGAGATTTTGTGTATGTGTGTTTTGAATTTTAAAGTAAGTATATTTCTTACTGTGAGCTCGGGTTTTGCAAAGTTTTATTGTTAACACTGGCTCACAGGAGAGAGTTAGGAACAGAAGGTGAGGACCTCACAGTCATGCCACATTGTCTCTTTGGCTCTTTTAGGTAATCACTTGCAATTTCATATTTGTTTTCTATTCTTTTCATATTTGTTTTCAAATGCGACCAAGAACAGCTGGCTAGCAACTACTAAGTGGATTGGGGTTTGTTAATTTGGTACTCAAATTAGTATGCTACTAGAGTTTATTAAGGACTTTAATTTGGTATTCCTCTAGGAAGGCTAGCTTCCATATGGTGCTTGGAACAGGCAGAGAGATAGAAATCCTAAAATTTGGGAATAATATGGTTTTTTTTTAGTTTATTTTGAGAGGGGGAGAGAGAGAGAGAACATAAGTGGGGATGGGAGGAGAGAGAGAGAGAGAGAGAAAGAGAGAGAGAGAGAGAGAGAGAGAGAGAGAGAGAGAGAGACAATCCAAAGCAGGTGCTACACTGTACAGCCCAACATGGAGCTCAATCTCACAAATTGTGAGATTATGACCTGAGCCTAAATCAAGAGTTGGACGTTTAACCCACTGAGCCACCCAGGCATCCCGGCTTAAGAAGCCACTAATCCTCAGTGTTTTCTTAAGTTGGTCATCATTATCACTAACTACTGTTGTTGCTTTTGATTATAAATTTAACTTAGGTTGAGCATCATCACTTCTATTTGCTATTAATAATTTTGTTAACTCTTAATCTCTGATTTGCATTATTTAACTATACTTTGGCCTCACATTTTCTAATAATTAAGCTTCAAGACACATGTACACTTAAAGATGAATCATGTGTAAATAGGCATAAATACATCCCTATTGCAAAAGCGTATGCAAACATAATCCTCCCCACACCCACGATTTGTTTTTATAGTCACATTCTTCATTACCAGCTGGTTTGTTTGCTACTAGAAATTGAGAGTGCTTGGGGAAAATGAGATACAGAGTGTTTTACCCTTTCTAAGCAGACAAAACTCCAGAAAATCTGAGATCCATTCTTTTTACAGATGAAAAGACTGGGGTCCAAGGAGATAAACTGAATGAATATTCAAGGTTAGCAAACATATTTAGACAACTCAAGTGTCCATATTTTCTCTCTTCCATCAATAATCACTCTAACTCCAGCTATATGCCAGAATACAGAACCTGACCAGAGAAGAAGCCCTATCAATGTGTGCTAAGTCACTTGTTTTACTTATTATGAGGTTGAGCAATGTAAACTACAGGATTTGTTAGGTCAAAAACTATCAAATACTGGCACTCTTAATTATGGTTTAACCTAAATAGTTTTATTTTAATACCTCTTGCCAGGGCCACTCTGAGATTTTTATTTTCACACAAGGAATAGCACAATACATTTAAAAACATAGGCTGAGGGGTGCCTGCATGGATCAGTAGGTTAAGCATCCAACATCAGCTCAGGTCATGATTTTACAGTTTGTGAGCTTGAGCCCCACATCGGGCTCTGTGCTGACAGCTTGGAACTTAGAGCCTGCTTCAGGTTCTGTGTTTCCTACTCTCTTTGCCCCTCCCCCACTCGTGCTCTGTCTCTCTCTGTCTCAAAAATAAATAAACACTTAAAAATTTTTTTTTAAATTGGGTTAGGCCAAATCACTGAAGTTCAAGTCTCAGCCCTTACGCTGTCTGGCCATGTACCTTAAGCCAGATTATTTAGATTTTCTGTCTTTTAGTGTCCTCAAAAAAGGAATATAATACTATATAAATGTTTTCTTTTATTATTTTTACTCTTAAACATAACATACTAATTAGCCAAATGGCCTGACTTTATGCATCTGTTCCGAGAAGTGTTCTCAGGCATGGAGGTCTCTTGAAGAAACAGAGATTTTGGAACTTCTTTCTTTGGGAAGATTGGATATGTATTTGCTTGACATTTGGCTTTAATAGTTACCAGTGGTGCTCTCTCAAAGGTCCAGTTTCTTGCTGCAGACAGTACAGGTTAATAAATAAAACAGAGAGGCTGTCACATCCTAGGAACAAAAATCTGTGTGCATGGCTTGTTCCTGTGTTCATTTCATCTGGTTTCGAAAATGTGTTTCCTCCCTAAAGTGCTTGTTTCTTCTCTAGGCAGTTAAACCAAAGTATCATGAAGAAGAAGAAGAAGGAGAAGGAATAGGAAGAAGAGGAAAAGAAGGAGGAGGAGGAGGAGGAAAAGGGGAAGAAGAAGATGAAGGGGAAGGAGGAGAAGGCGACACCTGGGTGGCTCAGTCGGTTAAGCATTCGACTTCAGCTCAGGTCATGATCTTACAGTTTGTGAGCTTGAGTCCCACATCAGGCTCTGCTAACACCTCAGAACCTGGAGCTTGCTTTAGGTTCTATTTTTCTCTCTCTATGCCCCTCCCCTGCTCATGCTCTGTCTCTTTGTAAAAGCAAACATAAAATGTTTTTTAAAAATAAGAGAGGAGAAAAAAGGAAAAAGCACCCAAACTTGAAGAATAGTTTTGTCTAGCGTATGATATAGAGAGAAGACAACAATATAAGGGTAAATCAGAGTGTAGCAAAGTGATTCCAATGCACCCCGATGCTGGCTAATTACCACTCTATAGAAGGTGGTGTTCAATTTACTGAGCATCTGTGCATGACAGAATTTGGGACACTGTGGGTGGTGAAATTTCAAGATACCTACATAGCTCAGAAAGCAAAAGTCCATCTACAAGCACCATTTTATTAGGTGAAATAAAATGAAATAAAATATCAGTACAAAATCTCATTTTATAATTAAGTGATGAATCACACTGTAGAGCCCAAAAGACCACACCTGCTTAGATGAAAGTAAATAAACAGATCAGGCCATGGAAACGGTGTGTCTTCAAGAATAAGATTTAGAAGAAGGCTTAGAAGAGAGATGCTACAGTGATTCTTTATCTCCCAGATCTTAGGTGCAGGATGGAATAAAGCTAATATGACTCCTTTAACAGATAAAATAGTCATGGGATTAGTTTTTACTATACTCCCACAAGTTCCTACTGAAGTTGTGAATTCTCATGAAGAAAAAGTGGATAGAGTGGAAGAAAATCAATTTATCAGACAAAAAAGGAACAGAGGATTTTTTTGAGAAATGATTTTTCATATTGATTGATTCTATTTTGTCAAACCATGCTTTGATTAATGGCAGAAGTTTTCCTCCTCTCTTGGATCTATGCTTGTGTCTCCTTTTCCCCTGGATCTAAAAGACTTATTTTCTACTTAAGATGCATTTCCAGTACCAATATATTCAGTGGCAAGGTATTTCAAAGTCTACCATCTCAGGGAACATTGACTGGAGAAGGATAAAAGATGGAACCATGTGCTTCCATAGTCAACTCTAGATAGCTATTAAATGAATGGTTAATAGAAAAATGAATGGATTGATAATCAAATACATAATTAGGAATAAAACATTCTTCTAAACACTACTGCTTTGACTTTGGGATTTCAATTTATATTTTGATCCATTCATTTGCCATTCAACAATTTATTCAGTACTGTCTTCACAGATGTTGCATATATGTGATCTGAAGATGTTCCGGCAACTTAGTTCAGAAAATTACTAGTTGTCTTTCACCTATTCTTGGTTCTCTTGATCTGCAGAATTTTCTCTTTGGACATTCCACCCAATCTGCCTATTTTCTCATCTATAAAAATAGGACAATAATGTCTGCTCTCTCTACATTATAGTATTATAAAAATGATTAAACTAGTTTGTGAAATGACTTGGGAAATGCAGTAAAGGTTGTAAGTACACATATACTACACGTTGGCAGTAGATCACTTGGATGAAGAGCAAGGGCTCTGGAATGAGCCTGCCTGGATTTGAATCTGAGTTCCTCAGTCACTAGTGTGCTGTCTTGGCTGAGATACTTAACCTCTCATCCCTCAGCCTTCTCAAGTTAAAATAATAATAATAATAATAATAATAATAATAATAGTATTGATTTGTATTAGTTGGCTCGGGCTACTATACAAAGTACCATCAACTGGGCAGCTTAAACAACAGAAATTTGGCTAGGAGTATGTGATCGGGGGCCAGCGTGGTCAGGTTCCGGTGAGAGCTCTCTTCCGGCTTGCAGATGGCTACCTTCTCACTGTGTGCTCACATGCCTTTTCCTCAGTGTGTGTATGTGGGAAGAGAAAGCTCTCTGGTGTCTCATCTTCTAAAGACACTAATCCCATCATGAAGGCCCTACTCTAATGACTTCATCTAAGTCTAATTATCTCCCAAAGGCCCCATCTCTAAATACTACCACACTGGGGGTTAGGGCTTCAATATATGATTTTTAGGGGGCACAATACAGTCCTTAGCATGATCTCATAGGGTTGTCATGAGGATTATATACCTCAAGAGGTCTACAGCACTTTAAACAGTGGCTAGCACTTGGCGAGTTCTCAGTAAATTGTTTGCTGTTATTATTTCAGAGCCAGGTGAATAAAGAGGGCAACCATTTAATTTACAAAGCAGATTGTTTAATAACACCATTTAAAGAAAATTTTTAGAAGTCAAATTCAGTGACCTTTAAAGCTCTGGGTGTTTTATGGAAAGGCATTCTCAAATGTGTCAGCACAACTGAATGAGCAATGATTCAAGAGACCTCATGGAAGTCTTTCTTTTTTGCACCCCTGATTTTTCAAAATCCTCCTTTGATGACTCCAGTTGGTTTATCTCTGGGAGGTTTCTCCCGTCTCTGAAACACAAAGCAACTCCTCCATCTTCGCTCCGCTTTCTATGTTGACGACATAGGCAAAGGAGAGTAAGGAGAAAAGGTGAGGCTCCTGCCTCTAAACTCACCTCCTTCATCATGGAAGCCCAGGGTTGTTAGTGAGAGCAGCTTTATTTTAAATGAAGACTGCTCAGAGAGTCTTGAATTTGAAATGGTTACCTAGAGGTCAAATAGTCAACTCACATCTAATATAATGGTCTCCTCTGAAACAATCTTGTTTTCATATCTAAGATATGGAGATCTCACATTAAAACAGGACAGTTCTTTTTGCTTTTGAACAATTCTATAGATGAGAAAATTCTTTTTTACTTTGAGTTGAAATCTACTTCCCTATAACATCTACCCACTGGTCCTAATTATATCTTCTGTATTGTAGTGTTGGACATATGATAGGTCTCCAAAGGAGTAAGGTGAACTGAATTGGTTCTTGAAGTATTCTTGTGGGCTCCCAAATTTCCACTTCTATTATTTTTCCAGTGATACTGCCATACAAAATATCCTACAGTATTCTATGTGTCCCATGTCCTACAATGTCCTACAGCGATGCTAACGTTTTTTCTTTTTCACTTCCATGTCTGTCCCTTTGCTTTGTGCTCTCTGTCACCAGCCCCCAGATTGGGGGTGAGTGGCTTATGAAACAGGGTCAGTGATAATACCAGTTCTCTTCTACTTGATCCTTCTGTCAAAAAACGGAAGTTCAGATCGAGTTCAGATTCCAAAGGGTTTGTTTTCCAGGGGGCTTAAACATACACCATCACAAATTATATACTTCTGCTCTTTAACCCCAGCCAGCTACCATTATGATGTTTACCAGAACCCACATTAGCAAACTACTTACTGTCCACATTAATGCTATAATTTACCGATTTAGGCTGCCTGGAGATGATGTGATGTGCAGCACATAGCCAAGATGCCACCCCCACCCCCACCCCCAGCAGTTACATTTTAAGGAGGGCAGGCTTGGCCCTAGAGGTCATTCCCCAAAGGCGCACATTAGTTACATAATCACATTGGGGGGGGGGCATAGGCGTTATTGTCCACATGAAATGTACCTGTCTAGGACAGTGCAGCTGGGTTGGCTGTGGCTGACTAAATGCATTAGGAAGAAAAACTTTAAAATAATGTGAATTTGGTCCCCATTTCCTTCTGTCTCAAAGTGGAAGGAGATACAATCAGTCTGGGAAGCTGTACTCTACACAAAAAGGGATAGATTTCTAAGTCATGAGCTCTCACTCCTGAGATTTGCTCTCCTCAGAGGTTCTCCATCCCCCCGAATCCCTGGGCATCATGTCCTAATTACCAAGTCTCTTCAAGCCTACTTCCTCCTACTTCTTTGGCTGTCCAGCAACACATCCTCCTTCGCTCTTCCTGGACTGTGAGAGTAATCTCCTCGCTCCAATCTGATCCGTCTTTCTCCCTGCTGTCAAGAGGGGCTTTCAATACACAAATATTGCTCAAAACCCTTTAAAAGTTACCCACTGTTTGTAGTAGTGTGCTCCAAAGTGCTGGGCAGTGGAACACAGCTTGGAATGAACCAGCTAGGAGACACGTCAGGAAAAAAAGAGCAATGCTTCTATTTATATTATATATTTTCTCTTAAAAATCAGGAATCAAGCCTTGCTATACTCAATATGTAGACTGCTACTGATGCCTTATTTTTTCTTGTGTGTTTGCAGCATTAGTTTCTGTGGTCCCAGTCAAGAGGATCTGAATTGTAGGATTTTTACAGTATTTTGCAAAAAGCTGGAAAGTGACCATAAGGATTTTCTGTAATATACAGATTCACTTGTTATATTGGTTAAAGCACTTAAGAGGTGTTAAATCTAATAATAAAATATGCATTTTATTTTATAATTTATAATTTATAATTTTATTATATTAAGATTAGAAATTTGATTCTCAAAATGTATTGCCAAGAGAGCAAAAGAGCAAGCAAGCCATAGCAACATATAACCAATAGAAAGCTGATCCAGAATATAGAAAGTACTCCTACAAATCAATAAGAAAAGAAACTCAATAGAAATAATCAAGGATATCTGAGTGACTGATAAACATATGAAAAAGGGTTCTGCCTCATTTCTGTTAGTCATTAGGAAAATGTACTTTAAACCAATATGAGATCTCCCTATGATGATGGAGTAGACTTCTTTTTCCCTTTCCTCCCTGTGACTGCAACTAATAATTCTGGATGTTACATATAAGCAAACAGAAGACCTGGAAAGGTCGAGAAAAAGAGGCAAACTGATACGGAGCTTAGGAACCCATGGTAGTGTTCAACTCCCTGGGTTCTCTTCCTGCCGTGTATATTCCAGGTTGGGAGATTGGGAAAAGCCAACAAAAAGCAAGCAAAAAAAAAAAAAAATAGGCCCATGAAAAACTCACACTCACTAGCTAAAGGACCCAGAAAGAGCAGTCTAGCAAAACAAAACTACTCCAATCAAATACCACAAAAAACCCCTACAGCCCCACAACCACCATCTGCAATGAAGGCTGAGTAGGAAGCCAGGATGTTCACCTTCACTGGGTGGTAAATGGGACTGTGGTGTCATGGAGACCATGTGGCAAGACTGGACTTTCAACCACACTGGGCAATAGTAAGGTATCCCGACCAATCCCTGTTTTGGGTGGGGGGTAACAGAGGAGGCTCTTATGGGGGTTCTGAGCCACTATTCGCATCCAGTAGTAACAGGGAGACCCTCCCCCACCAACTGGGAGGCTCAACTGGAGAGCTGAGACTCCACCCACTCTTGGAAGTAATAAGGATCCCCTTTACCTACCAGAGCAGGGGCAGAAGCAACTTCCTAAACATAAAATTTAAATAAGATGTAGAGTCTTACAATACGTCAAATGTTTGGTTTCTATAAAAAATCATTTGTCTTATTAAGAACCAGGAAGATCTCCAACAAATGAGAAAAGACAACAGACATTAACACTGAAATGATACAGATGTTGGAATCTCTGACCAGGATTTAAAGCAACCACTGGGCTTCAGTGAACTTCATTGTTTTATTGCACAATTACGAACATGTTTAAAAGAGATGAAAAATAGAAGGTCTCAGGAAAAAAACTGATTATAGATGGCAAAATTGTGAAAAAACACAATGACTTAAAACACCTAGTGGATGAGCTCAACAGCAGAATGAAGTGACAGCTAACTTAAAGATAAACTTCAAAGTAAACGAAGATAAAACAATAGGAATTCACATTGAGTTGTGAACATTAACTACACACACTTGTTGTATGTCAATCGTACACTGAGAAAGCAGTTAAAAAACAATAATGAAAACAATAGGAACTATCAAATCTGAACAACAGAGGTAAAATAGACTGAAAAAACTGGGGGCACCTAGGTGGCTCAGTCAGTTGAGTGACTCGATTTTAGCTGAGGTCATGATTCCAGGGTTGTGGGACCATGCTGAGCATGAAGCCTGCTTAGAATTCTCTCTCTCCCTCTGCCTCTCTTCCCTGCTCCTGTGCACACTCTCTCTCTAAAATAAAAAAAGTGTTTTAAATGTTTAACAAAAAAATACACTGAAAAACATAATAAACAGAGCCTCAAGGACATGTGAGGCTATAACAAAGGAGCTAACACTCATGGTGCCTGAGTGCCTGTAGAGAAAGGGGTTTGGGCTGCAAAAGTCCAATGGACTTAACTTAGATGAATGAAAAAGTTCTCTAAACAAGAGGTAATGATAAAAGAAAGATCCTGAATATGGAAAGAGCAAAAGCAACTCCTCCTGAGTTTTCTAAATTATATTTTACATTTGAATGTATGTTGTGGCAATAGTTAAGACAATTATGTTATAAATGGGGAGAGTAAAGGGACATAAAGGGAGATAAAATTTCCATATTAAATTAGTAAGCTGTTGACACTTTTTGATTGAAACCTGGATATTTAGAGTATTTTAAACCTTGTGTTTCAATAAGCTTCCTCTGACACTACTCTGCCAGGTGAAGGGAAACCTTTTTTGACTTTGATTGTATATCTATAACTAGATATATATACACACACATATGCATATATATACAAATATTATATATAAAATGTAATATGTAGGGAAAATAATAAAAAGCTATATAAAGCAAGACATTCAAGAATGCTATGGCTAAATCAAAACAGAATTCTAAAAATGTTTAAGTAATCCACATGAAAGCAGGACCAATAAACAGAGATATGGAAAACAGAGAGAAAAGCACAAACAGAAAATAAAACACCAAAATAAAATGCAGCTTAGTGTATCAAAAAGGAGAGAAAAGAAAGCTGGGTTGAGAATTTTTCTCATTGGCAATTATTATTTAAATGAATAGCATTTTGTGAAGAAGGTCCACTCACAAACACTACAGCCAAACTAAATTATGAAATGCTAAAATTTTATATCCAGTTGAATAAAGCAGATTGTGATTTTATTAAAAACGGTGTTTTTCTCAATTTGGTATTGAGTGTTAAAGCTGTAAAATAAAACAGAAGCAAATAATGAAGACCAATGTAAGTAGATATGGATACTTTTAATGATCAAGATAATTAGGTTGAATTAAATTTCTGTTAGCTATGGTAGATTAATAGAATTGGTGAATGCCTCAAACTAACTTACTTTTGTAGATTATTTGCATATACAAAATAGAACATCAATTCTATAGACTCCCTCCCTCCCTCCCTCTCCCCTCTCTGTCTCTCACTCTCTCTCTCTCTCTCTCTGTGACACCCCCACATATGAATGGTCAAGACAATGAAGAAGGATAGGATGAAGAACTCATATGTGTCTGTAAATTCACTTTCACTTTGGAAAACCATTCAGCAATATCTCTTAAAACTAATAATCACACTCTATATTCTAGCAGTTTCATCTCTAAATATGTACTTTTGCTTGAAAGATGTACAAAAATATTCATAGATATGTTATTAATAATAGTCAAGCACCAGAAATAACATAAAGAATCATTAATATTAAAATGTATAAATGAATTAATTCCATATAATGAGATACTATATAGCAATAAAATGGAATGATTTACAGCTATACCCAACAATATGGACCTCACAAACACCCAACTGAGTGTAAGAAACTAGGTACAAAAGAATCTATATTGTATGACTTAATTATTGAAAGTTCAAACTAGGCAAAAACTTATCAAAGGTGACTTATCAAAGGTGTCCGAAGTTAGGATAGCGGTTACCTCTGGGAAAGAAGCAGAGGGTAATAACTCGGAGGGGCAAAATAAGGTACTGTCTTATTTCTTGATCTGAGTAGTAATTACATGGGTGTATTTACTACCTAAAAACATGAACTATACACTTCTGATTTGTATACTTTCCTGTCTGTATGTTATACTTCAATAAACATTTTATAGAAATGGTAAAATAGATATACTTTCCCTGTCCCTTATGTACAAAGTACCGGTGATATTTTAGTGACGCTTTTTAAAACTCTTGTGTCATGGAGGGATCATTCAAAAAATAAGAACTTGGAAATTTTTTCATTGCTATGTATTGTTGCTGCCCTAAATGATTACTGTGTTAACTCTCTGCATTCTAAAAAAATGCAGACAGAGTTTTTATTCTGTTCAAAAGTCTTCCAAATGAGAAGATTAGTAGATTTTGGACTATTATTAATTACGCCTATGTGAATGTTTTGGTTTACTACACAGTGATATAGTGATGGCATGATGTCTTAGTCTGTTCCGGCGACTATAATAGAAGACCATAGACTGGCTTATAACACCAGAAATTTATTCCTCACAGTTCCAGAAGCTGGAAGTCCAAGTCCTGAGTGCCGGCAGATTCAGTGTCTAGTTCTTAGACAACTGTGTTTTTTTCTGCTGCATCCTTACAGGATGAAAGAGATGAGGGAGCTTTCTTGTGTCTTTTTAAGGAGGGCATTAATCCCATTGATGGGGGCTCCATCTCATGATTTAATCACCTCCCAAAGGCCCTACTCTCAAGTACTATTATAAGGGGGATAGGCTTTAACATGTGAATTTGGGGGGGACACAACTAATTATTAAATTAGTAAAATCACAATAGTAATAACTAGTACCTATTGATCACTTTTTATGTGCCAAACACTTTTTTTCTAAACATTTTTCATACATTAACTCATCTAATTTTACAATAATCCCATGAGGTAATCATTATCATCATCATCATCATCATCATTATTGTCATTTTTTTATTTTACAGATAAAGAATTTGCCCTCAGTCACACAGCTAATAACTGTAGATTCAACATAGTATATGTGTACAATAAATAAACGTGCAAAATGAGAGTGTCTCAAGGTTATTTATTGATAGAAAAAATTTGGAGATAAATCTCAGAGCTTAAGATTCAAACTTGAGTGTATCATGATCTGTCCCCTTTAAAACCTGTTCAGCCTCACCCTTCAACAGTCTCAGCCTCAAATTCGAGGCTCCTTGTGGTTCCCTGAACTAATCATACTCGGGTACCTGGGTATTCCTCAACGATGTTCTTATAAGAAGTCCTCCCTCAATTAATCTGTCCATAAGACATATTCTTATTTACCCTCTGTACATTTCAGTTTATCCCCTACCTCCCCTGGGAAGTATCTCCCTGACACTCCAGGTTGATGTGCTGGTGCTCTTTCCTCTGGACTTCCACTGAGCTTTGGATGCTCACTCAAAAGACTGGGAATTTCTTGAGGATAGGGGTTATGCATCTTTTAATTTCTGTAGCCCAGGGCCGGACAAAACCTAGAACGGTTGAAACCTGACAAACATTTTTTGAATATACTAATAGGTTATGTGTCTTCTTTTCAGGGGAAGAGTTTCATTTTCAAAGTCAGATTCCCATCATTTGCATAAGTGGAAGAGTCCGATGGCCTTGACTCTGATCACAGTTCAACACCAGATGGCTTCTTTTTACAAGTCCCTCTCTTTTTCTGGTCCTTCATTTCTCATTTGAAGGAATTAAACTAGCTCAGTGCTGGGGTCTTGCTACCTTTAACATTATGTACTTTTATTTCTGGGTGTTCATCTTAAAATTAGTAAATCAATAACATTTACTGGGCACATATCACACTTAGAGTCTTCCCAATTATCTTTCACCTTGATAAAAAAAAATGTCTCCATTGCCATCTTTACAGTAAAATTAAAATTTTTCTGTTTTGGAGATTTGAGTCCCTTTATTCTCTGGTCCTAGTCCACCATCGTATTACTAAATTTCATATATTCATATGCCACTGGATACCCACAAATTAAATAAATGAAGTCCACATCTCTGCCTTGAAGTATCATATAATCTATTGACAAAGATAAGACCTCAACACAAATAAAATGTGACCTTGTGAGTTTATGTGACCAGGTACTTAATGTGTGTCAATTTTTGGCTGCATTAATAGTGACTAAATATAAATGTATCTGTCCAATCAAGGTCAAAACAATCTTCCTACTTTGGCCAGATCATAGATAGGGCCTATGTGCAGTTCCACAGTTTATGTTTTAAAAGCAAGCTTGGCTGACTCAGAGGAGGGTGTGGTTTTATCCATCTTTGTTGATGGGACTACCATCCATGGTCTTCCAACCAAGAAGCCTCTACTACTCTTCTGTCTTCTCTTTTCATAATAACTGCTGCCTCAAACAGGCCCCAAATCCAGTCAGTTCAATTTCAGAAATGTCCCTCCATTCCATGGCCTCCTCTCTACCTAATTATCCTATTTTATATCATGTCTTTCTCTCCCCATCTCTCTCCCTCTGGCCTGAACTATAGAAATAACACTTATCCTTCCCCATTACCTCCAGCTTAACTTTTTAGACTCAAATGAGACCAAGCACATTCCCTGCATAAAGCTCTTCATTGGCTTCCTGTTGCCTTCATAATATTGATGCTGATTTACATGACAATGTTCTTTATTAATTGGACCTTCTCCTTCCTCCACTTCATCTCCATTAGTCTTCCTCTCCTGTCTTTAATCCTACAGTTTCCAGGAGCCCTATGCTGTACCATGAAGATGTGATCCTTCAAGACTCTGACACTTTAAACAAAAATTTTTAATGTTTCCTTATTTATTTATTTATTTATTTATTTATTTATTTATTTGAGAGAGGAAGAGAGAGCAGGGGAGGTGCAGATAGAGAGGGAGACACACAATCATTAGCAGGTTCCAGACTCTAGGCTGTCATGACAGCATAGAGCCCGACGTGGAACTTGAATTCACCAAGCCAAAGTCAGACGCTTAACCCACTAAGCCACATAGGCACCCCTGCACTTATAGTTCATGCCCTTCCTCCTGCTTGGGACTCCTCAGCACCAAGCTTCTCCACCTAACTCCTACTCTCTTACTCAAATCAATTATTACCTCACACTTGTTGTCCCAGTAGTGAATATGTGTGCATGTGTGAGAGAGAAAGAGAGAAAGAAAGAGAAAAAGGAGGTGTGTGTGGGGGGAGGGGGAGGGTAACAGAGAATGACAGAGTAAATGATTACGTGTTTGGAAGACCAAGCAGCAAGGATTGGTGTGGTGGAGAAACTGGTAGAAAACTTTGAAAATACACATACTTACGAGTGGTGTTGGGTTCTCAATTAAACAGTCTTTGTGTTTTTGTTTTAAATTTTTTGCTCTCATACCCAGGAGCTGATCTTCAGGGTACTTCTTTGCTTAGAGCATAGCGTTGTGTCCTTTTATAATGGAGATCCATCCATTTTACATACAATTTCAACAATCGCTAAACCTCACAGTTCTATTTCAAAATGTAACCTAGTTGATTGTACTGTTGCCTGACTGTCTGAAGCCCTAGGAAGAGAATGACCATGATTTAGAAGGTGTATATAAGAAATAACCCTCCATAATAAAATTTTGTTGTTAGTGCTTCTCCTCCATTCCCTGCCTGGCCAACCCACACCCATTTATGATATCACAGTAGGCTCAACTATCCAGTAAAGATGAAGTTACCAAGCTTTTTCAGATTAATGATGCAAGCTCCTAAGATCATCTGATTAAATCCTCCTGTTCTAACTCTAAGCTCATCTCAGAGCTTCCTGACATTATCTTCATTTCCTGTGAAGACTTCCCATCTGCTTGGGAGACTTTTCTATGTCCATTATTTTGTGCTTTTAAATAAAAAAAAAAAACAATAGAGAAGTGTTAGATGTTATATGAAGGGCAAAAATCAACTATTATGCAAATGGCAATTCCATGGAGGGGTGGGTGTTTTGAAACTAGATTGCCTGTTTGAGTCCTGAATCTTCTACTTAGAAGGTTTTTGAACCTGGGCAGGCTAGTTTAAGTTCCTGTGATTGATTCAGTGTCCTCATCTGGAAATCGGGGATAAAAACAGCATTACCTCAAGACTTGCTATGAGGATTACATGAGTGAAAATAGGTAGAGTACCTAGAAAATACTGTTCAATAAAGGTTGACTGTTTTTATTATGATGTACCAGGTATAGTCAATCAGCTCTCCGCATCTACTCCTACTTTTTTTTCTGTGGGATTCTATTTCTACAGGGGCCGGAAAGCAAAACACATTTTCTAGACTCCCTTCCACTCCAGTTCATAATGAAAATAAAGTTCCCATTGTTAGATGACTTTCTGCTGGATTTCGGAGGCTGAAGTAAGAAAGAGCCCATCTTTCTGTTGTCTCTTGGCTGTCAACCAGATTATCCAGAACTGGGTGTTGAGAGGCAGTTCTGTGTGAATATAGCTACTGCTTTCTAAACCTTTTTGCCTTATTTTTAGACTGCAAGTATGGTGGTATATTCTTGTCTTCAATCTAGCAACAGCCTCTTCATTCCTATTCTTCTAGTCCCTCAGTGATACTACAAACACTTAACTCCCTGAATTAAATCTCTTTTTTCAGTAAGATAGCATGTTTTCTATCTCTCTCATGAACTCTGAGCAAATCACATGGCAACTTATGATCTGACACATGAGGTATAGAGATGGGACACAAACCAAGCACTGTGCTTTATAAGAAATTCTACTTGCAAGGTATCACTCTAAGGCAAATATGTCAGCGCATTTCCTTTATTGAATGTGGAAGTTGACATCACCATCCTCTCACATCAAGAAAGGACCAACTCACATAAATACACTCCCCCTAGTCATTCTCACATAACAGAGAATGTTTTATAGTATGTTCTGGACCCAGATGGTTTAATCCTGACCAGACATCATCTACTTTTTGAATTCTAGAAATTCTAAGCAGCCTTTCAGTCTCTGGATCCATTAACAGTTTAGTTTGATAGTTGAAAATACTGACACAGAAATGCCTCATGAATGTTTATGATTCACCACTGCTGGGAGTCTGGGACACCTGTTTGGCACCCGTCTTTGGTGTAAACAAGGGTTTCAGGAAGTTTTTTATTCCACCTCCACAGCAGCTAAAACTACGTTAGGTTAGCTGCCCAGGCCTGCCCTGTAGTCATCATATTTCATTCTGAACTGAAATGACTAATTTCCAGGACCTTTTATATTGAGGAGAAAAATAATTTGCTTCCTTTGCTTAGAATTTTAATCTGGCCTGGGTCTGTGCCAGCTGTCTTCCTAGGAAGCTCTAATACACATACCTGTCATTAGCAATTAGCAGAAACTACTGAAAACACCAATCTTGGTTCCCGAATTCTCTGGATATCAACACTTAAGTCTGCTTCCCATATGCATCCTGATCAACATGTCTACTAATCCTGAAGTTCTTTTCAGAGGGTTTAACCCACACATATATTTTCAGTGTTTGTGAGACAACCTATAGAATGAAAACCTAACCAGATGCTGTCAAAACACATTTTTTTCAGTTGTGTCCATTTACACAGCAAGTGGCCAAACGTGAAATGGGGAGGAAGGTGGAGAAAGAAAGATATGCAGCATTAGCTCTAAATTTACAAACTTGCATTGGATTTACTTTCTCCTGTTCTACCCAAGTCTTTCCACTTCTGCTTTTGATTCTAAAACCTCCTGTCTCTTTCAAGATCTTTCTCTATCAATTATTCCCCCACTGTATCCCTAACTTCCCCCTTTCCTAGAACTTTGCCCTCAAAAAATGAATGTGTTTTAGGCTTTTCTTTCTTAAACATTTCTAACACTACACTCCTTCTTAGATTGGTGTCAGAAGATATATTACTAAGATCCATGAGTTCATAAGAATATTAAACTTTAATTTTTATGATTATCTTAAATAATGATGTAAACACATTTTAGATCACCTGGATGACTGCCCTCTAACTAAGGAGTACCATGAAATTTTGGTGCCTCTTACCTTTATGGTTATCTTGAATGTGTAAGATGTATAGAGACATCCGGGAGTAATCAGGGTGTGTTGGTATACATAAATATACCTTGACACCAAATGGTATTGCTTTAATTGCTTTGAACTGAGGAGAAAAGAACATGTCATAAGGTTAAATACTGTTGGGGGGGGCACTGCACAAAATGGAAAAGTGGTGGTAGGACTGAGTGATTACGGGACATGGAAATTGAAGGATACCAAATGCAAAACAACCTGTAGTCAGCAGCATAATTCATGTTGAGAATGGTTATTTTGTTTGACAAACTAAACTATTGCATGAAATTCATAGTGTAAGTTTGAATTAATATTTCATTTATAAACAGGTTTTGACTTCATGGTTATATTAGTGCTTAAGTATAGATAACATACTATATGTGTATATACATTTAGTTTATAGAAAAAATTCAAGCCAACTTCTTCCTTGTTTAAAAATTTATGTTACAGGCACTTATACAGAGCTTACTGTATCTGGGCATTGTTTTAGGTATTAACTCATGTAATTCTGAAGTCGCATAGCTATTTTGAGGTATAACTGGAATTCAGCCAGGCGAGCTGGTTCCAGAGTCCCTGCCTTTAATGGTATGGAATGATGCTTTCCTTTGGATAAAGCCTGTATTTACTCTGTCAAGGTTTAAACAATACCACCTTATAGTATATGGTCTGCCCTTGAATGTATTCACTAGGGTTCTGCCTTCGTCTTTCCCTCTTTCTACTTGATGTGTTTTCCTAGGCCAGCATCATTGAGTCCTATAGTTTAAATTACCACACCCTGATTATTTCCAGATCCCTAACTATAAATTAGAGCATTATCATGTTCTCATGATACATATAATCAACTGAACATTTTCACCGGCAAGTCTCAAAGGTACCTCAGCTTCAACCTAAAATGAACTAAAAGCATTCCCCTCCCCTGACCCCATCCCTGCTCTAATAAGCCTACTCTATTATCTCTCTTGTTAATAACCCTACTTTCTACTCAGGATGCTTACTGGTCAGGTAGGGAGAGACAAGCAAATTAATTATTATCTTGATGTGACAATGATATGGATATGCCCAAGAGTCTGATGAACCCAGAAGGAGATATCACTTTGCCTGAGATGGAAGGGGCTTCATTAAGAAATCACTGTTTAAACTACCTCAAAATAATGACTGCTTGCACCTTCTTGTCTTTTGTGTACAGGTGAAGGTACACAGATTTTCCATTTTACTTCCAAAACACAATCTCTACAAATTCATTCTCTCTCCATTCTTCCCCTAAAATAAGAACTAGTAATTGTGCAGGGTTTTGGTTTTTGGTTGTTTTCTTTTTCTTTTTTTCCATTTGAACTGAAATAAATGAAAGAAAAATTTTCTCTACCCTTTGAAAAAATCAGATTCAATTATCTTTTTTTTTAAGTTTACTTATTTATTTTGAGAAAGCGTGAATCAATCCACGAGCAAGTGAGGGAAGGGCAGAGAGAGAGGGGGAAAAGATGTCCCAAGTAGGCTCTGCAGTGTCAGTGTGAAGCCCCATGCAGAGATTAATCTTCCAAGTGTGAGATCATAACCTGAGCTGAAATCAAGGGTCAGATGCTTAACTAACTGAGCCACCCAGGAACCCCCAGATTCATTTGTCTTTAAGACATTTTCTAACATCTAACCTTTAATGGAGAAAATGCTACAAAGAGTCTGGTCCATAATGTAAATTTTGATGCACACTGTGACAGCTGCAGTATAAAGTCCACTGGCCTGGGCTCCACACGTGGCTTCTGTGGGGTTGATGACCATAGGAGGTAAGTCCTTCTAGACATGGTCATCTGGTTGCAGCTATGATTAGCATGGAAAGCCCCACAATTGTGTCATAGCTGCCAGAGAGGCAGCTTTTTTGCCTTCTTGAAAGTGTTCCTCATGATAGTAACTCTTTCAGGAATAGTTTTGTTGGAAATAGACATTCATTCTAACTGCTTAAGCTAAAATGGTAATTTTAATGTCAGGATATAGAAATCACCTCTAAGATTGCAGGGAAAGATGTGGAGGCTGACCTTTAAAGGGTCTAGAATATAGGGAGTTCTCAGTTATTGTCTCTGCCACTTGTCTCTGTCCCTGGCCATATGGTCTCTCTCCTGTGTCAGTTTCTGTCTGTGGATCCACTTTCTCCACATGCATGCCAGACACAGCAGCTCCGGCTTCTGTTCTCATCCCAGCCTTACGTCACCTTTGAGTTTAATCACTAACAGACAGAGAGGAATGTCTCTAAGTCTCAATTCAAATCTCAGGAAGGAGTCTAAGTTCATTTTGGTAAATGTCTAGCCGTGCACAGGGAGGTAGTATCATATCATCCCAGTGTGTTTGTAAGGGCTCATATAGGGGAAACTGTTAGATACTTTAAAATTCTCTTTGAAGGTGTATCTTGTACTGAAGTTTTACTTCAAACAGAGAATGGTCATAAAGTGTGACCTTATGAGATAAAATAAGCAAAGCATTTATTTACTTCCTTGTAAGAATTATGTTGCTATTAATCATAAAATTCTGCCCTATTTACAGCCACCCATGCTATTGAAAAAAACACGATTCTCTGGGATCAGTTTGGCATGAACAAATTACACCCATGTTCTCTTTCACACTCAGGGAGGGAGAACTCTGACTTGTGCTAAGGAAAAAATCAAGGACAAAGACCAAAAAGGGTAGCCAGAAAAATGTTCCAACTGTCTTTGCTCTAGTTTTTAAGTTAAAGCATCAATAGTAACTTGAAGATTTTCATATATCCTACTCACTGTACTTAGAATTTAAGGCTAAAACTCATTTAGAAAAAGAATGTGTCTTTGCCTACTTTCTCCCATGTTCCCTATGGAACTACAATTCTATGGGTGTTCAGTGAAGGGGGATAGTATACACATGCAGCACTATTAACAAATATGTGTGCTAGTTCCTCAACATTCCTAATGCAGCTATATCATGTACAGTTAGAGAACAGGGTCTTCTGGTAAGTTAAATATTCAGACTACTAAGATCTAATATATGTGGAATAATAGATCTTTATTTATTTATTTATTTATTTATTATTTATTTGAAATTTTATTTTATTTTATTTTATTTTTTTACTTTCTAAAGTTTCATATTTTTTAACATATGCAATTATTTCCCATCATTTACAATACAGTAGTTACAATGACACTCCAAACAGAAAAGCAAAGTAAAAAATCAAAATACCAACTTCTGTTTCATGTAATTAGACTTATACAGAAATTAGAAGGTTAAGTAACAACTAGTTAATCACCTAATTTCACAGCTATCTGAAGTGGCAATTGTTATATAGCAGCTTATCTATGATACATTCACAATAAATGATACAATTTATTACTTGTTCATAAGCTACAACACAGCCTGCATTATTTAATAAGTGTGAGAATCCAGTAACTTTTAAACTCTTCTCTGAGGGTCATTAGATGAAACTGAGAGAGGCTCTCTTCTCTGCTGTACCCTACAACCATATGGCCAACACTCCTGGCTGGTACTAACAAGGACCTGAGGTGTAGATGTGCTTGGTGTATTAGAAGAACAGAAGGAGGCCAGTAAGACTACAACAGAGAGAGCAGAAGAGTAGCCAGTGGGAGAGGTCACACAGAAGATTCGGAAGTCAGTAGTAAGGATATAGCTTTTGTTCTGAAAGGCATAGGAAGGGCTTGAAGCAGAAGAGTGACATGATTTAACTTGTTGAACACAGACTAAAGGGGGAGAACATCACCGAAGAGATGATTAGGAGTCAGCTGCATTCAGGTGATGATAGTCATGTAGACTAGGAGGGAGAGATGAAGATGCTAAGAAATTATCAAGGTCTGGGTATAGATTGAAAGTATAGCTGACAGAAGCCATATGGACCAGGTGTGAAGTATAAGAAAATATGTCAAGGATGACATCAGATTTTTTTTGGCCTGAACAACTTATAAATGGAATTGCCACCAAGGTGAGAATGAATGTAAGAGTTGCCAGTAGTAGGGATTGGGAGAGTAAGAGCTCGGTTTTGGAGATGTTATGTTTGAGATCCTATTGGACAATCAAGGGGAGAACTCAAATGGGAAGCTGAACATAGATCTGGACCTCCTAGCAGAGTATCAGTGCCCCAAATTAAGATAGCAATGAGACTCATTAGCATAGACATGGAGTTTATTTATTTATTTTTGAGAGACAGAGAGAGACAGTGTGAGCAGGGGAGGGTCAAGGAGAGAAAGGGAGACACAGAATCTGAAGCAGACTACAGGCTCTGAGCTAGCTGTCAGCACAGAGCTTGATGTGGGGCTCAAACCCATGAACCATGAGATCATGACCTGAGCTGAAGCCGAACTCTTAACTGACTAAGCCCCCCAGGAGCCCCTAGTCAGGAGACTGGGTGAGACCAACAAGGGGCCAGTCATGGATGTGAGAGGACTAAGCCTAGGGGCATTCCAAATTAGAGGTCTTAGAAATGAGGGCTAACCCACAAAAATGACTGAAAACTAGAAACCAAAAAGATAGAAAAATCATGCAAATGTGGGTTATATAAGCCAAGGGATACAAGTAGTCCTAGGAGAAAAGAGTAATAAACTATATTAAATTCTGATTGGAAAATAAAATGACAACTGAAAAGTGACAGTGGAGGTTATTTGTGGTACTGGGAATACCGAGTAGTTTTGAGGAGCACCGTAGAGGGGACCTGACGGAGTAGACTCCAGAGAGAAGGGAAGAAGAGAAACTGGACATGTAAAGAGAACTTTTCCCATGAGCTTTGTTGGAAAGAAAGTTTGTTTAATTGTTTTGAGATTGGATAAATAACAGAATGACTTTTTCTTTGAAGAGATTGATTCGACAGAGAAGAAAATGTTGACAATGGAAAAGAGAAGAGAGAGATTTACTAAATCAAAGTCTCCTTCAGTAAAATAAAGGAGAAGGCATGGGGAGTCCATCTACAGCTCTAGGAGAGAAGTCACAGATGCAGACAGGTAGACAGATAGGTAGATAGGTAAAAGCTTGTGGAAATTCTCTTTTGGTTACACAAAGGAAAATGGACAGCAAGCTTATTTGCTGAGATGAGGGTAGGAAAGGAGTTCTTACAAGTCCAAAACGAAGAAAAATGAAATAGTCATGTAGGAGACAGTGAATCTACAAAGGAGATACAGTATGATTTACATGTAGTAGTAACTGAGATTCAGAAAGGGTGACTATCTTGACTAAAGTTATTTA
The DNA here is from genome assembly GCF_006229205.1 of Suricata suricatta. Taxonomy (NCBI): domain Eukaryota; kingdom Metazoa; phylum Chordata; class Mammalia; order Carnivora; family Herpestidae; genus Suricata; species Suricata suricatta. The sequence continues at coordinate 64,189,897 of NC_043710.1, forward strand.
TCTAGCAACAGAATAAAGACCAGACTCCAGGTCTCTCAAATTTAGCCCTTTGACCAGATTAACTTTTCTCTATACTGTACAATGTAGATTGTTTGTTCAGGGAGTTTCTAGGAGAAATGCAAAATTTTATAACCAAGTACAATTAAAGTCTATTTAATCCTGAAAAAATCATCAATGATTTGATGTATTTAAAGTCTATTTCACAGTTTTAAGTTATGGAGTCAAATGCAAAGGGAAATAAAGTAGGCAGTAATATATTTCAACTGAATCCTGTCTCCATCCGTCCTTTCTCTCCCTGCCTTGCTCTCCCCATTAAGATGGCTTTATCCTAAACATGGAGCTTATTTAGCAAAAATGTTAGGTTTATAATTGGAATAAATTTATCCTGAATTATCCAAATTACTATCTTAATTGTCTACCACTAGAATATCTTAGAAAAATGCTAGCAGCAAAAAACATTTATTAAAATCAATGTTGGGGCACCTTGGTGGCTCAGCCATTTATGCATCCGACTCTTGATTTTGGCTCAGGTCACGATCTCATGGTTCGTGAGTTTGAGCCCCACATCAGGCTCTGAACTGTTAGTGCAGAGCCTGCTTCAGATTCTCTCTCCCTCTCTCTTTGCACTTCCTCTGCTCATGCTCGCTCATTCTCGCTCTCTCTCAAAATAAATAAATAAATAAATAAACAAACAAACTAAAAAACAAATCGATGGTGACTTATTTTAAATGGTATAGGGGAGTGTTTATAACATTAACTTTTTAATGAGTATCTACCATGTTATAAACACTCATTTATGAATATGTATCAAAAGACAGGCGAGTTTCTGCCTTACATTAAATGTCAAGTATATTTAATAAGAGGATTTAAAATACAAATAATGAATTTGACTTCTGTCTTGCTTAATTATGTTTATTTGCTGTGTTGAAATGTTCTACGTTCAGGACATTATAGAGAAGCAGTGCATCTGTTCATTAAAGTGGGTAAATAGCAGGAATAACATTTGTCATTTGCACTGAAAAGATAAAGGGCTCTTGTCATGGCTGATACTAAGTAAAACAAGAGTTTCTTGAGAAAGATCACATTCCATTCCTCACTTTGGTGTCTGCCCTGCTGGCTCCTGGTTTGGTGATTAGAGAATAGGAAGACCAATTGTTAAGGGTCTAACTTGTGATTGCTGAAATGTGTCAAGGAACAGATATGAGCATTTCACTGAAACACAAGACACAGGAGGAAAGAGTCACAGGTTCCCAAGTTCACTCTTGGTAAAAGAAGTAAAGAAAGCACAGAGAGTGTTTGATGTGAGAGGTATAGGGACAATACTGACAAAGGCTAGGCCCAGGATAGAAAAGATCTAATTAACATCAATGATAATTTAATTTGTAATTATTTATTCTTCTAATCGTAATGGCTTTTAATAAAAAAAGAGAAAATTAACTTGCTTCCAAAAAAATGCTAGTAATATGTTGAATGAATACTAGAATATATTTCTAGCTGATAAATACCAGGATAGCTTACATATCAGGTCCATGTGTTCATGAGAAAATTTAAATGAATGTTGCCTATGATTAACATTCAAAATGTAAATTATTATGTTGTAAGATCTTATCTACTTTTCCCTTATTTCAAAGAAAATGATACACATAAAACAACACTGTGAAATTATAGATATGTTAAAATAAATATACAGATTGTTAAAATAATATAATAAATTTAATGTAAAAAGAATATAATTTTTTACTAATTAATATATTTAACATATATTAAACATATATGCCCAGCATAAATTATGTATTGGATTAGTGACTGTAAAACTGAAACTACTCGAAATGGAGTCTCACCGAATACTGAGAATATGGGATGTTCATCAGAACTCAAGTTAGTCCAGTGGATGAGGTCTATAAGCAGGCAGCAAATACCAGCTATGATGACGATGACAACTGTGTTTGCAAGTGAATATTCTCAAATATATAAATAAAAATGTACACACACATGTGTGTACACACACACATACACACACACACACACAGCATTGTTGACATAATGGACTCTGTGCATCTAGAAAGTACATTTAGATTTCTAAACAAAAAATCAATGTAAGGATAATCTATTACCTTTCCAGACCCAACAAACAAACAAAGTCAATGGTCATTGGTTAGGTAGATTAATGGAGCACATATTAACTGGCTAGGAGACTGAGGCCTTGTAATAAATACATAACATGAAATGGTTAACCACACAAACCCTAGAGGTCAGGTATCAGACCATTTAAAATACCACTCTGCTTCTGAGAGAAAGGGGGAGAGAGAGACACAATGAGGCACAGGAAATGACTGTAGAGCAAAGTCTTCTGGGTAAGGAAGAGCTACAGAGGAGAGTCTCCCCTGCTGGCACACAGAAGGGAACAGGTTCTCTTCCTACATGATGTCAAGGTTATCTATGCAAGTGTTTGCTCCCACGGTCTCAGTAGCGGAGAAAGAAGCGTTTAGTCACGGACAGCTGTGATGAGAGGAGTGAAGGTGGTAACCGCTCAGTTCTCTAGATTGCACTGCCTGTGGGATAGCAAAGAGCCAGTGCTATGCAGAAATGCAGTGAAGTGCAACTCCGTCTACATATCCTTGGAATGTGTACATGAAAGCTGAGAATTATCTGTAGTATATGTGTCTGGGAAACAGACCAGCACAGAGACAGAGAGAAGTAGGAAGATGCTGAAGAGGCAGCCCTGGCTCAGAACCAAGGCAAAGATGACTGATTTCCTCAAGTAATAAAGGCGAGTCACGTCAGCAATCAGCAGAAAGAGGGTGCAGTAGTTAACCTCAGAACTTGGCTGCAGTTATGGCTCCAGGGAGGCTGTATATCTTGTACTTTGCTAGACAGTGTCAATTCCCCAGACACTGGTCAGCCAATGTCGCCAAATTAGCAGATAACATTTTAGCCCATAATAGCTGTCCTACCGACCCTTTCCACTAGAGTAAAGGACAAAGGACAGATTATTTTCCCAATCATTTCCTTTCTGGAAAAGGACAGTTATTTTCCCAATAGCCTTCTGTTCTCTTTCCTGATTGTTCCCCCCAAAGCCATTATTTTTTTTTCTCAAAAAGAAGCATGGAGTTATATAATTAAGGATAAGAAGAGAATAAGACTGTCCTAAAATGTGGATTTGGGTGATCAGTAGACTCTCTTCCTGGTTACAGGTTTATTCCTACACATCCCTCAAACAAAATTACAAACTACTGCAAGCCATGGACCTTCACAGTTAGGCTCAAAGAGTTAGAAATTAACCTGGAAAATATCAAAGTTCTACTGCATATATTTTTGCTTCTATAAAAGATTAAACTGTGTTGTTCATTTCTCAGCCTGTTCAGTGTTCAACTCAATATACTCTAGAGCCAAAAGAGTATTTCCAAGCATCATATGGAGAGGCACTATCCACTTGGAATTAGCTGGGGTAACGCACACTTCTGGTGCCCAGAGTGAAATCCAGAAAGCCCACCATGCTTCAGAACCAGGCCTCACGGGGGCCTGTCACTGCCTGCGTGGGCCGCATGTTTCTTTCTCGAATGTGAACTTAACAAACGCTTTGTGTGTGCTAAAGAGGGCAAATAGCTATTCATGTGTAATTATATAATTGCTAAGCACATAATACTGCTAAATACATTTATTTTTAATAGATGCTTCAAAAGGCTGAAATATGTGGCTAACTTCATCGGTTCTGTGTTAAAGAAAAACAAACAAAACAGCAATAAAAGCATGAAGGAACACTATTATAATTTTAAATTCAGGCTCTGAAGTTGGACTTTGTGGTTTGAGTCCTGGGTCTCCCTCTTGTGAGCCGACTGCTTTACATTTTTGTCTCAGATTCCTCATCTGCAAAAGTAGATAATAACCTCATAGGGTTTAAATGAGCTAATATGGGCAAAACACTAAGATGGTATCTGATGACATAGAAAGTACTCAATAAATATAATGCAAAATAGTTTTGAAGAAATATATAAACAAATAGAAATATTTCCTATCTTTATAATCTAATACTAGGACCCTAAAATAGAGTCAGCATCTGAAGGGAGCCTTAGAGTTCAGTCTTAACTAGAAAATATAATGTGTATGACAAAATAACCATTATATTTAGCCATTTAGCCTTCTTTAGTAAGTATTTATTGAACATATACTTGGTACCAGACTATGTCTTAGGCACTACAGATATGTAAAGCACTAGTACAGGAACATAAGTGATATATTCTATATTAAACATGTCTATAGAAGGTACATGTGTGGCAAATGTACCTATGCTGATAACTACCATCATCTCTCCAATTTACTGAGCATCTATTTTGTGCCTGGTTATCTACCAGGAGATTCTGTCTGTGCTATCTTGCTTACATAACTTACTTTTGAGGTATTATATGATCCTCACTTTCATCCAGAGGAAACTGAGGCTCTGAACATTTAGATAATTTTCTCAAGGACTGTATAGAAAGTGGTAGAGCTGGAATTCAAATCCAGGTCAGTCTGATTTCAGAGGTGGTACTCATGTACTTTGTGACACTTCCTTGGCTCTTCTTGACTGAATTTCTATTAACTTACACATTTCAAACAATTTGGATTGACCATAGACTATGTTATTCACAGTCTGAAGCTTTTTAAAGCTAGAAAGTCATCACTTAACAAACGACTATTTTATGGTCCAGAGTGGCCCTAAGAGTGTTACAGAGGTAAGCTAGGGACTCAGAGCAGGATCCAAGATGGCCACTAAAAGTGTAATGGTAGGGACAACCCATTGTGTTTGAAAGCAGTGGCTTTAAGCAGAGTCTGAGATAAGCAAGTGGAGTCTTTCTAATAATGGGGACAAAGGGGCAGATGCCTTAAATAATTTGTGTGTATCAGAACCAGAGATCCTTTGCTGGTGTTAATCTTAGAGTTTTCTAGGGGAGCTAGTTTCATGAAAGATTTGCAGGGCTCCTTAGAGTTAGCCTAACTAGTCTCTGCTTACCACCAACTGTCCCTATAACTGTTAGACTAATCTTCCAACAGACTAATAGACTAATAGACTTTCAATAGACTAATAGACTAATATACTTCCAAAGGATTAATCTGCTATTTTTGTTGGTTTCCACTAGGATCTAATACAGCCTTCTTAGCTGTCATTCAATGCTGCCAACTCCTACGAATGATAGTCCTTTCACATTAAAATTCTGGTCACTACTTCCAGCATGTGTGGGCTTTCCTTATACCACCAAGAAATTGTCTAATACCAGCTGGGTGTCCTACAATTCAATTCGGTTCTGACACTCTACCTGGAGATAGCATCAGATTATTGATTATAATTACTAATAATACATTAATAAATCATTAAAGATATAGATACGTTATTATAGGTATTTCATTAACTTTCTAATAATTATAATTAATATTAGTAATAATATTAATCTACTATTAATTAAATATGTTAATAATTATTATTACTAAGGGCTCAGTCCACAAGACTGCCCTCTAGTTTAGACACGAATGCCAAGTAGAAGTTGTTAACTATATTTCTAACTAACTGGCTATAAATAGAAGCTCTAACAACCCCCTCCTTGGGTTTGATTCATTTGCTAAAGCTGCTCAAAGAACTCAAGAAACCAGTTTACTCACTAGATAACTGGTTCAATAAAAGAGACATTAAAGGATACAAATCAATAGTCAGATGAAGGAATTTCTTTGTTATTTAAAAAAAATTTTTTTTTAACATTTATTTATTTTTGAGAGAGACAAAGCCTGAGCAGGGGAGGAACAGAAAGAGAGGGAGACGCAGAATGTGACACAGGCTCCAGGCTCTGAGCTGTCAGCACAGGGACTAGAGCAGGGCTTGAACTTGCAAACTATAAGACCATGACCTAAGCTGAAGTTGGACACTTAACTGACTGAACCACCCAGGTGCCCCTACATGAAAGAGTTTCTGTCCTCATGGAGTTGGGGACATGGCACTGTGGCACTCAAACATTCTGCTTTACCAACCTGGAAGCTCTCCACAGTCCTTTTGGGTTTTTAAGGAGGCTGCATTACAGAGGAATGATTTCTTAAATCACTGGCCGTTGGGGATTGAACTCAATCTCTGGCCCCTTTTCCCATCCTGGAGGTCAGTGATAGGACTGGAAGTTCCAACCCTTGAATAACATGGTAGGCTCCAACCCCCTTGGGTTTGGTCTAAAAGTCACCTCATTAACATGACAAAAGAAAAGGTTTGAAGGGTTTTAGGAGCACTGTGCCAGAAACTGGAAAACCAATACATTCCTTCCTATAAATCACAATCACATACATTGTATTCAATTACTCCCAAAGAAATGCTCTGCTGGTTAGTCCCTCAAAGGACCAGAACCCTAGATCCTTAAGTTTACCAGCCACATCCCTTTTCTACAACTTTATAGATCTGGGCTCGGACTATTTTCTCTTATTATTTAACCACATTTATCCAAATCTTACTGGTCTTTATAGCACAGTATAGTATGAATAGTCATACATGAAATCCAGCTTTGCCCCTTAATGGCTGAGTGGTCTGGGGTAGATTACTTAGTTTCTCCAAGTCTGTTTTCCTAATCCATAGAACGAAGAGAATGCAAGTATGTATCTCAGAGGTCTGCTTTAAAAATTAAAGAAAAGAATGTATGTAATTTGTTTAGCTCAGTGCTTGGCTTATGATAAGGGCTTAATAAAAGTAACTTAAAAAAATAAATTAAAAAAATAAATATCTGGGGTGCCTGGGTGGCTCAGTCGGTTGAGCGTCTGACTTCGGCTCAGGTCATGATGTCACAGTTCGTGGGTTGGGGCCCTGCATCAGGTTCTGTGCTGGCAGCTCAGAGCCTGGAGCCTGCTTCAGATTCTGTGTGTCCCTCTCTGGCCCTACCCTGCTCATGATCTGTCTCGCTCTGTCTCTCAAAAATAAATAATAAATGTTAAAAATAAATAAATAAATACATAAATAAATAAATACCATGGTTCCATTTCTACTTCTTATGCTCATCACTCTGGTTTTGATTATATCTTTCTCCTCTTTACTCACAGTACTGCCTTCAAATGTATCATTTATATAATATTCTAGGCTGTTTACCATTTTGTAACATTATAATAATTTTTTAAGTTTACTTATTTATTTAGAGAGAGACAGACCCTTGAATAACATGGTAGGCTCCAACCCCCTTGGGTATGAGTTGGGGAGGGGGAGAGAGAAGGAAACACAGAATCCGAAAGCAGGCTCCAAGCTCTGAGCTGTCAGCCCAAAACCTGATGTGAGGCTTGAACTCATGAGACAATAAGATCATGACCCGTGCCAAACTAAAAGTCAATTGCTTAATCAACTGAGCCACCCAGGTGCCCCTGCGACACAATATTTTTATGGATATAAGTGCTGATGTATTGGTGGGAAAGAAACCATAAAATAGATGCTCTCAATGGCCACAGAGAAAATACACTTCAAAGGACAAGTTCACTTCTTTTCATTGACTGACTGAGTCGTTAATTGATTGTTTCATTTACTAAAAGTTAAGGATATATGTGTTGAGTATCTCATATATTCCAGACACAGAGATGAATCAGCAAGATTCTGGTTTAAAGGAGAGAATAAGAAGTACATAATAAGAAACCATAGTGTCTATATGGATAAAGCACAATGATAGGTTCAAAGACAGAACGACAGCAACCAGGGAGCTGTGCTGAGGAGGAAGCCTGGAGTGTCCTTGAAGGACAGGTTGCATAAGGTGATTGGGAGCTGAGAGGTATGAAGTGGACGGCTGAGTGGCAGAGGGTACATTCTAAAACGAGACACACGCAGGAGCATAGATTTGGGGTTGGAGAGAGCAAATACCCAGGGTAAACAGCAAGGGGACATCAATCATGTGGGGGCACTGAAAAGCTCTTTCCATAACTCACTTGACTTCCTGGGGCTTTCCTTTAACACAACTGTGGCCTTGGAGACTTTAGTAAATGACTTTGCTTTCCAGCTGTTTTTATTGCTTTTTGGTTGCAGGACTTTGATTTTCATGGGTCCTCCCTGGATTCATTGTTCAACAAGTTACATCATGCCCTTGTCCTGCTCCATTACCTGTTTCTTTGAGAAGTGATTTCCCCCTCTTGGAGAGGTTCTTGTTGACACCAAGTTATGGAATGCCAAATGGGACCTTGGAGTGCTTTGTGCTCATAGTGAAGAGTAAAATTTATGCCTGTAGCTGAGGTGGACCAGCCAAACTGCTGTTTTTCACTAGGGAGCATTCTCTAAAGGATACCCAGGAACCCAAATCAGTAATTACAACATTGATAATAATTACAGCTTAATCTAGATCTGTTCCAGATCCTAGAACCCACAAGCAGGCATCAGAAGGGGAATCTTGAAGTTCATGAAGATATTCTAGTGAATCATCTCAGCATAGACAATATTGAGATGGTTTGTGATTTTTGGAGGGCAGAGAGGATGACTTTCCATGCAAGAGTGATTTCTGTTCTCTTATCTAAACTCTAAGGCGTGGACAGTGGTATTACTTAATCAACAAAGTCAATGCTTTAAGACCATTAGCAGGACAAACCATCAGGATCTTCTTGTGAGTTCCTGAACTTCTGTGGACATGGTCAGCTCCTTTCACGATAATGGTAATGGTGAACTTAAATTCAGAAATTAAGTATTGTTACGTGGCACCCGCTTAGAAATTCTGAAAATCTGGGTCAGGGTCTGTGATATGGTTTAGATCAAGTAGGTTATTTTCCTCTGCCCAGCCACCAAATTGACTTTTTGAGCAGCAACTTTCCTGTCACTCCTGAAGGCAAAGCCCACTATAAAAGGCTTCCAATAATACCATCTTAGTAGGTTGGGACATCAGTTTTCATCCATGGTATAATTAATTACCCACTGATATGTCATCATTGGTGGTGATATGTATTACTAAAATGTTAGTAATTTTCTCAGATTGTAACTATATTCAAAGAACTGAAATTTGTATTGATTTTTATAAATTAATATGAATTAAGGTGGTTTCTGTAATAACTTCATTCTTATAATCTCTTGCATTCCAGATTGCTTGCTTGATTAGGAGTGGATGGAGTAATGTTATCATGAGAGCATAGAAATTCCCACAGAACCCATCCCCCATCTCACTTGAGTTTCAGGGAGAATGTGAATGATCACCATATTTCATCAATTGTAAAATGTAATTTTTTTCACATTTTTACATCTCTGAAAAAGAGATGCATCTTACAGTCAATGGCCAGAGTCTTAGTGTGATTATAACAGGCAGGTTTTAAAAAAATTAATGAATTATAAAACAACACTGCATCTTATATTGGTTGCATTTTGATTCAAAGTTAATTCCAGGACCCACATTCCACTCTTTGCTTAGAAATTTCTTGCCAGCCAGGCTTATTGGTCACTACAATGCTGCCTTCAAAGTTAGTCTTCCTCTCTCTCTGGTATACACACACACACACACAAACACACACACACACACATACAATTAATATATAAATCATATAATATATATTAATGTTGATTTATTTTTGAGAGAGAGGGAGACAGAGCATGAGTGGGGGAGGAGCAGAGAGAGAGAGAGACACAGAATCCAAAGCAGACTCCAGGCTCTGATCTGTCAGCACAGAGCCAGATGCAGGGCTTGAAGCCATGGACTGTGTGATCATGACCTGAGCTGAAGATGGATGCTTAAATGACTGAGATACCATGGCACCTGTCTAGTCCTTTTATATTAATAACTCATTTTGAAATATACCAGGTGTTTATTTTATGGCAGATCTCATATTCTTGTAAAGCATTTCCACTTACAAAGTAAATATTATACCTAAGTCGAGGGCATTCAGAATAGAAGATAAGCCAATTCTTGCCAAGTGTTTGAGCAAGAGCCTCTGAAAGCTATTTCGGTGGATTTTTAGCTGTGGTTAAGTTATTTAGGACTGAGAGGTCATTTCTAAATAAATGGGAGTGTGCCTCATACCAGTTTATCTAAAAATCACAATACTATCACAAAGCCAGAAACATACACATAACTAGGCATCAGCTACCACATCTTCTAGGACAGGTACAGAATCTAAAAAATCAGAGTGGGGGGTGATGGTGGAGGGCAATTTCCTGCCCTACTACCTCAGCTCCTGGACTCAGAGAATACTGGTATCTAGTGTCTGTTCAATATATGGCCATTGCATGAATGACCATATCCAGTCAGGCAAAATCAGATGGAAGCAACCTGAATGAGTAGTGCTAAAGGGAAACGGAAATCACAAATGTTAGCTGCCCTTGAGGAGTGCATAGGGGAGGTAGAAGGCTAATAATGTCACTGACCTTGCGTTGGTCATGAGATTGGATAGGAGTCACTATCTACTAATAATTAGGATTTATTATCTTCAAGGTACGATTCTGGACTTCACAAATATTAATTCATTTCACCTTCATAATAATCTTATAAAATAGCTACTACTATTATCTCCAGTTTACTAATGAGGAGACTTATGCACCAAGAACTTAAGTCCCTTGCCCAAGGTCTCACAGCCAAAAAATGCCAGATTTAGGAGTGGAACACAGGGAGGCTGGCTCCAAAATCTTGCGCGGGCTACTCCACTACAATGCCTCTTTATTTACCCAGCAGGTGCTCTCTAAATATTTCAGTCACTGTAATCACAGCTCCTTTGAGGCCAGATGTGTGCAGTCTGCCCTAGCCTTGAGGAAAGACAAAGTCTGTTCTCAGGCTATAAGAATTTAGGCTAGTGAGCCTGGCCTGTGGGTGCTGGCAGATAGGGAGGCACACATCCTGAATTTTACTGGGACTTGATCCAGGTTTCTGGAAAGACCATTGAAAACCTTACCCCAAACTGCCTGTTCCATTATAGTATTAAAATGACATCTCCCTTCCACACTCCCACTTTCAGGCAAGAGAGAACTAATGTTCAGAAAAATGTATTGACTCTCTGATTTTGTTTTGTTATGTTTTGTTTGGTCCCTGGTGTTCCAAAAATGTAGCCTAAAGATACCTCTAGGGAAATTTTCATAGTTAGATGTCAACTTAATTCTTTTATCGGAGTGTTTAAAACAATTCTTAAAAAGTCTCTATTTTCTCTCAAATTTGGGGGATGGGAAATTAACATTTTAATAGGACACAGAATCAACAGCAAATATTTTTTCTGAAATTACTGTTAAATGAAGGTTAAATGAACTGAAACACTTAAAGGGAGTAGACTTATTTTATAAATTCTCCTGATGTCTTAGTTTATGTCTTGAAAAGGAGATGTACCTATTTATTTATTTATTATTTATTTATTGTTTACTTTTTTTTTGGAGCTATCCACGCCATACGAATGCTACATTATAGCTCAAAATACTGACTCCTACAATGTTGTTTTCTACCCAGAGAAGGAAAGGTCTTTTAATTTGGACTTGGCTTTGAATAGAAACCATAAACTGTCCATTTGTGCATGGGAGACTCCATCTGGACCTTAGTACCTGCCACTAACAAAATGCTCGTAGTTGTAGCAGAGGTTAGAAGTTTTCCATATATAGGATTCAAATCAAGTCAGATGCCTCAGACAAACCATGGAAGTCAAACAGATCTTGCCTTTCCAGCCTTTGAGAGTGGGGTGTCTTTGCTCCCATTGACTAGCAAAGGGCCAGAACAAAGGAGGAACAATAAATATATAATTGGCTTTTTTTCTGGCTGTATAGAGATAGGAAAGCATTGCCTGATCCTACCATGGAGAGCAAAGGCAACAGAATTATGATAGAAATACACACTCTGAAGTGACAGAGCAGGTTTGCTGGGGCTGCAGATGTGGGCAATAAATGACAAGTATCCCAATGTGGCATCTTGAGGGCATCTGATAGCATATAATGTCTATTTTACTTTCCTGACACTGTGCTTTCCTTAGTATCTTGAATAGCGGCAAATGCTATTATCATATTTTCTTTCTATAAACAATATGGATACTAGGATTAATCTCAGCAGATTTTACTGAATGTTGTTGTTGGGTTTCTTGTTGTTTTTGCAATGAATTATGAGGTAATCCTGCTTGTGTCTAGGACTTCTTTGTGTTCCACGGCAATGCTGGATTGTGTTCTTTCTTCTTATCAGTTGGAAAAATGAGGAAAAATGAGACTGTTCCTGTCTTTAATTCTGTTATCAACAACTGAGGGAAAACATATGTGCTATGTATTTTGCCAAAGCTCTATTTTGTAAATAAACTGTCACTGGTAATTTGGGGGAGTGTTTCTGATTTATTACTAGCAATGATGCTGCATATTCTTTTTTAGAAACTTACTTTCTGACACATATTTCCTTTTGATTCTTTCATCATCTTTTACGATTTCTCAACATTCTTCTTTATTAATAGTAAATACAATTATAATTCAACATGCTATAAATAATATTGTTGAATACCTACTCGGTGCCTAACACTGTTCTGGTTGCTGAAGATTAATAAGGCAGTCAAGGTTCTTGCTCTCATGGAGCTTATTTTCAAATGGGAGAAGATCATAAGCAAACAAATAAGATAGTATGTAGTGATAAGCGCTATGGAGAAATTAAAACAAGCTACTGTTTTACTAGTGTGCTATCATGGCCAAGAACAGGGATGCTAGAGTCAGACCAGGGCTTGAATCACAGCTGTGTGATCCTGGACAAGTTATTTTAGTCTTTCTGTGCCTTGGTTTCTTCATCTGTAAAATGGGAACAATGATAGCCCTGATCTCAGAGGCTTGCTTTAGAGATTATATGGCTACATATGGAAAGCACTTAGAACAGTGCTTGACATATACTGTGCACTTTGCAACATTAGCTTTCATTATTTTAGTAGTTAACATTTACTGAGCACTTTCTATGAGTCAGGAATTACGATTATGATGTATTCATCAAGTTACCATATAAAGAATACATTATTAGCTCCTTTTCACAGATGAAGAATCGGAAGGTCAGAGAAGCTAAATAACTTTCATAAGGTCATGGAGCTGGCCAGTACCAGGAACATGTAAGACTTCCACTCTGTCCTCAAACACCTGCCTCTCTCTCTTTGTAAGAAGTAAGTTTTATTTTTTCCAAATATTTACTTTCCAGTGGCTTGGTGATTAAGTCCATTATATCTGTAATCTCATGTTTGTGGCTAGAAAGATAATTCATATTTACTGGCAATAAAATTTATCCTTCTCAAGTTTTTTAATTTCCTGATTCTGATCAGTTTTTTCCTTTTATATAATTATGCCTGTTTTGCCGCTACCTAAAATTCAGCTGTTCATTATGTTGACAACATATTCTATACACACTTGATGTTATTTTATTCAAATAGAATTCGTTATCAACCAACTATGTTGCTCTTTAGAGGATACATATAGTTTCCTAAGGCATTTTTACTTTTCACATTAAAAGCTTTAGTGTAGAGAGCTTTAGAAACGATGTCCATTTGTGATGGCCCAAACTTTATCCTTTTAGTTGAAATTCAAAATTGTTACTCTTTTTTGTAATGACCTTTTCAGATGTCTTTCTCCTCTTCCTAATCACAGTTCCATTTACACCAAGTGACATGCAGAAATCCTCACTTCAGTGGTAATCTGCTTTCTTTTTATAGCCAGTTTTAAACCATAATCACTACTCTCTTTCTTCAATGGCTCAGACACTTGGTGTATTTTATTAAGCAACCATCTTGCTAGATTTAAGAAAAGTGCTCTTTTAGAGCAAAGGAGCGTTCTAAAGTCCCAGGGCTTAGAACAATGTAGCTCCACAGACTCTAAGACTAAGCATGTAACACATTTAATAAAGCTTTGAAGAGAAAGTGCTATCAAATCCATGAATTTGGCTTATACTAGTTGTCTAACTATAGACTTTTTCTCCTTTCTAAAGAAGTGGAGAATGGGAGAGGACACAGAGGGCAGTAACTGAGATCAGACTGTTGGCCCCTCCCTGAGATATGGTTGCACATGGGCACCTGAGTCAAGAGCACGGCTGTTGGCATGAGGCCTCTGCTACTTGGTTGAGATTTTATTCCCTTGAACACAAAATGGGGCCACGTTACAGTGCTTGTGAGGGTTAAATGGCACATATAAGTATCTAGACATATGAGGCATAATACTAACAATTACTATTATTAGTCATTACCTACTCTCTTCATGTTCACCGGTTATTAGTCTTTGAACAAGTTCATTCCTTAACATATGTGAACATTTCAGGATGGTATAAAGCAAGAACTCTCTTTTGCCCCCATCTAACATTTATCATGTATTTTTATTATCATCTTTATAACTAGTGTCAGCTTCTCTGCATGTCCCACCCCATTTTCAAGATTCTCACTAGCACCCAAATCTTTACTGACTGAGTCATTCATCAAACATTTATTGACTGCCGACTATGCTCACTCCCTTCCCCCATGAAATGCATACTCCATGGAAAGACTGGATGTTTGTTTACTTGAACTACAAGATTAAGGGAAAAAATTGCAACAATATTAGATACTGAGGTAGCATGAAGGAAGCAGTGGAACTCTACTGGGGATGTAGTGGTGTAGCCAGGAAGGCTTCCTGGAGGAGATGATCTCTCGATCTCTAAAATGTTCTTTGATAAAATTTTTTTAAATGTTTTATTTAGTTTTGATACAGAGAGAGACAGAGCATGAGAGGGGGAGGGGCAGAGAGAGAGGGAGACACAGAATCTGAAGCAGGTTCCAGGCTCGGAGCTGTCAGCACAGAGTTCGACTCAGGGCTCGAACCCACGAACATGAGATCATGACCTGAGCTGAAGTTGGAGGTTTAACCGACTGAGCCACCTAGGCACCCCTATAATGTTCTTTGAAAGAAGAGTTTGTCAAGTAGAGAGAGGAAGAAGGGAATTCTGGGCAGACAGAATAATAATCACTAAGTCAGAGAGGAAGAAACATCAAGGCCTGTTAAATGATTTGGCAATTTGGTGTCAGTAGAATATCAAGGACAAGGAGAAGGTAGCTGGAGATGTGACAGGAGACATACATTTAGGTGGATTATTTAGAGTACCCAAGAAAACTGAACATGGCATAGAATACTAGCTAAGTGCACTTACATTGTATTCAAAAGACCAGCTCTTGTTTTATAAGATAAAATACCTTGTATTTTCCTCAGATATTTTATTTGTATCTTATTTATGGCTTATTCTAGAGTCTCAGGCTCACTGTAAATTTTTAATTTTTTGCTTTATATTTAGGAAAGACAAAGGCATAGCATTGCAATGAGGAAACACAAATTGTGAGACAAATTTCACAGCTCCGAGAAATGAACTACAATAACGCATACCTAATATAACAGTATCATCAATAATCACAAAATGATCAAATAAAATATCGAAAAAAAATCCTCTTTCTTTGCTTCCAATAAGAAAATTAAATATTCCTTTATCAGAAAACGATTTGGGAATGTCTTAAAGAGGGAAAATTGTGTTCCAACTACAAACAGAATGATCCAAGTTGAAAATACGCGGGTTTTCCTTAGCAGTTTTCTATGTACACTTTCCTGGCCATGACCTGCCTGACCGCACCCCCACAAAAAATCTTCACAGCGTCATCTCTTTGGACTGAATCCCCTGTGTTTTGATGATGTTTGTGTGGACATTCCACTTTCATTATTTCTCACTAGTAGTTACCCAAAGGAACTATTTCTCTGCAATTTTATAGATAATTGTGTTTCTTTTAAAATACTCTTTGTGTTTCTGCTGCTCATTGCTAAGTTATAACATCGGGGACTGTTACTAAAACTCTAACATTCCTCTTTTTGCTTCCCAGAAAAATCTCCCATGATAAACATATCTGTTTTTAAGAAATGCAAATATGTAAAAGAAAACAAAAATATTTAAAATTAGATAAAGTAGGGTAGGATTGTCTACATAACCAAGAAATCAATCACCTTATAATAGAATCCTCTGAGTGACCTTAAACAAAGAGGAATTTATGTATTTCCTATTACAAAAAAAGCAAAAAAGATTATAAATGTCTTTATATGAAGGTATCTATTATATGAAACTAAGTAATTCTTGCACATATTTCCAAGGGAATATGGTGGTTTTAACCTAGATTTTAGATCCCTTTAGACTCCAGTGACCTCTTTAAAGGCTCCAAATTTTTCTAGGAAGAAAACACACCAGTTAATAAAGAACAATTGCATGAAGGTTTCTTTTGGAACTTGTGATCTTTGGCAAATTACATAGCACATTGGGTATGATGATAGTCACACTGAAAGAAAATCTACTATTCATTAAATTACTTCTGAACTGGGAGAATATCTTAAGGCATGAAGAATAGGAGTGCCTGGTTGGCTCAGTCAGTGGAGCAGGAGACGCCTGATCTCCGAGTAGTGAGTTCAAGCCTCACATGGAGCTTACTTGAAAAAAAAAATTAATTGATTAAGGTATGAGGAGCAGATATAAATGTTGCTCAACTAAAAAAGAACAACTATTTGTTCCTTAACTCTCCAGGCTATTAAGCATTTTCCTATTAGGCATTTTTTTTCTCCTTTAAAACCTGCAAATAGGATTTAACTATATTCCTTTATGGTTTCAGTTTGTTTGTATTTAAATAAATTGCTCATTAATTAAATGGCTGCCTAGAAGGGCAAGAGGAAATGAGGTTGATATAGATGAAGCAGAAGTAAGACTTCTCAGTATTTACCCTTTAATACTATTTTGAATTTTGAATCATGTAATTATATTATGCTAACAAAACAAAGGTAACATGATATGCCATCCAACATTCCCCCATCAAACAAATATGAATATGTTTTCTCAAAATGTGTTTATTTAGAAAACGTACAGAAAGCCTGATAATTCTAGATTGATGCAAGTACCCTTATTTAGATAAAAGAATTATAAAAAAAGTATGATGTAAAAGAACATCTGAAGAACAGTATGAAGCATGAGAAGCAGAATCAGAGGACCTGAGTACACTTATCACAAGCATGACCTTGGCATTACTTAAATTCACCAAGCATCACTTCTGTTACCTATGAAATCAGACCGATGATATTACCAATCTATTCACCTCTTGCAGTTGTGGTGTGGATCCCATGAGAAACATAGGTGAAAGCTCTTTGTAAATGGAAAAGTCTTATATGTGTGCTGGTTAATATTCTATAGTTTATTGTATGTTTCTAAGACTTATAAAATGCTCGAAACCACTAAGAGATTCATTGGAGTAATATCTATTTATGGGCTTAATTCTTTGCTTTCACAGACCAAACTACCAAAGGAAAAGAGTATTTTTGTCTTTGGCAGCCTGGTCAGCACCAATGTCAAAATCAATGTTGGGGCCACATAATCGACTCTCAAAGATCAATTATGTTTTCAGTATGGGAAATCAATGTGTGGGAGCTCTAGTTAACTAACATGCTCCCAATGGGCATTTCAGAAGAGTGAATTTGCTCTGCCACTACAGTTCAAGAGCAATTGCAAAGCATGAACATTTGTTTAGCTCATGCATTCATTCATTCATTCACTCACAAATATTTACTGAATGCCTACTATGTGCCATGCACTGTTCTAGGCCTTGGGGACAAAGCATTAAGCAAAACAGGCAACACTTGATGCTTTGGTGGAGTCTACCTTCTAGTGAAAAATTAATTGAGCTTTTCTGGATCCTACCACACACACACCTTCATTCTAACTGCTTTTTTCTTTCCCCCCGCTTCTGCTTAAACAGATAAAAACTATTTTTTGGTGACAGAAGCTTTCCTATATTGAAGACCAAACATGAAAAACAAATAAGGTGTGCTCTGGGTGGCGAGGGATTGAGACCAGGGACCAGGTTGTTTCCTCTGGACCCGTCTGTCCCCCACTGCCATTCTTTCACTGGATCCCAGGACTCTGCTGAGAACAATTTATTTGACACGCCCACAAAGGGAGTTATTTCCATATAAATTTCCACAAGAAATCCCTCAAAAACTTGTATCCACAGACTCCCAAGTGCTTTTTAAACTTTCTTTCCCACTCTGGGTCCGCTTCTCTCTCTCTCTCTATCTCCACATAATAACCATATTGTAGACTTTCTGGTCTTTCTGATAATTACCATAATAATGATAGTTACTATTTAATGATGATGTGCTATTTGTCAGAAACTGTGCTTAGCATTTTACATGCACTGATTTGCTTCATCTGCAAAGTTGTTCCAAGAGACAGGTATGAATCTTTATTTTACAGATAAAGAATGCTATTCCGAGAGAAGTAATTTGTTCAAGGATATAGAAATGTTAATGGTAGAACTGGAATTTGAACTATATCTGATTTCACAATAGGAACTCTTAACTACTACTGCTTACCAAACTCTGTGAAGCTCTTTGATCCTGTCTGTTCTTAGGCAGTTCTAAGGATAATGCAAAGATCTGACTAGAGTGGGGGGTGGGGTGAGGGGAGCACTGTTTACTCAAACAAGGTTGTTGAGGGATTGTGATACCAGCTGTCATTTATGGATGGCCTTACATATTTTAGACACTCTATATCTATTTTCTCTAATTCTCTCAGTAAATATGATTATTAATGTTATAGGTAAAGAATTTCAAGGTCAGAGAGGTTATCACTTAAGTCCTCAAAAGACAGTAAGTGATGAGCCTTCTACCTACCTTGTACCAGTCTGGGGTCACACCTATTCTCAGAGCTGAACTGCAGGCCCATAACTCCCATATTTTGAAAAGAGCAACAGATACAACCACCACAAATTAAAAAGAAGAAAATTCACCCACCTGGCCTTGATCTGCTCCCAGGCCCAGGGCCTACAACAAGCCAGTACTGGCCTGTCTCCATTCTCCATCACATCTGATTACTAGACTCGGTGGTCTGCCTGCCTGCTGGCCCTGCCTAGCTTATCGTTATTTCCCCATCTTACTCTTCTTTTTTTAATGTTTTTATTTATTTTTGAGAGAGAAAGAGAGACAGTGTGAGCAGGGGAGGGTCAGACAGAGAAGGAGTCACAGAATCTCAAGACAGGCTCCAGGCTCTGAGCTAGCTGTCAACACAGAACCTGATGCAGGCTCAAACCTACAAACTGTGAGATCATGACCTGAGTCGAAGCAGGATGCTTAACCGACTGAGCCATCCAGGCGCGCCCCACCCCTACCCCCCGCCCCCACCATCTTACTCTTTTGTCCCTTTTGTACCTCTGTCCCCTGTCTCTCTGGGTACATGGCATTTTTCCTTTATTAGATTCTCCATATCCCCTCCATTGTCTTCCTTCTTCTCTCCAGTTCTTTTATCACCATGTGACTCTGGCTCCCTTTCCTTTCTCCTTTGAGAAGTAGACTAGTGCAGTGGCCATTCTGGACTCTTTCTGCCTGAGAATAACTCCTTGTTTTACTCTACTGATTAGTTGTCTGATCTTGGGAATGTTACTTAGCTTTCTGAGTCCCAGTTTTCTCATGTTTAAGTAAGCAAATGGGCAATGCAATAGAACCTATATCATAAGTTTTTGGGAAATCTAAATGAGTAAACATATGTACAGATTTTAGAATGTCATCAGACATATGGTGACTGCTCCATACTAGTCTTAATTATTCTCTCTTTTGCTACCAAATCCCTTTCTGTCTTTCTTTCTCTGACATCTATATTTTGTTCTGCCTTAGCTAAAATAAAAAGTGAAGAGAGTTCCTATAGAATAGATACATTTATTCATTGGCATCGCTCCTTTATTTTCTCATTTGCAAATTTTTCATATGAAAAATTTCATATGGGGGCGTCTGGGTGGCTTAGTCAGTTAAGCATCTGACTTTGGCTTGGGTCATGATCTCGTTCATGGTCCATGAGTTTGAGCCCCATGTCGGGCTCTGTGCTGACAGCTCAGAGCCTGGAGCCTGCTTCCAATTCTGTCTCCCTCTCTCTCTCTCTCTGCTCCTCCCCCACTCATACTCTCTCTCTCAAAAATAAAATTTAAAAAGATTTAAAAAAAAGGAAAAAAATTTTATATTGACTGCCTACTATGAACTAGGCCCTGTATTAGGGACTAAGGTGTAAGATGAATAAACCATGCTTTTCCCTGAGGGGTTTGTCTTGTACTTGTCAATAATGCTATGCCTCAGTTTAATGAAATGGATGAATTTATATATTTTAAGAAGCCAAGTCTGTTGGCTTTATCACCAACTTTCCCCCTGTCTTCCCCCTGGGTCTGTCTGCTCCTCTCCACTGATTCTGCTACTACTTCTAAGCCACCCACCACCATTTTACCCATATGAGCACTTTTTAACTGGGTCTTTCCCAACCTCCTTGGCACTCTCTGGCCTATTCTCTTTTCAGCAGTCAGAGCTATTTTTTTTAGAAGAAGAAATCTGATCCTATCAGCCTCACTTAAAACTTTTCAACACTGTTGCTTTCAGAAGAAAGAACCAAATACCAGTCCTCCGTAATCTGCCTACACTTTCTTCTTTTACTTCCTAAGGCACAGCATTTCTCCCACTTCCTCACATACATTTCCCTCCTCTTCCTTACAACTGCTTCCTCTGCTCTGCTTTGACAAATGAATGCCTACTTACTCTTCAGATTCAAGAAAGTTATTTCCTTGGAAGGCCTTCTTAAGCCTCTATCTAGGTCAGAGTTTTTTGTTTGTTTTGGTTTGGTCTGGATTGGTATACTCGAAGAATATATGTGACTATGTAGACTCTGAGAGTCTAGATCTAAGTCCTTTTCTTTTTCTAGAGCAGTCACTTGAGCTTATAAAATCACTGGGGTGATTTTATTCTGCTAAACGTAGGTATATCAGGTAAAGGATCATGCGTACTTTGT
Organism: Suricata suricatta; assembly: GCF_006229205.1. NCBI lineage: Eukaryota > Metazoa > Chordata > Mammalia > Carnivora > Herpestidae > Suricata > Suricata suricatta. Next base: position 64,210,623 of record NC_043710.1, read on the forward strand.
TCATTACTCTATCTCCAATGTTCAAGTCAGTGTGTCACGCACTGGAAGCATTTAATAAATATCAGGTGAATAAAGATTGAATGAATGAAGTTTCGTTCTGCCGTTGCTTTATTTCCCCAGTGTGTCAGCAACTCTTATTAAGGAAATAAATTACCCTTAGCAGTGGAAATATGAATATGAGAAAACAGTGAGGAAGACAAGATTATCTTGGGTGGTTAAGCGTGTGATTTGGCTCAGGTCATGATCTTGCAGTTTGTGGTTCGAGCCCCATGTTGGGCTCTGTACTAAAAGCTCAGAGCCTGGAGCCTGCTTTCCATTCTGTCTCCCTTTCTCTCTACCCCTCCCCCGACCACACTCAGTCCCCTCAAAAATAAATAAACATTAAAAAATTTTTTAAAAAAGACAAGATTATCTTGAACCAAAGTATAATTTGGATACTTCTGTTTTTTATAGACTCATTCAATGAGTCTACAAGGAGTCCTATTTGGATTAGGAATCTGTAAAGCACATTAAAGACATATACCTTATATTTCCTGGGTTTGGCTTTTCCATTCTAAAGTTGCTACTACTTCTGATTCTGAGAATTGAAGATATCACCATTACTTTAGCTTTTTTAATCTTTTATTTACCAAAATTGATTTTTTCCATATTATTTCTTTTCACTCCCAATAAATCTATTTCAAAGCTTGGTAGTTACATTCACGTTACCTTACTTTACTTTATGAAACTGCTTAAGATTTAGACTATAATGTGTCTATAAATGAAGAGACCATATACAATAAATTATTAATCTTGAAAGCCCCAACAAGCAACAAGTGTTTCTACTTGAATTGAATTTAAAACCATTACAGGAGGGTTCAAATTCTCTTACACATAGAGAAAGCAATTTCCACAGATAAAGATCTCTTTCCGCTTCCCACCAAGTGGGTGAGAGCAGAGTTTCCATGTGTTTAAAATGTGAGGAATAAAGTGAGAACATTCAAAATTATCTACTTGCAATAATTGCTCCTTGATGACATGTTCTATATTCATAGAATGTCAGCCAGAAAAAGCCTTAAAAATAATCTCTCTAACCATCTTAATTAACAAACCAGAGCATCACTGTTTAGAAAGTGATGTGACTTGGGTGTGGTTAAAAAACATTGGCAGTGGAGTCAGGGAAGGGACAAGAAAAATGTCTCATTACTCATTAGTAAATTTAAGGGTTGGGTTATATACTGGGATTTCCAAACAAATGTGGAGGTGAACTACACTCTTCACTGAAAATATGGAGTAAGGTTAGTAGGTATTTTACATTTTTAGCCAGTATTCTTCTTCTGCTTTTCTCTGTGGAACATTCTTTAACAGTTCTCTAATGTCCTGAAACTCCTTATCAGTGGAGGATCTGTGTTCATCTGGTAATACTTATATAGTCAAGAATATGATTAGGACCCTTTATTTCCATATGTTTGATCTGGGTGCTGCTAATGCAAGGGATGGACCTAAGAGATCTTTTTGGTTGTCAAAATGTCTCTAACACAAAGATTTATTTAGTCTCTTTCAGTATTACTGAGTGAGTGCTTTATGTCACTGAATTCCAAGGGTCTTTTAAAAATATTATGAAATCACAAGATGAGACACCCAAAGATAATATGTTTAATTGTGGAATGGGGGTTGTTATGAGGCTGGGCAGAGATGGTATAACAGGAAAGGAAATGACATATATCAGCTTTGTAAATATTTTTAGTCCCTCTGATAAGAGTTTGAGATCCTGGATTCCCACGATAGATAGTTAGGTCAAGAGAATTTTTTGAGTCAGGAAGTGATATCTCACTTTGTCCCCATTACATTATTCTAAGTCCAAACTGGGGTATAAGCATGGAGAAAGATATGCAGCATCATTAATCACTGAGAGAGAACCTCCCATAAATCTGCAGACTCTGTTTGCATGAATCATCTTTTCTGTTATATTCTGTGATGTTATATTTTAGTTAGAGACTGGGAAGTTAAAAAAAAAAAAGCAACTGGGAGAAGGGTAGGAAAAATATACATTAAGTAAAGAGACATCCTGGGAGATTTCTAGTTGTAGGAGTAGGCAGTACCCGTTGGTGGAGCATGTACCCATATGACCGAATTGTGGAGAAAGACACTACTAAGCAATAAAAATTCTAGAGTCATATAAAGTTGTATGTTGAAGTTTCCTTCCTAATTTTTCAGTAAAGATTAGAATATGGTGATCAAATTAATTAAACCATATTTAATGCAACATATTAGGAGATTATATGTGGCAATATAGAATATCACCAAGGATGAACTGATTGATGATGGATGGATGGATGGACAGATGGATGAAGGATGTTGCATGAAGAAGTTAGGGTAGGCAAGAGGAAAAGCATAATGTGCTAATTTTTTTTTTAATGTTTATTTACTTTTGAGAGAGAAAGAGAAAGAGTGTTAGCTAGTGGAGGAGGGGTAGAGAGAGAGGGAGACACAGAATCTGAAGCAGGCTCCAGGCTCTGAGCTGTCAGTACAGAGCCCAATGTGGGGCTCAAACTCACAATCTGAAATCTTGACCTGAGCCGAAGTTGGATGCTTAACCAACTGAGCCACTCAGGCATCCCCAAAGCATAATATATTTGAAATTTTTCTTAAACTATCAATATTCCCTGATTAGAGGTTATTTTTTTAATTAATAGTAATTGCTTATACTTTTAAAGCTCTCATATATATCATTCAATTGTGATACATGAGTAAGAACAATTAACAAGAGTAATAAGCTGGAAATGAAAATGAAATTATGGGCATGAGAAAGTCCTGAGGTTCCATAAAAAATGTTTAACCCCTTCCTGATCATAATAATCTAATTGGATTAGAGTCCTTGGGCTATTTAAGTCATCAGCCATGATGAGCTACTTACTACAGTAAATTAAAATAATTCAGGAATTTACTAGCTGTTTAGCTAGCCTCAGCTTTAGTAGCTATGACAAGTTTTAAAGATAATGAACTGATTTCCTATGTGGAAACAGACTAAGCCTCTGATTCCCCATCTGGGAAGCTAGACAAGGTAGTTTTTAAGGATTCTTTGAGTTCTTAATTTCCATTTCTCAATGACTCTCGGTAAACTGCTCAGAATACATCAAGTTAACCAGATTGTGTGTTCTCTTTTTCTTAATGAAAGAAAAACCCTGCAAAGAACAAAGATGCAGTGTTAGTGACAAGATCTTCAAATAATGGAATTTATACTTCTCTACTACTTGAGGGGTCATGTCTTTTATCTAGAATTCAGTAACTGGAGGTTTTTTGGAAAATATTTTACTCATCCTTTTTCTTTTTTAACTAAGAAAATGAAAACTCTTAAAGATGAATAACTAGCATGAGGTCACACAGCTAGGGGAAGAGTTGGCAACAGAATACTGGTCTTGTCTTCCTGGTCCAGAGTCTTGCATAATACTTTCTGTTCCAAAGCTCATCCTAAATGCTCCCTTATGCTGCTGATGCCATTTCGGACCAAGACCTACAGGTGGATTTTATGAATATTGCTTGGGTATTTAAGATGAAGTTATTTGCATTGAGAAAAAAATCTCAACATGCCACAGCTGCTCATTCATATGCATAAACTTATGTAGACATTGATTTTAAGAAAGACATATAGGTTGCATTAAATAAGCTTCTTGGATGTTGTATATACTTTCATTTTGGGAATCTTTAGGTACAGAGCATATCTATAGTTTTTCAGAGGGTAAATAACATATTAATTTTAAATTTCCATCACATCTTTGACCTTATAGAGAAATAGACGATGGTGTCCAACTATGGTTTAAGCTTGTGACTTCATTTAGAGTAGTAACTCTGAAAAAGATCAGAATTTCACTTCTGTCTGAAAAGAATGAGTACTTTTCTTTCTGACTTAGTTTCTTAATTTAAAAGGAGTATAAAGATTACTGAAATGAGCTTCTGTTTTAAAATATAATAAGTTCTTTAAAAAAAAACCTTATAGTGATACCTTAATGACTTTCTTTTGGTCCACAAAGTTGCCCATCTGGATGAAGTTCAATCTTACCTCATCACAACTCACTGCTTCTTTACTCACTTGTGGAGAAGCCATAATGAAAGGAAATAAAGCCTGAAAAAGTTCATTGTCTCACTAGATGAGGAGTTCTAGCAAGACTTATGAATTTGCTTGATAATCTGTATTTAGAGGGGAGGTATAGGTGAGGTAGATATGAATAACACATGAACTTCTTAGATCCCCTGCAGCCTGACTTGTCTCTAGTAAAACCACTAAGGCATGACCAATCATTGAGTAACATGATGTCAGAAATAAAACCTAGTGTTGCAGCCTTATGTGATTTGCTGTTTTATCATTTCCAAGGAACAATGCTGGAGCGTAGTAAGTGTTCAGTAAAAATATCTACTAACCAGATAAATGTTTAAATGAACACGTGGCCACTCTGTCACAATTCTATAAACCAGGCCCTATTTGTAAGTCTCCAGGGAACAATTAACTCTATTTGGATTTTTCATTCAGGAACTCAAGTATTTCATGAGAGAATAAAAGGTAGATAACCAGGTGTTATATGGAAATGTTGAATCACAATATTATATACCAGAAACTAATACTACACTGAATGTTAACTGGAATTTGAAAAAAAGAAAATAAAATAAATGATGGAGAACATCAGCCCCTCTACTGTCTATTTGAGTCCCTGCTAGTTGATGGGGACCTCACTGACTGACCTCCTCTTTCAGGCTTGCGGGTCTTTGTGAAGCCCTTGGTGTGTCCAAAACAATGCCCTGAGTAGTTAGATTAAAGGCAAAAGGATATTGGTGGCTTTCACAGGAATATGTTTATCTCCATTTTGTGCTTTATCCAACAATTTATATTGTTCACTTGGTTCTCCTAGTGAATATCTGGTAGTTTATGATTTCAGGCCTAGTTAGTGATCTTACAGTAAATACAAGATTATTATATAGTGAGAAGGCAACAAATGCTACAAAGATTTGTCCCTATCTGATTTGGGAAATACTGTGTTAGACCTTTTTGACCAATGTATGATTAAGTTATAGTCAATGACTTCTAAAAATTCATCAATGGTGTTTTGGAATTTTATTATTTTTTAAAAAATTTATTTATTTTTGAGGGGGGGATACAAGCAGGAGAGGGAGGGAGGGAGGGAGGGAGAGAGAGAGAGAGAGAGAGAGAGAGAGAGAGAGAGAGGGAGGGAGGGAGGGAGACACAGAGACACAGAATCTGAAGCAAGCTCCAGGTTTCAAGCTGTCAACACAGAGCCTGACATGGGGCTCAAACCCATGAACTGTGAGATCATGACCTGAACCAAAGTTGTTGATGCTTAACTGACTGAGCCATCCAGGCACCCCGAGTTTTGGAACTTTAAAAAATGTTAGAGCTTTCATAAGTTTTCCTTGTGTTCTATTATAGAAAAATAGCTGTAGATTTTCCACAATGCAGGAGAAAGGGAGTTTATCCAATAGGGTCACTTTTTGGTAAGAAAAAAACAAAAAGAAAGGCACCACATAAAAACGTCATTAATGCCAAATGTCCAATTTGGGGATCCATTTACCATTTCTGTATCTAATACCAAAAACTCAGGCTTTTCATTCAATATTCATTCAACAAATATTTCTTAAGCACTTACTATTAATTATTTGCCAAGCCAATGAAGATATTATATTGCACCTCTAAAACAAATGATGATCCATTTGATAACTCTTTAATAAAGCATAGTCAAATTCATATTGAGCAGATTCTCACAGGACATAAAATGAGTGATGAACGGATTCTTGCCCTCTAGAAGCTTACATGAGTGGGGAAGTGCATAAACCATGTTAAGGGACACACAAACTATATGAATACAGGTCTAGAGAGCTAGAGACTGAATCAATCAACACTGACTTAGCAGATAAAAGAGGACTTCATAGTGGAATTGATATCTGCAGACCCCAAAAATGAGTATGAATTGTATTGGTACAATGGCAGAAAAGGAATTCCAGGGGGAGGAACCCACATGAGCAAATGCCCAGAAACTGTTCAAGACCAAGTGTTGGGGAGCAGAAAGCAGTCCTGTATAGCAGTGGGAGGTAAAAAAAAAAAAAAAAAAGATGATACTGGTGGGTGATGGATGGGTTAGTAGGGAGGGAACATGGAGGTTGGATGGGACCATATTACGAAGGACATGGAGTTTGTGCAGAAGCACCTTGGGATCCTATCTTTTTAGAATAATAATTCTGAAAGCAATGGGGAAGATGGCTGGAAAGGGACAGGAAAGGGATATATATTTATATATATGTGGGCCAGGGAGAGGGCAGGCATTATGTTTCATTTATGAAGTAGTTATAGAGTAAGTTCACCAATTGAATATAGACAATTGAAATTTTATATAAGAATTAACTTTCCATATTGCATAAGTAGGATTATTCCTTACATATGAGATACATGATCCTCTTAAAAAAGAAAGAAAATGTCATTATTTTCTTCCTATTATTAATGCAATACATGTTAATTTCTAAGTAAATATGTGATAGGACATGGATTTTAAAAAAGCTGGTTTAAATGAATCATAATCATACCATCAGAAAGAAACATTGTTTGTATATGACTCTTCTAATTTGGCTTTAATTCTCCTATCTAGGACTAGACATTGGATAAGATTTGATGATGGACAGACTAATTTAGACAACAGGAGTTACATTACCCCAACTTTGGTCTTACTTTGCACAGTAAAACTTGCCAGGGAAGACATTTTTTTTACATTATGATAATTATAAATTATTTATAATTATTTAAAAAATGTGCTAAGTCTTATGAAAAACAGATTTGGAAATGTTTTTTTATTTTGCAATACATGCTAGCTTGGCATGTATTTCCTGCTTTGAAGCAAAAATGGAAAAACGCAAGTAGTGAAACTGAATCATTCCTCCAACCTTCAATCATCATCAATAGAAACTGAATGCTAAAGAAAGGTATATTTTATTCATTAGTTCAGCAACTCTTTAAGAAATACTAAGTATAACATGGAAAATGGATTTGTCAGGGAACAAAATACAGATTATGTGTCTGTACACATGGAGCTCATGATCTTACTTAGTTTAGCAAGATTTTTTTTTCTCCCTGCTCTTCAGAATAGAAATCCTAGCCATTTATAAAAGTCTGGCTCCATTTCCCCATTTCCATGAAGTACTTTTGTACTGTTTTGGCTTCTGAAGGGTTAGCGCTTCTCTGACATTCCATAATTCTTAGAGATGATGTCATTAGTATACAAATATGGTCCTATGTCATCAGAAAATGATCTCTATCAAATGTATCTAAGTCTTCTCTCCTCAATAAGATAAAGAAAACCCACCCCCCCCCAACACACACACGTTCCTTAAAGACAAAGACTTGGGATATAAGTCTTAAGAACCAAATTTTCTGAATCTCTGGTAATACTGAGCAAGGAATATAGCACATTCCCAACAGAAGCATTTTTATGTTTTGAATTGAAAAACTTATTTACTGGAAGTATGGTTCTTGAACCTACCAAAAGATATGTAAATAAAATTTGTCTTAGCATGGACATCTCATAATCCTGATGCAAATGAAGGGGATCTGGTGAGAATTTCCTAATGGACTCTGATGGCATTCTTTTTACTTGTTATTTTAAAGGCAAATTGTTCATTATTTCCTAAAAATGTCCTATAAATGTCCCTAACTGATCTAAACAATAATCCAATCAGTTTTCCATTTCATACAATAGTTAAATTAAGTCTCAGTTACACATTAAATTTAGAAAGGGGGGAAAAATGATTGCTTGTTGTTATATTACCCCATTTCCAACTGATTTAAAGCTGTAACAAATTAGGGGCACCTGAGTGGCTCAGTCGGTTAAGCGTCCGACTTTGGCTCAGATCATGATCTCACAGTTCATGAGTTTGAGCCCCACGTTGGGCTCTGTGCTGACAGCTAGCTCAAAGCCTGGAGACTGTCTTCAGATTCTAGATCTCCCTCTTTCTCTGACCCTCCCCTGCTCATGCTGTCTCTGTTTCTCAAAAATAAATAAAACATTAAAAAAAATTTTAAACAACTGTGACAAATTAGAATACAGTTAGACTATTAAAATAGGCAAGTCATTCTGTGAATCCTAGCTGCACTTGGGCATTTTGAAATAAGATTGTTGTTTTTATTTGCAGATTTCTTTAGAAGCACTTTGAAAATTGGTTTATATGATTTATAAGATGTGCTTTGAATAGGCATCTTCACAAAGCACAGTGTAGTATCCAAATTAAGTATATTGCTTAAAGAAAACAAAAGCTGTAAGGAAGCTTAAGATGAAGATTAAAGTTGATAAAACAATGACATCCTTAGCTTTTCCTGTAACCTTTAAAGTTTAAAATCACCCCGTTCAAGGTCACTTGAATGGCTATCTTCACTATCAAGAGCTTCTAATTGTTGTAATTGGTGTTTGAGATAAAATTTTTCAGAAATGGGAAAACAGCCTGGGCATTTATGCCATGTGCCAGGTTGTTGCGAAGGGCATACAGTTTGAGACTGAATGAAAACAGCTACAAAGAAAATAGAAAAGTCCCACAGAAGAGTTCTGATTCTACATGGAGTAATTTGTTCATCAAATTATGCTAGCCCAGATGTTTCTATTTTCTGTTTTACAATGGATACTTCTAGAGTCATTTATTCCTATTAGAAGACATATTAACTAATTTTTAAGTAGAAAGACTTTCAAAGCTGTATGCAAAGAACGTTTGCCCTTGGTGTTGTCAGAATCCATCTTTGACAATCACAAATCCCCTCTTCCCCCATTCTCTGGCCTTAGCTGGGCCTGGCCAATAAAAGAAAGTATTTAATATATATTTTTATAATTTAAGCACAAATTCAAATTCTAAATATAGGCAACGTAAATGAAACATTCCAAAATACACATGGCCCAATGTTTTCTTTATTTTCACATGAAATATGTGGTTGGCCACCATTAGGGTATATAAAATCTATGACTTCAGAAACAAGATACAAATCTCAGTCTTCCAAAGAACAATAGACCAACTGACATTAAGAAAGAATCACTTTAAAAGGTCAAAGAAGCTCTTTATACCCACAGACATAAAAGTTCTTCCCTAATGGCATTTTTTACTTTCATGTTTATCTGTTTAATAGTCTTCTCTGAGAGCTAAGTGGACCAAGGGTAATTAACTACATTTCTTAAAGACAGAAACCACATTCCTCTTTTTTTCTTGTAAAAAGTTTAGCCCACTGTGGTGTGCTTAACTGCATTTCATTAACAAAGGAGCAATCTACATACAAATTTGCTAAAATATCAACCACACAATAGGTAACATCTTGGTTGTCTCACTGAGCCCCATTCTGATCACAGAAACAGATGTTGGAACAAACCAAAGAGCAGGGTATGGCTAATGCAATTTAGGAAATCTCATCAAGCCTCGGTTGGCTAAGCCAATTTAGGACATCTCACCATGTTTCAGGGCTTACAGGAGCATGTTGCAAACAAGCTATACCATAGCAGAGAGCGCGCACACACACAGAAATCTACACCAAGGACCACCAAAAGCCGTGTTAGTGTTAATAAGAGTTAATGCCACAGAAAGAGAATGCTGATCATGATCTGTTCTCTCTGTCTTCCTTGCTTCTGAAGAGATTCAGGACAACCATTCCAACCCTTACCCCTGCCTGGCCCCCACTTAATGTGCCACTTTGGCAGATGGATTTTGGGCTGAAGGCAGTTTAGACCCTATAGGCTCAAGAGAAACTTTGCCCTTCTCATAACTACATAGAAAGATCTCAACGGGGCGTCTTTCCCAGAACAATGGTTATTAGCAGAGACAGACTTTATCTGAGTGATCCATCTGTATAGGCAGGACAAATATCTAATAGCCAAACATCTGCTCTTCTTATCGCTCTGTGAAATGTATTATTTCTGTCCTCTAAAGTCCCAGACCTTACCCATTTCATAGTTCAGGATGACATGTATATGTCATTTTGCCTGTCTTTGGAATTTTCATGCCTGTGTGTATTCCCTTTACATATGTTACTAAATTTTATTTTCTCCTGTTAATCTATCTCATGTCAATTTGATTCTTAGCCCATCTGAATGGTTTTTATAGTATCCATTGCTGATATAAATATATAAATAAATATAAATATATATAATATATACATATATAAAAATATGCATTGCTGATATAAATTATAAATAAATATAAATATATATAATATATAAGTATAAACATCCATTGCTGATATAAATATATAAATAAATATAAATAAAGTTAAGCCTACTTTTTTTTTTTAATGCCTATTTCAAAGAGGACTTTCTAACTGATGTTTTCCTTTGAAGATTAAGGGTAACAAAGCCTCATGTTCTCTGGACAAGTAGCACCCATTTTTCAGGATAGGTAAGTTTTAAAAAACCTTGCTGGTAGAGACTGGTTGACCCAGATGATCAGAAATGTGGGCGCACATTCACACAGAAACACAGCAGCACAGTATAAGCCTGGTTTCTCACTGACCTTCAGGTTGATATTGTGCTATAATCGTCACCGTCTGTCCAGCCCCCTTCAGTGCCGCTGCCGCCTGCTCATGGGATGCTCCACGGAGGTCAATGCCATTCACCTGGAAGAGGAAGCCAGAGAATTCTGGTATGTCAAAGTCCTATTATTCTGACCGAAGAAAACTGTTTCTCCAAACTGAGAAGCTGTCGAAGATTATGTGACCTGCCTTAAAACCCCGAGTGCCCCACCAAGGCATTTGAGTGTGACTTAGCGAGTTTCAGGCTCTAAACAACTTTCAGTTAGCAAAGACGTGAAATTTCGGCCTGTGGCATTTACAGCATGGTCAGACCGGGCTGAAACTCTGTCTGTGCAAGTCTACAAGAATTTTAGTATGGGCATTTAATATGCCTCTGTGAGTTTCCTAGATTTCTGGGGTGGATATGAGCCTTCAGAATTAGAGGAAAAACAGGATAATAAAGAGAGACACATGTAATGTACACAGACTAGTTGTGTTGACAGATTAATATATTCAGATGAAGTTCTGGGTAGACGGTATGAAATGGGGCTGGCTGCCTGCCAAATCCCTCTTTTTGGTTATATGCCTGGTCCTGTCATCCTGAGCTCAGTTGGACAGCCCTAAGCCTTGTTCCAAAATAAACCTGACTGCCCCATTTCTCATGTACAATTCCAGAATGAATTCTGACAAAATGAAATAAAAAATGCCTGGAGTTTATGTTGCTGTTGCTAACTCCCATTTTGGGGCTGATGCCAAAAGAAAAACAGAACATCTAAAAAACAAGCACAAAACTCTGCTGAAAGGGAAAAAAATCATTCTGAAGTTAAATTTAATGAGAAGAGCTAAAATTTTTCTCAAATCAATTCGGTCGAAGTCAACATAATATAATTACGGAATGCTTTCTTGCTTTTTTACAGGGCTCTGTGTCTGCCCCAGGAGAGAGATCATGGGTGGAGAGCAAAGGTGAACAAGGCAAGCCCCTAAGAAGCTTTTTCACTTGAACTAAGCACATAAAAAGTCCAGTTTTCTAACATACACAGACCTACTCTTTTGCAGTTGATACCAGAATTCTGCCTCCTTTCATTTACAGAGAAGTTAGCTACCAACCATAAATTAAAAAAAATAATAATAATAATAAACGCCTGACCAGCTTGTCTGCATGTAAAACATAACATCTTACTGTGCCTCTCATCAGTCCTCTCTGACAGTGACGCTGGGTGGTGGATAGGAAGTTGCCACTGTTTCCCCATCGGGTCTAGAATACTTGAATTTTTTTTTGTTTATTAAGGCTATTTATTTATTTTTGATGGAGAGAGAGCATGCAAGTGGGGAAGGGGCAGAGAGAATCCCAAGCAGGCTCTGCACTGCCTACACGGAGCTCGATGCAGCACTCAAACTCACAAACTGTGAGATTATGACCTGAGCTGAAACCGAGAGTTGATGCTTAACTGAATGAGCCACCCAGGTGCCTCATAGGATATCTGTCATCTTTAATTCCCCATCTTACCCCTCTCATAATAAATTTGTGGAAGTCACCTTAACCACTTTTATAATTTTCTATGCCTCTTCCCTGGCTTTCTGTTCTGGTGAACTCCTTACTGAAAGCATTGATTACATGGTATAACATGGAGAGGTCCACTGAGCTGGGTTTGGCATCACTGTGCTGCACACCACGGAGTAACTATTTTTTCACCTCCTGAGCCTCAAAATTCTCCTACCTTGGAGGGAAAGGACTGAGAGGCTCCTTGAGTGTCAAGTTCCTTTGAACTAGAGAATTTCCGGATTTACTTCTTAGTAGATGACAGTCATTTCAGAGATTGTCTAGGCATGGATGAGTCAGACTATGACTCAGAAAGCCGGAAGGACAGGAAAAGTAATTAGATGTAAGCTCCTGCCTACAGGAAGCGGAATGCACAAACTTCCTGGGCCAGATAATTTCTTGTCAAACAATTAGGGCTAACTTCTTATTAAAACATAATGTCGGATCACGGTAAATGAATTCTAACATTTCAGAAAGGTATCTAAGGAAAAGTAAAAAATTTCCTCTTACCATCGGCACTCCCAAAGGTAACCAATGTTAGCAGTTTCTTGGGTATACTTTTTAGAAATCTACTATATGTACACGCACACACATGACTTTATTTCTATTTCTTTGTATACGTAATATGTTTTCACACTTTTAGTGAAGTGAGTAGGATAATTTCATATACGTAATTCTATAACCTGTTTCTGTTTGGCTTTTAACAATAGATCTTGAACATCTTCCATATCAGCTCATATCATTTTACCTTTTGAACAGGAGCCCAGTAGTCCACGGTATGGATAGATCAGCATTTTTTCAGCAGGGTCCCTATTGTTGTCAAGACTGTGCCTAGCTTTCCGCTACTGCAAACACATATGAAGGTGTCTCTGAAGGATAAATTCCCTGGAAATATTATTTTCTAAGTCAAAGGGTATGTGCATTATTTATTTCTTTTAATTTGTTCTTGCACATTTTTCACATGATTATTTATTCACTAAATAAACAGACACTAATAAAGAAGAAAGCAAATAGGAAGGGGGCAGAAACTCATTGCCCAAATAATATATTGATATAAAAAAGTAATGTATGTACATAATGCACATACATAAAATTAAAGCAACAATACAAAGAGCATAAAAACAAAATGGCCCAACTTTTATTCTAAAGATACACATTTTGATGGCTTCTTATATGTACTACCAATTATTTTTCATATGAATGTAAGCAGGTTTATAAAATTATAATTTAAAAATATATACAAATAAGGTATTTTACACAGTTTAATACCTTTATGTTTTCTATTAACTAATATATTTTAAAGAAATTTCTTCATTCACATATTCCTATACATTGTCTCATCCCTTTTGATAGCTATGAAGTGTTCTATTATTCATTATAATTTTATTTTATCAGTGCAAGGTTGCTAGGCCCTTAGGCTGTTTCAGTATTTTGCTGTTATAAACAATGCTGCAATAAATATCATATAACTAAAAGTTCTTGGATAAAGGGTATGAGTGCTAAATTTTAATAGCTATTGCCAAGTTGTCTCCAAAAATTTATACTCCCACAAATAAAATATGATTGACTTTCTTCATAGTCTTGTAAAAACTGCACATTCCACAACATTTGGCCTTTGACATTTTAATATGCAGACAATTGCATTTTGAAAATTTGCCTTTCTACAATTATGAAGTTAAGCATCTTTCTATATGTTTGCTGGTCATTTAAATTTGTTTTGGCATAAAATGACCATTTGCTTATTTCACCTATTTTTTATTTGTGTAGTTTGTTCTTTTAAAAATTTATCTGCCTTTTAAGAATACTAGTGCTTCATCTCAGATAACTATTGCAAATATTCTTATTAGTTTGGTTTTTTTTACTGCACTGTGTTAATTTTTCCCTGGTATGCTATTTTTTGCCATACAGAAGTTTAAAATGTTTTATATAGCCATGTTATCACTATGTTTCCCTTTTTAGCTTTTGAGTTTTGTATTATATCTACCCCTCTCCAATATATTTAACAAATTACTCATATTTTCTTCTAGTACATCCGGTTTAATTTTTAGCCACTTCGTCTTTGACCTACTGGAATACATTTTGATGTTTGATATGAGATCCAGGTGAACATCCATCTCTTATAGCATCAGATTTCTATACTTTTAATATTCTAATTATCCTCTGAATTTTTCTAAGTGCACTAAGGGGAGCATGGAAAAGTAGGAAGGAACAGATTATGGAATCACAGAGAACTGGGTTTGAATTCTGAGTTGACCAGTCATACCTAAGTAACTTGGCAAAGTCACTTACTTCTTAGAATCTTAACTTTCTTACCTGTAAAATGGGTATAATATCTACCTCTGTATCAGGGCTGTTGCATAACATAAATGAGACAATATCTGTAAAGCCCTTAACACAGACAAGCATTTAGTAAATAGTATCTATTATTGCTGTCAGTATTTCTTCAGAGCTGTGATTATAAGTGATAAAATAAAGTCTAATGGAAATTAATTAATACAACATATATGAGTTACTTTTCTTTTGTTTGAATACAGAATTTCAGTATTGGAAATGCCTTAGAAACTTGCTCATCCAACACTTACACGTAAGCACATTAAAAATCATTCCGGGGGCACCTGAGTGACTCAGTTGGTTAAGTGTCCAACGCTTGATTTCAGCTTAGGTCACGGTCTCATGGTTCATGAGTTTGAGCTCCACATTGGGCTGAGCAATGACAATGTGGAGCCTGCTTGAGATTCTCTCTCTCCTTCTCTCTTTGCCCCTACCTCACTCTCTCTCTCAAAATAAGTATATGAACTTAAAAAAATAATCATTCCCAACAGACTTAAAATGGCAAAGCAGCATGGAGACGCTGAAATGCAGTTAAATCATCACCAAACCATTTTGAACGCCTAGGAAATTGATCTGAAGATTAACATAACAATCTACATAACTTGAGCCACCAAACTTGGCAGATATGCTGTGTGGAGAGGTGAACTGGGGGAGAGAAAAGCTGAAAAGGGTAGGGAGCTGCTTTTGTGCAGAGAGGATAGAGAAGAAGAAAGGGGGAGAGTGTGGTGTATCGGGATCATGTTAAGACAAGCACTCCCCTTGAAAGGAGCTGGAGAGAAAGAGAGAAAGAATAAAAATACTAGCAGGGCACTGAACAAGAAATCTGTTCTCCAAAATCATTAACAGGAAGAAAGGAGAGGGTTTCAATTCCGTTAGGATTCTACAAACAGTGGAGCACACAGTCTGAAATTCCAAAGCTCAGTGCATGGCAGTGCTCTGGCGAGGAAGTAGAGTGAATCCCCAGGAGAAGGCAGTAGGATCTGAAGTATCCATGTGCCACACCGGGAAAAGCAGTCCCCCTACTTGGCATGCATTTGGTAGAGGCCATACAGCCTCCCCCACAGGCAAAGGTCCAATGGAGCCCAGAGAGCAGCCATGTTTGCTGGTATAGGGACAAAGTGCCAGAGTGCAGTGAAACCTGGTGCAGACTGAGTGGTGCATTGCCATAATCTCTGAAGTTTTACTGCTGCCTTATTGCATGAACGTTTTTTGGGGCAAGTGGGCACCCAGTCATTGCTCCGTGAGACCCTCCCCCAGAGAGTTAGTGTGGGTCCAAGCTGCAGCGGTCTCTGAAGTGTGGGGCTTTGAGACACAGTCCCATCTGTGATAAAAGTCTAGAGGGACCACCTGGCAGGGGGACAGCTTGGACATAGGGTTAAGGCAGGTAGTGGATGGAGGCCTGAGAGAAAGGAGGGGTGCTTGATTGCAGGTTCATGAAAGCACAAAGTTCCTGTGCCAGACTAGGGTACTAGCTGGGTGAAGCCATTTCCACCTCTCCCGAATGCATGCAATACTGATTCACCCCAGTAAGCCCAGCAGTGCCACCTAGTGGAAAACGGAGCAGATAAACCAAGCCTTCCAAGCACATCCCCTAGAATCAGGGTAAGTCATTGCACCTGCCTAGTGACTGCAGAGGGCTTCATAGTTTCAATTCTAGGGGAAGCTGGATGTAACTGCATTCAGGTTTCATTCTGTTTGCTGATTCATTTATTTGTTTGTTTTCTTTGCTTATATTTTTGCTTAAATTGTTTTCTTTTTTCTCTTTCTTTTCTTCCTCATTCTTAGATATAAAGAGAAATATATGTACATATATATGTACGTATGTATACATATATTTCCCTTAAAATTTTTTATTTTTTAAAATTTTACATTGTATTTCACTTCGTTTATTTCATTTGATCCTATTTTATCATATAAATAATTTTTTTAATTTAAAAATGCTTTCTTACCTTTTTCTTTCTCTGTTTTCTCTATTCTATCCAGCTTCTTTTGACAGCCAGACCAAAATATACCTAGGATATAACTTTCTTTATTTGATTTTTTACATTGTTCTTAATTTTTCAATTTTTATTTTTTATTTTACTAATTTTTTGATTCCTCCAAAATGACAAATGAAGGAATTCACCTCAAAAGAAAGAACAGGAAGAAATGACAGCCAGGGGCTTAATCAACACAAACATAAGCAAGAAGTCTGAACTAGAATTTAGAACCACAATCATAAGAATATTAGTGGGGGTTGAAAAAAGCATTGAAGCCCTTCCTGTGGAAATAAAAGAAATAAAATCTAGTCAGAACTAAATTAAAAATTCTATAAATGAAATGCACTCTTGAATGAATGTCACGATGGCAAGGATGAACAAAGCAGTGCAGCAAATTAGTGATTTAGAAGATAAAATTATGAGGACAATGAAGCAGAAAAAAAAGGGAAACAAAGGCAAAAGATCACAGCACAAGATTTAGAGAACTCAGGGACTCATTAAAAAGGAATAACATTTGAATCATAGGAGTCTCAGAAGATGTAGAGAGAGAAAAAGGGGCAGAAGGTTTATGTGAGCAAATTATAGTGGAAATCTTTCCTAATCTGGGGAAGGTCACAGACATCAACATCCAAGAAGCACAGAGATTCAACAAAAATCGACCATCACCAAAGCATATCATAGTCAACTTCACAAAATACACAGACAAAGAAAGAATGATGAAAGCAGCAAGGGGAAAAAATGTCCTTAACCTATAAGGGAAGACAGATCAGGTTCACAGCAGACCTATCCACAGAAACTTGGCTGGCCAGGAAGGAGTGGCAGGACATATTTGATGTACTGAATTGGAAAAAAAAAATGCAGCCAAGAATTATTTATCCAGCAAGGCTTTCATTCAAAATAGAAGGAGAAATAAAGAGTTTCCCAGACAAACAAAAACTAAAGGAGTTTGTGACCACTAAACCAGCCCTGCAAGAAATTTTAAGGGCGACCCTTTCAGTGGAGAAAAAACAAAACAAAGCAAAAAAGACCAAAAACAGCAAACACTAGAAAGGATCAGAGACCATCACCAGAAACACCAAATCAACAGGCAACACAATGGTGCTAAATTCATATTTTTCAGTACTCACTCTAAATGTCAATAGACTAAATGCTCCCATCAAAAGATATGGGGTTTTAGAATGAATAAGAAAATAGGACCCATCTATATACTGCTTATAAGACATTCACTTTAGACCTAAAGTCACCTTTCAGATTGAAAGTGAGGGAGTAGAGAACTATCTATCATGCTAATGGTCATCAAAAGAAAGCTGGAGTAGCCATACTGATATCAGACAAACTAGATTTTAAAATAAAGACTGTAACAAGAGATGAAGAAGGGCATTATATCATAAGTAAGGGGTCTATCCACCAAGAATATCTAACAATTGTAAATATTTTTGCCTCTAAGGTGAAAGCACCCAAATATATAGATTAATCACAAACATTAAAAAAACCTCACTGACAATAATAGTAAGCTCACTTACAGCAACGGACAGATCAGATCATCTAGACAAAAAATCAACAAAGAAACAATGGCTTTGGATGACACACCGGACCAGGTGGACTTAAAAGATATATTCAGAATATTTCATCCTAAAGCAGCGGAATGCACATTCTTCTTGAGTGCACATGGAGCATTCTCTAGAATAGATCACATCCGGGGACACAAATCAGTCCTCAACAAGTACAAAAGATAGAGAATATACCTTGCATACTTTCAGGCCGCAAAGCTGAAACTTGAAATCAACCACAAGAAAAAATTTGGAAAGACCATGAATAAGTGGAGATTAAAGAACATTCTACTAAAGAATGAGTGGGCTAACCTGGAAATTAAAGAGGAAATTAAAAAATACATGTAAGCCAATGAAAATCAAAGCACATCAGCCCCAAACCTCTGGTACACAGCAAAAACAGTCATAAGAGGGAACCATATAGCAATTGAGGCCTTCATAAAGAGGAAAATAGGTATTATATACACAACCTAACATTACATCTAAATGAGCTGGAAAAAGAACAGCAAATAAAGCCCCAAAATGGAAGGGGAATAATAAAGATTACATTAAAATTATTATTCACCACATACATTAAAATAATTACTCATCACATCAAGTGGTATTTATTCCTGGGATCCAGCACTGGTTCAGTATATACAAATCAAACAATGTGATACATCACATTAATAAAAGAAAGAACAAGAACCACATGAGTATCTCAATAGATGCAAAAAACAAAATGCATTTGACAAAATACAGCATCTTTTCTTGATAAAAACCCTCAGGAAAGTAGGGATAGAAGAAACATACCTCAAGATCATAAAGGCCATAAATGAAAAACCCATCCTCAAGTCTAGCTCTAGGAACATGACAAAGATGTCCACTCTCACCACTGTTATTCAACATAGTGTTGGAAGTCCTAACGTCAGCAATCAGACAACACAAAGAAATAAAAGGCATCAAAATCCATCCAAAATAGCAGGAAGATATCACACGTTCATTCTTCACAGGCAACATGATACTTTTATGTGGAAAACTTGAAAGACTCCACCAAAAAAAAAATGCTAGAACTAATACATGAATTCAGCAAACTTGCAGGATATAGAATCAATGTAAAGAAATTGGTTGCATTTCTATATATCAAAAATGAAGATGCAGAAAGAGAAATCAGGGAATCGATCCCATTTACAATTGCACCAAAAATCATAAAATATTTAGGACTAAAACTAACCAAAGAGGTGAAAAATCTATACACTGAAAACTATAGATAGCTTATGAAAGAAAATGAAGAAGACACACACACAAAAAAGAAACACATTCCATGCTCATGGATTGGTAGAACAAATATTGTTAAAATGTCAATACTACCCTAAGCAATCTATCTATATATTTGATGCAATCCCTATCAAAATAACACCAGCATTCTTCACAGAGTTATAACAAACAATCCTAAAATTTGTATGGAAACAGAAAAGACCCTGAATGCCCAAAGCAATCCTGAAAAAGAAAACCAAAGCTGGAGGCATCACAGTCCCAGACTTCAAGATGTATTACAAAGCTGTAATCATCAAGACAGTATGGTACTGGCACAAAAATAGACATATAGGTCAATGGAGCAGAACAGAGAACCCAGAAATGGACCCACAAATGTATGGTCAACTCATCTTTAACAAAGCAGGAAAGAATACCCAATGGAATGAAGACAGTCTCTTCAGCAAACGGTGCTGGAAAAACTGGACAGTGACATGCAGAAAAATGAACTTGGACCACTTTCTTACACTACACACAAAAATAAACTCAAAATGGAAGAAAGACATAAACGTAAGACAGGAAGCCATTAAAATCCTAGAGGAGAAAACAGGCAACAACCTCTTTGACCTCAGCTGTAGCAACTCTTATTTGACATGTCTCCAGAGACAAGGGAAACAAAAGCAAAAATGAACTATTGGGACCTCATCAAGATGAAATGATTCTGCATAGCATAGGAAACAATTGGCAAAACTAAAGGCAACTGACAGAATGGGAAAATATATTTTCAAATGACATATCAGATAAAGGGTTAGTATCCAAAATGTATAAAGAATTGATCAAACAACACCAAATAAGCAACTTCTCAAACTCAAAACACAAATAATCCAGTGAAGAAATGGGCAAAAGAGATGAATAGACACTTTTCCAAAGAAGATATTCAAATGACTAATAGACGCATGAAAAAATGCTCAACATCACTCATCATTAGGGAAAGAAATCAAAACCACAATGAGATACCACTTCACACCTGTCAGAAAGGCTAAAATTAACAGCTCAGGCAACAACAGATGTTGGCCAGGATGCAGAGAAAGAGGAACCCTTTTCCATTGCTGGCAGGAATGCAAACTGGTGTAGTCACTCTGGAAAACAGTATGGAGGATTCTCAAATAATTAAAATAAAACTACCCTATGATCCAGCAATTGCACTAATAGGTATTTATCCAAAAGATACAGGAGTGCTGATTCGAAGGGGCACATGCAACCCCAGTGTCTATAGCCACATTATTGACAATAGCCAAAGCATGGAAAGAGTCCAAAAGTCCATCGACTAAAGAATAGATAAAGAAGAATGGACACACACACACACACATACACACACACACACACACACACACACACTGGAATATTAATCAGCTATGAAAAAGAATGAAATCTTGCCATTGCAACTAGAATATATTATGCAAAACAAAATAAGTCACTCAGAGAAAGACAAATATCATATGATTTCATTCAATGTGGAATTTAAGATACAAAGCAGATGAACATAAGGTAAGGGAAGCAAAAATAATATAAAGACTGAGAGGGAGACAAACCATAGAGACTCTTAAATACAGAGAACAGACTGAGCGTGGCTGATGGAGTGTTGGGCTGGATGAAAGGGCTAAAGGGGTGATGGGCATTAAGGACTTGTGGGGATGAGCACTGGGTGTTATATATAACTGATGAATCACTAAATTCTATTCCTGAAATTAAAAAAAAAATCATTCCCATAGGAGAAGGGACCTGCCCAAAGTCATATCAGAATTAGTATGGGGTTGGACTAGCCCCAGGCTTCTTGTCTGGCTCGGATTTCTTCCCACTGAAGCAGATACACCCTAGCATGGGTCTGCGTTCATTTTACCCAGGGCCAGCAATAACCAAACCTTGCTATTATCCTGAACAATACCACACTGCCCAGGTACCTGTTGATTTTCCTCCAGGTTTTAGCCAACATGCTCTTCTCCAGTCAAATTCTTCAAGGTCACTTTGACTCTTATTTCTGCCCGAGATTTTGAGTTCTTATCTGTAATCTTTGCTCAAATAACATTTTTAGATGTATTCAAAAACAGTTTACATCATTGATATGACATTTTAAAATACCAAGTGTGACACAGCCTCATAGATTTATTATTTCTATTTTTCTACTTTAGCTTGAATCTTCTCCTTTTTAAGCATGAACTGGGAGATTGGCTATCACTGTTTCTGAGATTCATAATTACAATCATTGTTAATATGCACTGAGCCTCAGGCATGGTCATATATTTATTATACATATTATGTATTAGAGAATTATTATACTTATATACTTATTATTCTACCTAGATAATCATATATTATCTTGTAATCCTTAGAAGGCTGGGATTACTTTTCTGATTTTATGAATGAGAAAACTGAGCTGAGAAAGAATCACTAACTTGTTCAAGGTTGAATAGTTGGAAAAAGTTAAGGATTTAAAACAGTCCAATTAAAACTCCTGACCTCTTAAGTCCAATTCCTATTGCTCTTCTTTTAATATGCTATTTGATTTGGAGGATCTGTGCCTACAAGATTCTGGTTCTGAAACTTGCCTCTCAAGCTCCCTGAGACTGACAGAGTTCGGTTGGGTGTGACACCCTGGTCAGCTCTACAAGGGCTCCAAGCACCCTGGTTTAAACATTATGACCGGGTTTACAGTGATTAGATCATGCCAGGCTGAAGCAAAAGGCTTTGGGCAGGCTAGAAAAATTCCATCTATTGCTTTCTGTTTATGTATATAACTATCATTGGATAATAGAAAAAAATAAATTCTATTTGTTATGACACCCTTTTCACAACCATGTTCATAATCAATAGAAATTGTAGTATCTAGTTGACTCTAGGAGTTGGGAGTTTTATTCAGATGTAAAGGTGAATGAGGAGTGATGTTCAGAGTTGACCTTTTTTCTTTCTTTTTCTTTTTTTAAAGATGAACATTACATTGGCTCCTTCAACCACTAGGGCCCCTGGCTGGGGGTGCCAGGGGTTACCTGAATAATGACATTATATTTTCCAGAAATATTTATCTATCTCTTAGTATTACAAGAATAGATGATATCAAACTCAGAGAATTTCAGAGATGGGGAGAGTCTTTGTGATTCTCTTCAACCCCCTATGTATGTATGCCTTTAAGCCAATTCAGCTACATTACTATTCTTATATCCTTGTCTCCCACCATGTGGGGCTTTTTATTTTTCTCATTTAGGCACCTTTACATCTTTGCGCATGCCGTTTTCCCGATCTAGAACATAAATTTTTTTATCCCTTCCTCACCTGGAAAACTTTTCCTAGTCCTTAAAGATTCAGTCTGAGTGGACTATGAAATGTACTTACTCATAAACCTCTCTGAAGGTAGGAGCTCACGTTATTGGAACTTGTGTCCCTAGCATAGTGCGTGGCAGATAGCAGGTACTACACAAAAACTAAAAAGGTGAGTGAACAAGCAAGTGAATGGGTGGAAAATATATTCACCTTACATTATTCCAGGCAATTGGTCATCTAAGCTTTATGTGACACTGGCTTTACTCTGATGAACTCACTATCTTTCAGAGAAATCTATTCCACTTGGGGTTAGCGCTCACGATTAAAAAACAAAAAACACGTTCTTTGTGTTGAATCTAAATCATCTTCCTGGTACTTTCCACCTCTTAGTTCTACCTCTTCTTTCTGAAGGCTCACAGAATATTTCTTCTTTCTTATTTCCTCCTTTTTATGGTCCCCTTTCTAACACTTGAATATAGTTTTCTCTTTTTTAGGTTAAATGATTTCATTTCCTTCCTCATCTCTCCAGATCATTCTTACCAATTGACCATCTGCCTCTGTTTATATACCTCTAGTGACAGGGAACTCTTTCCTTCCCTAGTTTGTGTATTTCATTTTGGATGGCTTTTATTAATGTTATTTCAGAATACTGGTATTATTTTATGCCTCATCAGAGACTTAAGCTATTCAACTGAGTGAAGTTAAGAATGGCAGCTGGGATGCTTACTTATGGCTATTATCCTTGGACGCGCACCTAGTGCAGTATCTACAGCTAAACACAGTGTTGACATAAATTTGGTTTTTAAAAATTAATCCATTTTAGTGATTTCCTCTTCCAATTTAAGAGAAGGAGTAAATTAGAGTGACATACAGCCATTATCAAGCAATTTACCATTCAATAGAAGACAGTGACAGGAAAAGACATAAGCACTTGATGGTAAATGTTATGAGAGGAAAGGGCCAGAAAGTTCTGGGACAGGAAGGGTGGTGCCCTACTGAAGGTATGAGGAGGTATGTGAAGGTTTTCTGGAAGAAGTGAGATCAGAAATGAGATCTGAATGAGTTCTCCAGGTGAGGATGGGTGAGAATGGCCGGGGGATGGGGGGGCTGTGAAGGGAATTTGGGGCGAAGGGTTAGCAAGAGTATTCTGTGTAGAGAGGGAGGGACATTTGACGGTCTGGAGGTGAGACGGGCTGATACATCTGAAGAAAAGACAGTAGTTGTTACCAAATGGCAGAGAGGGGAGAAAGGAGAGTGGGAAAGAGGTGAGAGATGATGAAAAAGAAAGGAAGGTGAGGGCAATAATGATAAGGGTAGTGGTGGTGGTGACAGCTGACGTGCACAGAGCACTGACTCTGTGGCAGGCAAAGTTCTGAGCATTTCCTGTTATCAATTCCCGTCATCCTCATTATAGTTCTATGAAGTAAGAACACATAATAATGTCCATTTTACAGAGAAGGAGGTTGAGGCACATCCATTAAAGAGATTGCCCAAGGATCCACTGGTTATAAATGGCAAAACCAAGAGTTAACCCCAGGCGAACTGAATCTCTCATTTGCCTGTGTCTCTTGATTGTTCTTATCCTTGACATTGTTAACAAGGGTTGATACTAAGTAAAATTCCTAATCATTCCTAATTATGACATATTAATGCTTTTCAAAGATCTGGCCATGCAGGGCATGATAAGCTATATTAGTGAATCTGGAGTTTATTTTGATGCAATGGGGAGCCATTTCTCAGCTTAGAATTGAAGAATACTATGTTACCATCACTGCTGTATCCTAAGAGGGCTTATAGCTAAAGAAAGTGCAGGAAGCATGTGTTGCCACCAGTCCTGCTAAGAGCCCTCTTGTTGAATTTATCCCCTTGGAAATGCTTCTCAGAAGGCACGACTGCTCCTGGCTGTTTGAGTTTTCCAGCTAAGCTCACGTCATTTGCCTGCTATGAAAACTGCCTTGGGGAGAACACTGATTTAGAGTCGGAATGTCAGAATTCAACTCTCGGTCCTGCCATTTCTTAAGTCCAGGACATTGAGTAAGTTACTTACCAGCCTTGAGCTTCAGTTTCCTCATATACTAAAAAGACATTAATGCTTATTTTGCTGGTTTGTTGTCAGGATGATTAAAGATAATGAAATAAAGTACTTAACATAACTCTTCACATCCTGAATAGGTAATCAGTAGTTGCTATCCCTATGATAGGGTATCTATCATCTATGAAACAGGATTTTAAAATGGCTTTTATTGTCAATAAACCAATCAAAGAATAGATTAATATAAGACTGTCTTGGAATAAGAGTAGCTAAAAACTACAAATGTAACTGTATCATTAATTGTGAAAAAACACAAAGGGATGATCCGGTGGGAAAGGGGGAGATAATTGGCGCCAGATTCCAATTAAAATTAGTCAGTACAGAACACAGGGGACTGTTTGAAGCACATTATTTCATCGTTGGGGTTCTAGCTGGTATGTGGCAGGGGGCAGTAGGGAAGAAACTGGGGCAGAATCCAAACTATTTCTCCTCTCTTCAGAGAGACTAGGGATAATAAGATGAGCAGATGTATTACCAGTGAATTAAATGAATGTAGAAGGCTCCAATTTTTCTCAAGAGGGAAGAAATCTATTTTCATTTTCCTAAAGTGATGTGATGTAGTGAGGTGGAAATTTGGGTTCAGCTGCTAACTTTGTCACTGACTTACTCAGACTAGCCAATGAGCTGCTGTGGGAAATGGAATGTTCTGGTCCCCACTATCTCTAGGGTTTCCTATTTCGAAATTTGATGATTTCTATGGCTTAAAAATAACATCTCAAAAGTGTTTTACATTTAGGAGTAAATTGTTTTCCCACCTCATATTTCTTACCAAACATAAAATAAAGCTTCCCAAGTATTAGCTGATCCGTGTCACATACTTGTGAGGGTAGCAAGGAAACCATGAATATCCCATTCAATCTTGAATTGTGAACAGGCTGGAATGGCTGGCAGAGCGTGGACACAGAGAAAAAAATGGTGCCAGCAGAAGTGCACTTGAATACCAGGTTAAAAAGCGGTCAGTGACAGACGCATCTAATGCAATCTGACTATGACAACAGTGGAAAGTTGGGATTGAAGGACTAAATGATTAAAAATAGGGCAACAGGGGCGCCTGGATGGCTCAGTCGGTTAAATGTCCAACCCCTGACCTCGGCTCAGGTCATGATCTCACCGTTCATGAGATTGAGCCGCCTGTAGGGCTCTGCGTTGGCTGAGAGAACAGAGCTTGTTTGGGGTTCTCTCTCTCTTTCTCTCTCTGCCCTTCCCCTGCTCTCTCTCTTTCTCTCTCTGTGTGTCTTCCTCTCTTTCAAAATAAATAAACATTTAAAATAAATAAACAAATAAACAAATAAATAAAGCCGTTTAAAAAAATAGTATAACCAGACAGGAGAATGTTGTGGTAGTACAAATGGCTGCTGCTGAAAGCCTGAATTAGAAAATGGGGAAACTGACATGGAGTCCAAGGTGGCAGAGGGGGTACAGACCTGAGAGAGGACACAGAGCGAAGTTCTAGGTGACTGTTCTCCTCAAACACTTCTGGGGACTAAATAGAATTTACAGACTATTTACAATAATGTTGAATGTTTGGACGTGGGAGCTCAGGAAGGTAATCGGGGGTGGCGATATTGGTTCTACCAGTCAGCACGGGAATGCAGAGTAGAAAGTGGGTTTGAAGGAGAGGATGATGAGCTTTGTTTTGGACATGTTGAGTTTGCTGTGTCTCTTAGATGGCTACGACTTTGGCGGTAGTGGAAAAATATTTATCTGATAGAAGTTAGAGAATTAGTTAATGGTAATCAATAATTTAGTTTGGGATTCCTGAGGTCAGTCCCCTGATCTGACTAGACCCAGATGTATAAGATGCTTGTTGTACAAAGGCGAGGTTAGCTAACGGGGCCTGCTACAGAGTGAGGCCATATAATTATTAACAGTTACTGATTCCTCCCCTAATGTACACAAAAGAGGATGACCTGGGCCAGTATCAAATTATCTCAATAAAAACTCAGTTGAGCAAGGAGACATACTAGGGTCATAGGTTTAGAGAGAGGGAGCATGCACTCTGGAAAGCACTGTCCTAGGAGTTAGGAGTCCTGAGTTTCAGTCCCATCCTGCTGTTAGCTTATTTCACTTTGGGAAGGTCTTTTCCTTCTCTGGGGCTCAGTTTCTCCATCTAGAAAGAGAGCCTTCTAGTAAATCACCGAGGTACCCTCTAGTGCTTAATCAACAAATATGTTCCATGCCCAACATATATTTTGTTGACAACGTGAGAAAAACAAACAGTTCATTTAGTGCTAAACTTTCCAAACAGCTTCCAGCATGTCTCAGAGTGAGTAAACTATAAACTGTGCTTGAAGTGGAAATTTCTAATTAAGTTTCTTTCTCCTCCTGGAAGCTATGGTACTTGGTACAGAGTGATAACATTTCTGACAGTAGCTGCATGAGAGCTCAAGACCCAATCCACCTGGAGCAGAGGCAGAATAGAAAACTGATACTGAATATTTATGAGGTTGGATAGTTAAAGTTAACATCCCTTTTATTTTTATTTATTTTTACTAAAATTTTAAGAAATGTTTATTTTTCAGAAAGAGAGACAGAGTAGGAGCAGGGGGAGGGCAGAGAGAGAGAGAGGGAGGCACAGAATTTGAAGCAGGCTCCAGGCTCTGAGCTGTCAGCACAGCGCCTGATACAGGGCTTGAAACCACGAACTGTGAGATCATGACCTGATCCAAAGTCAAATGCTTAACCAACTGAGCCACCCAGGTGCCCTAGTTAACATCCCTTTTAAATCTGGCTTGCTGATGCAAAAATAAATGCATATTAAAAAATTAAAAATGTTTCGGTTTACAAGGGCATTTATATAGGGTTGATCATTTTGAAATCTTTAACTGAAAATAATCCAAATATTTATCTATGTATATAATTTTATTATATATTTATATAGAATTTTATATATTTATATTATATATAACCTTTTATATATATTATATATAATTTTCCAAATCCAATTTACTATAGGCCAAAACACACTAAATAACTTAAGATTCTTATGTTTTGGGTGACAAGAATATATTGCAAGAATATATATCCAGAATTAGTTGAAACCTTATAACATACAAATATAAGATGATACTAGTATCTCTAGCTCTGATTCTTCTCTTAACTCTAGACTTGTAAATATATGTGCTCACTTGACGTCTCCAGCTGGATGTCTACGATTTTTCAAACTCATCATGTTCAAAATCAAACTTCATTTTCTCCTGAAATTGTGTCTGGCCACGTTTGCCGCTTTGAGCAAATGAGTGACAGAACCATCCAGCACTCAAACCACTCAACTAAGAACCTACCTGCCAACCTTAAATCTCTTTTCTTCCCACTACCCCCGTGTAATCCATCAGGATGTCTGTTTCCTCCAGCTCCAAGCCACACTGCAAGTCCACTTCCCCAACCCCTGCCCCATGCCCCTTGGCAAAGCCACCACTTCTCCCAAGGATACTGCATTAGTGCCCTGACTGAGCTCCCTGCTTTCACAATGGCTCCCACACCCCCTTTACCTTTTTCCACCCAACAGCCATTGAAATCTTTTCAAAATGTATATCAGATCATACCTCCCTCTTGCGCGCGCTCTCTTTCTCTCTCTCTCTCTCTCTCTCTCTCTCTCTCTCTCTCTCTCTATATATATATATATATATATATATATATATATATATATTTTTTTTTTTTTTTTTTTTTTTTTTTTTTTTTTTTTTTTTTTTTTTTTTTTACTTTTTCTTCTACTTTGGACAGGATTCTTATACCCTGCCTTGGCCTTTACCCATCCTTCTGATTCTGTCTCACTCCACCCTTTGACTCCTTCACTGTTTCATAGGTATGAGGGCCTTAGATCTGCTTCATCCAAATCCAATTTTCCTCCAGCCTTGGGTCACTTGTACCAGCTGTCTTTCTGACCCCAGTGCTCTTCCTATTCTCACATTTGATCCCTTATTTTTGTAAGTCTCAGCTTATTTATTTTCTTTCATATAATTTACTGTCAAGTTAGCTAACTTACAGTGTACTCGGGTTCAGGAATAGATTCCCATGATTCATCACTTACATACAACACCCAGTGCTCACCCCAAAAAGGGCTCTCCTCAATGCCCTTTACACACTTCCCGCTGTCCTCTGCCCCACCCCCTCCCCCATCAACCTTCAGTTTGTTCTCTGTATTTAAGAGTCTCTTATGGTTTGTTTCCCTCTGTGTTTATAACTATTTATTTCCTTCCCTTCCCCCGTGGTCTTCTGTTAAGTTTCTCAAATTCCACATATGAGTGAAAACATATGATATCTACCTTTCTCCAACTGACTTATTTCATATAAGTCTCAGCTTAAAGGCTAATTCCTCAGAAAGCTCTTCACTGGCTACCCCTTTTAAAGTCACCTACCCCTTTTAAAGTCACTCAGTAGGCTATCTTTAACACCTTTTTCAATTTCTTATGAAACTTAGGTCCACCTGACATTGTGTTGCTTATCATCCTAACCATCCCAAGAAAAGCTTCCTGTGAACAAGAACTTTGTCTCTTATCTCTCCATACTTCTAAGGCCTGCAACCCTACACAGATACTTCATAATACTCCTGAATCAATTAATGATTAGAACTATTACTTTATATCATTTTACTTAAATCATTAAAAGCTGACAACCTTTTACTGCATATTTATTATGAGCCAGGTACAGATCAGTGTCTTTTTCCGAAGGAATTTGTCCTCTAGGGGGGAATGCATGATTAAATGGACTCACTGAATCAGGATCTTTAAGGGTGGGGCCCAAGAATCTTTACTTTTAAAAGATTCTCTAAAACTCTGTTCAGGCACATGTGGGCACCTCTTGTGGGGAATGTAGCCCTTTGTCCTCCTATGCCCTCCCGCTGGTCCTTCATTCATATATACTTGGTATCAGTCTCAAGTTGTGATGTGACCTTGAGGCTTTACAAACTCACTGGTCCTTTGGGGCTCTACTGCCAATGTGGATGTAGATGATAGCAGAATGGCTCTGGAAGCTCCTTTAACATGTACTTTGCAAGAGAATACACGAACTTGAGAACAGTGACCCATTCATGCTGTGACAGACCCATTCTCTTCATTCCGGGGTCCTGTCCCCATACTGTACTTTGGGCTTGGGCCTCTGTCAACATGAGTGTCTCTCAAACTACACAGGGCTATAGGAATCATGGCACAGGTATCCTTGAAGTCCCCAACCCATGTCTCAGTGCCCCTGAAAACATAGTTACTAAGGAATCAAACAACTGCATATCACCCAAGCACCAAAACCACTCAGGCAGAAGGCTGAACTCAGGGCTGAGAGACTAAACTCCTACCCTTTGAGATCTGCTTTGCAGTTCACCCTCTAAGTCCTCTGTTCTGGGATGAATGCAATGTGTGTGTTTCCAGGCTGATGGATTCCCTTAACTTAGGGTCAGATTTAAAGCTGAGGCCTTTCTTTGATGGATGGTGGTAATAAAAGCAACCTTCTGAGTTTTCTCGGCATGTTCTCCCTTTTGAAATCAGTGGACTGACTGCAAATACTCAGTTTTCTTTTGTAAACTTAGTTTTCTGTGGTTTCTGGGTTTCTAATATTAAACTATCACTAAATTTAATATACTGTTAAAACACTGTCAGTAGGGAATTGGTTAAACACATTATGTAATATCCATACAATGGATTATAAGGTTGCCATTAAAAGCAATGGCATACGTGTCTAATACTTTGGTACCAACAAATATCTGTAATATATCGCTAAATTAAAAAAAACAAGTTACAAAACTACATACACATAAGTAGATAGATGGACAGATAGATAGATAGATAGATAATGCTGCTTATTTAAAAAAGAGAGAAAGAAAGAAGGGGAAAAGGTTATATAATCTTACAGTTTCTGAAAGGCTATACAACCAAATGCTAATAGAGTATTCAGAGGACTGTGGTCTTGAGGTGGCGGTTGGCAGTAATGCTGAAAAGGAGAGATGGGGTTACGTTGAATTTTATAGCTTTTAGGGGTACCTGAGTAATGTCTAAGTGAACCTGCACCGTCATAACAATTTTAAAAGTTATGTAAACTTTAACTACTGAACTTGAGGTGTGTGTTACTTTGACAGTAAAAAAAACACAGACAGATGCAAGGCACGTTAAAAATACAGTGGTGTTTATAAAGAAGTAAAAAAGTTATAATCAAGTATTTACATGTCATATGAAGTCACTGAACAGATATTCACTGAGTGTCTGCTTTGTGGCCATCACACTAAGTTTTGGGAACGCACTGCTGGCTCTGCCCTCAGTGACTTCGACTCTAATAGTAGTTTTCTACTGGGTATGGAAATGTGGAGGGGGTATTTTTTGTTCTTAAAATGTCACAGTTTGGGGTGAGGTTTGGCATTAATTGCGCAAAGCCCAGGCATGTTAGATGTTCTGCAGACTGTGGTACCATCACGCACAGCAAAAAACTGTCCTTCCAAAAATGCAATAGCCCCTACAGTGAGAAATACTGGATCACACAAACACGCTAATTCCAAATGAGACTCAGGAGATAACAGCATAAGTGAAAGAGGTTCTTGGTTTCTTCCCTCCCTTGCCTCCTGCAAGGATGACCTCATTCACAAGCATTGAAATCAATGTCAAAGAGCCCATTCCTAAAGCATTTGAAAGGCTTCAGTAGGAATAAGATGCTAATGGAATTATCTTGGTCAAAAACCATTAAGGCAAGACTCAAACTCTAGCTACGGCACACAGGACTCATCTGATGTTTGTTTCACTATAGTTCCTCGGGATAATGACATTCTTTTTGTGTTTGGACTTATGTGTGTCTTGGCATCTGACTGTCCATAATTACATCGTAGCATTTCTCCTACTTATTCCTTACCTAAAAATAAGGTCATCATTTCACTGCCTGAAAGCTCTGGAAACAGGTTTTCTGAGTTCAGGCAAACTGTGTCAAGGACTCTCAAGTCCTCTTTCCAATTGTTTCACTGTCAGATGAAGCGGGGTGGGGAGATCTGAACAGACACAAGTGCTGAAAATTGAATTCTGTTTACCACTATTATTGAGAAATGATATTTAGTCATGTGTTGTCCCTTCAAAACATCTTTTACTTTTCTTTTTCTTTTTTTCTCTACCACCCTAGCCCTATGTCTCAACTTGGAGTATTGCAATAGACCCTCTCCCGACGATTTATTTTGAAAAAATGTAAACTACAGAAAAATTTGAAGAACTGTACAGTAAAAATCCAGACATTTTCATCAAGATTCAACAGTTGCTACTATTTTGGTACATTCATTCTCACTCCCTCCACCTATCTTTCTCTGCCTCTCTCTCCCTCCCTCTCTCTCAGAAAAGACACATGCATAAACACACACACTTAGTTTTTTCATGAACTCTTTGAAATATGTGGCCAACATCATACTACCTCCACCCTAACAAACCAGCAAGGCATCTCCTCACATAAAAATATTTTCAATATAACCGCATTACCATTATTAAATCAAAAAGACAACAGATATTCTATACCATGCAATATACTATAACTATTTTCTCAGTTGTCCTCAAAGTGTCTCTGTACATTTTTTTCTTCAATCCAAGATTGAATCAAGGTCTGCTCATTGTATTTGGTTGTTGCAATATCTTTACTCATTATTAACCTTAAAAAACTACCTTCTTTTTTTCTTTTTATGACATTGAGTTTCTCCCTTCCTTCCTTCCTTCCTTCCTTCCTTCCTTCCTTCCTTCCTTCCTTCTCTCTTTAAGAGTTCAAGCTAGGTACTTAAAGACTGCTCCATATTCCGGTTTTGTCTAATTGTTTCTTTCTGATCAGAATCAGGTCAAACATTTTTAGCAAAATCTAGTAAGTAATATAGTGTACTTCTTACTGTATCATATTAGGAGGACTAAAATGTGAGGTGGACTCACCAATGATGATACTAAGATTGGCCACTTGGTCAAGGACAACCAGATCTTTCCATTCTAAAGGCAACTGTAGAATGACATCTTTGAAAATGGCAGGCCTATGGGGTGATTTTTTGAGACCATGTGAATATCCTTTTTCCCAAGAAATTTTCATCTTCATATTTTTTAGTACCTACTGACTATGCTTACTTACCTGAAACAATTATTTTACCCTGAGGGTTGGAAATAGGTGATTTTCTACTTCTCTGTTTCTTCTAGAATCATTAGCTGGAATTACGCTGTACAAAAGAACTTTACCTTTATTCTCTCTCAGTATCATTATAAACTCTTGTTGTTGTTGTTTTTGAATTACCAAGATATAATCCATTACTGTGCAGATTTCTAACTGACCTGAAAATCTTCCTCTAAACTCTGTCTCTCTCTCCCTCCCTTACTCCTCCTCTATTCTCTGCTCCCACTACTTTGATAGCCATCCTTTAGGTCATGAACAGTCTACTTTTCTCTACATACTGCTTTTCACATTTTACACATGACTCATATGCTCCTATTCTTCTCTGTTCCCCATTGCTAGTAGGTAATGTGAAAATTTCTTACCCTCCTATTTAAGACTTTGCGAAATATGGCTTTACTACATACACCTCCGTCTAGTCTTGTAAGACCATAGAATTCTCTGATGTGAGGGAACATGAGAGTTCATCTTTCAACCCTCCCGTTTCACAGGTAAGGAGACTGAAGTCCAGGAAATGAGGTCACTTGGATGGCCGTTCTGTGTTGGTGGCAGAGGCCAGATGAGAATGCTAGTGTTTGCTCCCTTTCATTCTTACATACCTCCTCTCCCAAGCAAACCCTCTGCTGCAGCCAGAAGCTCCTGCATATCCCTACTCCAGAACGTCATTCCTCATGGACCTCTTCCTCCCTGTCCTGCTTTCTGTTCCTAGGATTGCCTGAAGTGCTCATCTTCCTTCATGTCCATGCCGAGTTCTACTTTCCCAGACCTACTGTTAATGGTTTCTGACACTCACTTGGCCATTGGTCTCCTAACCTGGTGGCATTACATGAACTCTGGTCCCCTTGTAGTGCTTTCTAAGCACAGAATTCAAGACCATTTTAAATAATTAAAATAATACAGAAGAACAGCAAGTAAATTGAATGTCTCTCTTTTCCTACTCTAATCTTCAGGTAACCACTGATACTAAATTAAATATATAGCTTCTGTGCATTCTCCCCCAGCTATAGTCCTGATGTCTAGAATAGTACCTGAGATATGTTAGTGAGTGAATATATAGAGGTGCCTACATTTACCTTCCTATGTAGTTATTGTATTAAAAAAAATAGATCCTACAACACAGTGTTCTGTAATTTGTTTTCTTTTTCCATTTAAATCACCTTTTCATGAACCAGTGTCAGCAAGTAGGCTGTAAGCCCTATGAGAGAAGTCACAGCCATTGTTTTACTCCTAATATTCCCAGGATATGGCCCAAATTCTCTTCCTCATAAATTATTAGTGAGGGTGATTATAATTACACATGGCTTATGAATCTCTTCTTCTACTCTGAAGAGGATTTAAGGTTCACAAAGACTCCTGCTCGCTAAAGAAGCATCATTAACCAGCTCATCAAGAATTTGGTGGCCAGGGGAGCCTGGGTGGCTCAGTCAGTTACGTGTCCAGCTTCAGCTCAGGTCATGATCTCACGGTTCATGGGTTTGCGCCCCGCATCGGGCTCTGTGCTGACCGCTAGCTTAGAGCCTGGAGCCTGTTTCAGATTCTGTGTCTCCCTCTCTCTCTGGCCCTTCTCTGCTCATGCTGTCTCTCTCTCTCTCTCAAAAATAAATAAAAAACAGGAAAAAAAATTTTTTAAAAAGAATTCGGTGGCCAATTCCAGAAAAAATAAAAATTCCAAGAGTTTGGTGGTCAATTCCAGGAAAAAGAGACAAACTACAAAAGAAAGTGAAGACAGGAAACCAATGGAGGAGCTACGCAGGACGATGAAAAAGAGGCAAGCAGCTTTCTTTAAGGGTGGGGTTTTCTATATTGGACCTGCCATCTCGCACGTGGCCTCTTTTGGGAAGTGGATCACACAACATATGGCCTTAACTGTAGAAGTCAATGATTTTATGGGAAGTTTCTTTGTGGTCAGTGGAAGAACCAGAAGGAGCAACAGATAGAGTTCAAATCTCTTCTGAAAGGACACTGTAAATCAAGAGAGAAAAAGCATGGATATTCTCTGTAATGATCTCTCCTTCATCACTTCCTTTGTTCTCTCAAGCATGTTATCAGGACTTCATAAAAGCAGCCAAGGCTGTGTGCAGTTCTTTTTTTTTTTTTTTTTTTTTTTTACCATCAGTCCCAAATGAATATTGTAAACATCGGAAAATTTTCCATTTACATAGTCGGGGGAGGTATTTTCAGTCATTTAAATTTTTCTAATTACTAACCAATTCCCTTTTTCCAGGTCTCCCAATTTAGCATGCAGAATGCTGCTCCCCACAGAAAACAATTCTCCAGCGAAGTGAGTTTCCATGGTTAGTTGCCAGAGATCTGGATGTGAACAAAGCCAAAAAGCCACTCTCTCTTAGAGAAAAAAAAAAATCAAGAAATCAGGACCCACTGCCCTGGTTCTGTTTCTAACATAAAGTAAATGCTCAGTAAAAAATGAGAATGGAAGCCAATTTGAGAAGAACAGGAAATAAAAGAGAAAGGAAAAAAAGAGGGAAGAAATCTAGTGAAATTGGCTTTCTTGAAACTGGGACTAGAGATTTAACTGTGGGAGCCAGGAAGTTACTGATAAGGAAAAAAATACTGGGCAAGAGGGTACTAGGCTGGGCTTGTTAATGCTTATCCTTTCAAGAAGTCGGTTTTTACAAGAGGGAAATTGAGGCACAGAGATGCTCAAAGTTACCAAACCAGCAGAGGTGGGTTAGAGCTCTGGTCTGTGTGATATAGACTGCGTTCTTTTCCCCCTACACTTATGCTGCCCTCTTCTGTCATTTTGGCTGTCTCCACCCTCAGGTCTGCAGGTGACATTCCTCTGACAGTCAGTCACCTATGCCAGGGTGCTGCTGAGTCAAAAGCCCCCGCCCCCCCCACATCCCTTCACAACAGGTCAAAAACAGATGACTTCTAACAGCCGCCTTAGCTCCTGCCAGTGCCTGCCATCACTGTGCCTTTCCATCTCCACAAACAGTCCCCTTCAGGTGAGTTGTCACAGTCCTGGTCTCTCGGGACTGCTCCCTTTAGCCCCAATCATCGTAGTGCAGGGGCTATTTCCCTTCAGCAGCTCAGACACTTGGGCATCATGGAGAGCTCAAGAACCCCCCAGAGCATCTATATTAATGTCAAACCCTTTTGTATTCCCGTGGCCAAGTCAGAGCCTTCCCACCCAGCGCCCTCCTTAAACTGGACTTTCCCCTATGCTGGCTGGGGCCAGCTGTGTGAAAGGGTGACCGCCGGGGGCCAGCGTTAAGTTAATAACTGTAGGGGCAGTAGCTGACCCAGGAGGAGGATCCCTGGAGGCTGCCGGAAACCAGGACTGGGAACTCTTAAACTCTTAAAAAATCCCCTGCACTCACGGCTGCCAGCACCAGAAATGCACAGGACCAGCCCCTGCTGTTCTAGGTACTGAGAGTACTGTGGAGCCCAAGCACGTAATTCCGGATTCTTAAAAATCCCTTTCCTTTATCTCTTCCCTTTACAATTTAGCATTGCACACAGCTTCCTATTGCATTGTTTCCTCCTTTGCAGATCATCTAGCCATCTGGAAAAGTTACCACATACACCGCCCTGCAAGGGTGGAGTCCCTTGATTCTCAGATGCGGCTTCTCACTCTACCTCCTCCCTCTTTTCCTCCCACTGCCCCCTCAGGGTCTCACCTCTTTGATCCTCTCTGGATCTCTGCATCTGCATCTGTGACCACATTCCCTCGGCTTCTCCTTTCTTACCTTTCCTTTGCAGCTGTCTCAGACTCCCTCCTCCTGCTGCTGATCTCTCTCGCCTTTCTCCAACCCCCTCCCTCTGACCAATCTGCCTCCACTTTCGTGCTACATCCTCTTTTCTCTTCTCTAGCTGACTTCTCCTGCTTTGTTGCGAGGACAGCCTATGACTTATTGTGTTTACCACCTAGGCAGAATATTATTCTCCATTTGAAGTCCAAACGGACTTTCTGTGAGAGCCCCATAATTACGCTAAAAGAAAATTAAAAAGTTTTCTTGTTCTACCATCAATACAACTAAAACATTGGGTTGATTGTCAAATATAGGCAAACTAAATGACCTTGCTCTCAGACTGAAATAAAATGATCTCTGCTTGCATTTTCAAATGCTACCTCAGGCTGTCTTGCTCATATTTAATGCTCTGCAGCTCTAAGGCAAGGACAACCCTTAAGTTAGAGGTTTTCTACATCAGGTTCCTAGGGAAGCTCCCAGTGATTTATAGGGCTGTGGAGCTGCTGTAAAACATTTTTTAAAAAGCCCACTTGTTCCTGTCTAATGTAGACTGCTGCCGCATATCAAGAAACTGATAGAATGTTTGCCTCCTTCTTACCACTGCAGTTACAGGCTGAATATTCTAGATTCATCTACCCCTAGCTCCTTCCCTAGCACCAGCCAGTTAATAGCAGCTTAACCTTGGGCTTTTAGGGTATGGGCGTAGCTCAAGGCTTATACTTCCATGTAACCTTCATTTCTTATCCATCCTTCACCAAAAAGTAATGCCCTCTTAAAAGCATGAAAACATTACTGTGTTGATGTAATTTGAGTACGTACCCCAGATACAAAATATGGGGTTGAAGAAGCACTCAGGCGGAAAAGTTCTATTGGAAAAAATGTGAAATAGCAGACTGACAACCAAGAATAACAGATAACAATAGGTGATTATGCACGCACACCTCCTGTTTACAGAGAATACATCTAAATATTGCTTCTTCTCAAAACCTGGTATAATGAGAAAGTCCGGTAAGCCACGAAAAAGGTGTGGCTTTTTTTGAATAGAAGACAAAAAAATGTGTTAAAAATCATAAATCACTAAGAAAATATGTATAATTATACAATGTGTTTTTTTAGGATAACATATGTAATAGTATCTGTTGTAACTATGAAAATTTACCCATTTTTTTTTCTTTAAAGCTAGCATGTGGGTGCCTGGTCACGTAAGTTTCCTTTCCGGAGTGCAAATATACTCAAGGGTTAGTAAATGGGTGAGGTTCTCAAAGCAAAGAACTTGTATTTGACTTTCAGGCATGTAGTCATTTACATGCTGATCTTTATGAATTACACATATGCGATAAAGTAATTAACTTCCTTAGTTCTTTAAGGAAAGCAAGCTGTTCTGCACTTACTTATATGTGTGTACATGTATATGTGTGTTTATGCTATGTATCAAAATATAAATAAGTTAGAATAATTTCCTATTTGATTAGTGCTTTTATATCCCACTAGGTGACAAAA
This sequence comes from Suricata suricatta, assembly GCF_006229205.1. Lineage (NCBI taxonomy): Eukaryota > Metazoa > Chordata > Mammalia > Carnivora > Herpestidae > Suricata > Suricata suricatta. The sequence goes on from NC_043710.1 coordinate 64,248,483, forward strand.
TGCAGAGACTGGTATATTTTCCAGAATGTTCAGTAGATATGACCCTGTCACCAATTAGCTTTGGAATTTATGCTTTAGTTCCTTCATTTATTAAACAAACATTGTGCAAAGGAGTCTATGAGGTCCCATTCAGAGTTATGTTTTGTGATTCAACCATGCAGTTTAAAAACAGACTGACTGTAAGATGTTTGATTTTTCAGAGAGCTATGTACCTATCCTGCTTCCCTCCATTCCTTTGTTTGCTCATTCAGACACTCATTCTAGAAGCATTTATTTTGGACTTACTATGTGTCAGGTCCTATGCCCTGTCTCAAGGATGGAAGACTACTTAGAACAACCTCTGTTCTTGAGCTCAGGCTTTAAATGGGGATCTCCCATTTTACAGGATTTCATTTCAAAGATTGCAATTGTAGAAAATCAAAGTTTCTTTTTTTTAAAATGTTTTTTTATTTATTTTATTACAGTGAGAGACAGAGCATGAGAGGGGGAGGGGCATAGAGAGAAGGAGACACAGAATCTGAAGCAGGCTCCAGGCCCTGAGCTAGCTGTCAGCACAGAGCCCGACGCGGGGCTCGAACCCACGAATGTGAGATCTGACCTGAGCCGAAGTCGGAGGCTTAACCGACTGAGCCACCCAGGTGCCCCGAAAATCAAAGTTTCTACGCAAGAAACCTAACGTGTATCCATGCCATTAAGTGCTGTGGATAATCAGCATTTCATTTTGGAGAACTCTCTCTCTCTCTCTTTCTCTCCTTCTCTCTTTAAATCAATGAGGGCAGTGTGACAGAAGGGAAAGAGTATGGGTTTTGTCCAGCAGATTCAGGTTTGGAATTTTCACACTGCCATATACCTGCTGTGTGATTCGGAACAAGTCACCTGCTCTGAGACTTTATTTTCATATCTATGAAGCGATAACTGGAATATCCACTCTCGAAGAGTTGCAGTTACATTGAGGACCTGCTAAGATAAGATGATATACAAAGCTACTCAAGGAATAACTGCTGTTGTTTTTAATATGGGAAGTTGGAAAACATTCCTGATTCAATACTGTTCTCAAAAGAGTAAACCAATAAGAGTAGCTTTTTCACCCTGCACCCTCTGAAGGCTCTTTCGTGCTACTGTCTCCAGCTGTAACCTCTAGCCAAGAGACTTGGATTGAGACTTCTGTGAGAATTATAAACCCATATTGGTTTGAACCACACAAAACTGCCAATATTTAACTGGACCTACAAAAGGGACAATTTCACATGGTTTGGCTTAATATCACTAGAGGATGCTACCACTAAAAACACACCTCAATTTCTTACTTTTCAATATAAATGGCATATAAAACTCAAAAATCATTCCTTAGATGAAGGAAGAAATGGTAAAATAAATCTGCCTGGTCCCTCTCTCCAGAATAGTGTTAAAAGGTTCAAGTTTGAGTTTGATGTGGTGGAAATTTCAGCCTCAGGCAACAGGGTATAGAACATTAAAATCCATATTTATTGTTGGCCGTTAAGGGAAAGAGGAAATCTTTGACTATTTTGAGGGAACAACACAGGAATATCAGCTAACAAGCTGGAACTTGTTCTGACTCTGACATATTACTGAGCAAAAGATTAGAGGAAATTAGTATGAAAGAGAGAGAGAGATTTCATTTGTTTTTCTTTCTTTTTTTTGGGGGGGGGCTACGTATGTGGGAGAGACAGAGGACTGGGAGGGCGTAGGAGAAGTGTGAGAGGATATGTGGGAGGAGAAGTGTTTAAAATGTTCAGAGGAAACTAAAATGAAGACAGGAGAATGTATGCAGGGGTGCAGGTTCCAAAACCAGCGATTCCGACAAGGACTTCCAGGGCTGCCGTCAGCGTCCTTTCCCGGGAGCGTGTGACCTTCCATGTGCGCTCTCCACCGGCTGGGAAAGCGCCAGCGTACTGACATCCACATGCCATGCTGTCGTCCTTGCCTCGGGAAAGCCCAGCTTAAATCCTAATTCTACGAATTTCTCCCTAGTAAGTAAAGGACATTTACTTTCTCCATCCTTAAAACTTAAGCAAATAAAAACTACTTGCATTTCTTCCAACTCCCTCCTTCCAAGTATTTTGTCAATGGCTGATGGTTGTTTTCAGGGGTAGTGTGTGAGCCAAGAAGTACAGCTGCACATCTGACACGGCCTCTAGAACTCTTTCTTGGTGTGCATCTGCTGTGATAATCCCTTACTTGGAGCTTGCAGTAAGGTAATCTTTGCTGGGAACAACTTTGTCATCTTCATGAAAAGACTGCCATGTTTAAGATCCACTGTCCCACGCTTCAGTTTGCTTTCATCGACATCCACAAAGGCAACTTCATCACTCACGCCCTGCTAATAAAATGGTGACAGGGGCACCTTCAGGCGGTTAAGTGTCTGACTTCGGCTCAGGTCATGATCTCGCGGTTTGTGAGGTCAGGCATCATGTCCGGCTCTGTGCTGACAACTCAGAGCCTGGAACCTGCTTCAGATTCTGTGTCTCTGTCTCTCTCTTCCCCTTCACCACTCACACTCTGTGTCTCTCTCTCAAAATAAATAAACACTAAAAAAAATTGTTTTTAAATGGTGATAGACCAGCCCATACTAACCAATCCAGTTCTTGTAATGGAGACATTTTTGTGATGATTACCTCTATGAAGGTGAAATTCATCATAAGTTTATATTTATGCTGGACATTGGCATCTTAGATATTAGGGTACGGGACCAACCGAGCCCAGGCAGGATGCTTATCTGCTGTAGGAGACACAGAGCCTATCCTGCCCCAAGGAAATGCTGTAGCACCCACTGTCTGGCTGACTCACAAAACTCCTATGGTCCTACTCATGGCAGCTCACTCAAGAGATAAGAGATAGAGGCTCTCTCACCGAGTAAGGAGGGAAGACGCTCCTCACTGCGTTTACTCCCCTTCACTGGGCTACTACAGCGGTGTGAGGCCAGCCCTACCTCCTGCCTTACAGGGACCCCCAGAGAAGACCTCTCATGGCTGCTCATACAGAGGAAGTCAAGGGCTTCTCCAGCAAATGAATCCCAAGTTCTACCATTTTACAAATACATATTGACTCCCATATTGGAAATGCTTAAAGGGCCAACGTAGACCCTTGAATTTGTTATTTTTCTAAGTTTAGTGTGTATGCCAGGTTAGAACCAGTCCTTCTGACTCCAGACCCAGCATGCTTAAGGATCCCAATCTCTAACTCCATTTCCCTGATCTCACTCTCTTCAGGGCTTTGCAATTTCCCTTTCACCTTCTAATATATCATGTACGCTAATCCTAATCTGTTGCCTCTTGATTCCTTTATAAAAATGCAGTGACTGGAACAGAACATATGACCCTATGAAGGTCCTGTCCAGAGTGGGGTCTAGAAGCATGTCTCCTTCCTACGCACCAGCACTACATTGTTGTAATTTAGCTTCTATAGTATCTATAGTATAGATACTGTGGCAGCAGCATCTGGTGGCTTCTGTGGTCGCCTAAAACCGAAAGATCTTCTAAGCAGCTTCTATCCTGTGTCTCCATTCTAAGCGGGTACATTTAAGTTTTGAAACTGTGTTTTCCTGGACTGTCTGCCAAGGCAAGGAATTCTCTATACCTAGTAAGTGTAAGCATTCAATAGTGTAAGCATTTACAGAATTTATGTCAGTAGTTCACTTTCTTATGGATACTTACTGGTTTAATACCTCAGCACCAGTTTTTCCATTGGAAAATGGACAAGAATATATTCTCTGCTAGTTTTGTGGGAAGTTCAAATGAGAGAGTGCACAAAATGTGTTATTATCACAGATAATCTGGGTTTTAATACCAAACCAGAAAGCTAATTATAACCGCTAAACCTGTAATCACAGAAGCTACAGGCTTATAGGACCTACAGGTCCTATAAACGACCCTAACCATAAGGATCATCTATCCAGATTTTAATCAGAAAAAAGAATTTACAATCCTGTTTACCCTTTAACTAAGACTTTCAATGTTTGCTTACATTGCCCTCTAGTGGTGGCTATGCAGAACACATAACTACATTTTCCACATTTTTATTTTTGAGATGTTAGTCACAATCTTACAAACATTCTTTAAATACTGTTACATTACGTACCTTCCTATCAGTTGGTAACACGCTAATTCTCAAGTTATAGGGACAGTGCCTACTAGCATTGTGCCCTACACAACATAGATGTACAATGTTGTGCATTATTTGTTATGCATCATTTTATTATCTTCACAAAGAATCTACGGACTTAAAAGTAATAATCTAACTTTATACTCAGTTATTAAATATTTACAGGATATCTATTATATGTGAGAAAAACAAGACAGACTTTTCCCAGCTTATAATCTCCTGAGAAAAACAGAGTATTAAATACGTCATTGCAAACTGGCATGGTAAAGACTGTCATTGGGAAAGAACCGTGTATATTGTATGCATTAAGAAACTCTAACCTGGGCGCCTGTGTGGCTCGGTCAGTTAAGTGTCTGATGTTAGCTCAGGTCATGATCTCACAGTTCCTGGGTTTGAGCCCCGCATTGGGCTCTGAGCTGACAGCTGGGAGCCTGGAGCCTGCTTCTGATTCTGTGTCTCCTTCTCTCTCCACCCCTCTCCAGCTCATGCTCTCTCTCTCTCTCTCTCTCTCTCTCTCAAAAATAAGTAAAAATGTTAAAAAAAAAAAACAAAAAAAACTCTAACCTGAATGTGTTTCTCTGTGGTGGGAAGACCAGGGTGGGGTTTGAGAGGAAAGTAGTGAGAAGGCACTTTGAGAGTGTAACAAGTAATGTGAGATCTTTAGATGATCTCAATGAATAGAAGTTACTCAGAAGGCTGTGGGGAGTGGGGCGTTTTCAAAGGAAAGACACGATGTTAAACAAGGTTAGATAATGGAGAACTGAGGGTTTTAGAGATAAGGCCAGACCTTTTTTGAAAAGCTATATTGGGGAATTTAGCCTTTATTATGAAGATTAATTTATAACCAGCGAACACTGACAATGCAAGAATGTGTGCCTTCACTTTTTTACTTTTGTTTTTTAAACTCATTAAAGGGAAAATTCTAGTTATTAATCATCAAGTCATTGTTTAAGAAATGTTCAGTGTGTCCTTTTTCCATGCCCAAAGTTTCCTCAAATACATCCATTCCTAGAATTGTTAGATCTGGAAGGGCCTTGACAGTCCATGAGTCTCTCTGGTTTCAGTTTGGGGGCGGGGGGAGGTTGCTCACACGGCACTGAGGGGCTGTAGCTGGAAGCTGTTTTTCCTTGAGCTCAAATTCCTCAATCTGGGATTCAGAATATCATAAATATGTCCACAGAATAAAACCACATGAAAAAAAATAGCCATGGTTTAGTGCAGATGATGTTGCACATCAAACACAAGAGATGTGGGCAGTCAATGTTTCTGTAGCTTGGGCTGCAGCAGCATTTCCAGCACGGTCCATCGGGAAAGCCTCCCTCCAGGGTAGATGTGAACATAGAGAAATAACAAGCAATTGAATTATATGGAAGATTAACTACTGGCCTTTCATGGATCTCTCTCTTTCCTTCAAGCAGCAGAATCATCGATCAGTTCCTGTTAGGGAATGGGCAACATTTTTCATTTTGAGATTTCTCAAGCAATTTTGGCTTCCTAGGACTTCTGGCTGATTCTCAGTGTTTGGTTACTTGTAAAAATGGGAGTCCTACAATATTCGAACAAGCAACAAACCCACATATTCTTTCAGATTTTAATTCACTTTTAGTTACTTGAAATTATATTTTAATTTTTTTAATGTTTTATTTATTTTTGATACAGAGAGAGACAGAGCATGAGAGGGGAAGGGGCAGAGAGAGAAGGACACAGAACCGGAAGCAGGCTCCAGGCTCTGAGCTAGCCGTCAGCACGCGGGGCTCGAACCCATGAACGTGAGATCTGACCTGAGCCGAAGTCGGAGGCTTAACCGACTGAGCCACCCAGGCACCCCTTGAATTATATTTTAAAAGGCGAACAGTTTTAAAATCTAACCATTGTAAAAACTGCTAACAAATATGATTGGTATAAAATCCCACAGACAGGTCAGATACCAAGTGGACACAGTTCTATGCAAAATCTTTTACTGCCATCTAGTGGATTCTTAAGAAGTAGCCTCAGTCACAATATGCTATTATTTACTGTATCTTAGAGTACAAGGTTTAAATGTATATGAAAATATCTGGAAAATGTATGAAAAAAGAAGAGCTAACTATTCAGGGTCCCATTTTATTTGACCACTTTTGGTGCATTTATTTAACTTCTCCATGGCTTGGTTTCTTCATGAAAAGTATGTGTTATAATAATGGTGCATTCCCTGCCTATTGCAAGTTTGCTTTGAGAATTCAAACACAAAATTGCTCTGTCAACCACAAAGTATCCAGAAACAATGCATTATTATCATTGTTATCATGCAGCACCACTAGATCAATGATGCCCAACAAGATAAATATGGTTCTGACTGAAGAGTCCAGACCTTAGTGCCTGCCTTCAAAGTGATTTATCTTCGGGGCTTTGGGGACAAGAGAGTAGTGTTTCCAGTGAAAAGAATCCCTGGAGATCATTTTTTCCTGGCGCAGATAATACTGTGGGCCTGGGGCCTGGGGCCTGAGGAAGAGATATTTTCCTTTTTACTGATGTGCGAGTGGGTCCTGGCATTTCGAGAGCACAGTAAATATGTAGTCGAGAGAGAGCTTCCTCTGCTACCCTCAGGATACCACTCACTGACCCACACTTCAGTCATTTCCTTGTAAGCTTTTCAGCTTAGTATTTTCTCTCCTGAACAACTTAAACTGGAAAACTGAGGCAAATATGTTGGATCATAGATGACACAGTCTACCTAAAATTCATGTGTGCATTTTAGGGAAAAATTTGGAACAAAAGCTTCAAAACGGTTTTCCTTCCCTTAGGGAAGGTTTCTTCAAGGTCTTTCATTCACAACTTACTCACTACTCACTACCAGCTCTGTGTACTTAGCACTGGGTTAGGTCCTGGGACACAGTAATGGTTAAGACACAGGTTTATTCTCAAGGAACTCACTGTCTGTTGAGGAAATATTCATGCAAACAAAACAAGACCAAAAGGAAAGCATGGGGCATTATTGAACTGTGGGGACACCATCTCCCATGTATCTGAACCCCATTTAGGGCTTAGGGATCTTTTGTATGCCCTTTAATTTGGTCTCCGCCTGTTCAACAAATTTCTCCCACCTCTGAACTCTTGAAGGTCTTAACTATAAATAACTAGTGCCCCTGGTGATAACCTGGTTAGTTTTCACCAAGCCAGTCTCCACCAGACTTTTTTACCTGCGATTGATCTTAATAATTAAGATCAGTTATGACAGGATATGGCTTCAAACATAATCCTAATTCCTTCCTTCCTGATGTTTTTATAATTCTAAAAATGTATTCAGCATCTACTATATGTTAGGAATTTTGTTTTTAGCAATTCTCAGCATTCATTTTGAGACACTGTAATTTCAGAGCATCAACAACACCCTCCCCCCTCCCCAACCATGGGAATTTCCATGGAGATGAAGATAGAATTTTCTGCAGGATAACAATGTGATCACCTAGAATGATTGCAGCATTTGTCTGGTCTTATTCCCTACTTGTTCCCAATGTCTCTTCATTGCCCTTGCACACTCTCCTAGTTCCTTTTGCCCCTGAATATGGTCTTATTTAAGGGTTTGTCTTCCTTCTCCCTGATCTGATCTGCCATTAGACTCCAGGCCCTGCAGGGCAGAGATCCAGCTATTTAACTCTTTGTTTTTAAAGCTTGCCGTGTCATTATGATCTTTATGTGGGTCTCAGAGGGATCCTGTTACCATTCAGCATGTGTCTCTCCTCTCTTTTCCATCAGCCGGCATGAGTCAGGTGGGTTCCCCAAACTATGCATTAGCTGGAAGTTCATACCTCCTGACCCGTGACTGCTGTTACTTCAAGTCCTACAGTTGCTTAGAACCCGGACAGAAGTTAGGAAGCAGAGCAAGGGCCAAAGCCACCCTTGGCAATTTGGAAATAGTAAGAAAGGGAAGCAGGTCATGCAAGGGCAGAGTGCTGCTGAGAGAGGTGCTCACTGACTCTCCTCTCATGGGCATTCTAGGTGGGGAAGTGAGTGCTGCTGCTGGTGGTGGTGACGATGATGATGACAATGACGATGGAGGAGGAGGAGGAAAAGGAGGAGGAGAATGGTTTGATATTTGATATCAAATAACTTATTTATTTTAAACAACAAAAGAGTAGAGTGAGAAGACTAAAACAATGTGGTTGTTCTTTCCTATCACATCTTCCGTGCCTAATAACCATGCTCACGCTTTACCCCTCTACTAGAATAGCACCCCATGAAGGAGGGATCAATGTCTGGTTACTTCTCTCTTCCCTCTAGCACCCAGATTAGTACTTGGATTATGCTTCATATTTGGTACTTGTGAAGTGCTAGGACCTGTTCAGGCTCTGGGAATATAGCAATAAACACAATAGATCAATAGCAAGTATTTAACAATAGGAGGTATTTGATTCTTAAAGAATTCAAAACTAAAAATTACAGTCATATATATGATGTGCTTTCCATCACATTATATTTAGGTGAACTGATAAATAAATCACTAATTTTCCCCTCTCTACATCAATGCATACACACTGTTTCCATCAGCACAAGCACTGTTATAACAACAGAATCTACCCTCCCATCCCATCCACTCCCCTTTTCAGCAAAACTTAAAGGAAGATATCACTTAAAGGAAGTAAACACTGTCATTAGCTTCTTTCCTTCCATTCTCTCAGAAATCTGTTCTGTATGGATTCTCACCCAATTATACTATAGACACTGCTTTTTCATTTGAATCAGTAAGTTCCATGTTAAATTCAGCAGTTAATTTCTAGTTCCTATCTTATGTGACTGGTCAATAGCATTTGAAGCAGTCGGTCCCACTCTCTGGAAAGACTTTTTCTTCTTAGCTCCTGGGTTCTACCTGATTTCTCCTACTTTACTTGTTCTCCTCTTCTCCCTGAGGAGGACTTTTGTGCGCTAGGGTGAGTTCATCTCTACTTGTTACCTGTTCCACTTGGAGAAGTATCTCCATCTCCGCTTGTCTTATGATCAGGCATAAGACTTTGTAGTCACCTTTGACAACTTCCTTTCTCTTTTATCCCATACTCAATCTTTCAGGAAATCTGCCAACTCTCCCTTGTAAACAAATCCAGACTCACTCTTCCCTTCCTCCACTTCTACCATGGTTATCCACCTCCACTGTCTCTCAGGCTGACTATTCACGTAGACTCAAGCTTGTCTCTTGCTTCCATCCGTGTCCCTGGGTCTCGCTGTCAACACAGCGGCCAGAGTGATTCCTCTTAAAATGTAGGTGAATTCACATCTTTTCACTTCTCTGCTTATAATCCTCCAGGGCTCTTCCTGGTTCTCAGAGTGAAAACCAAGCTGTCACAGGGGCCTGCCAGGCTGTGCTCTCCATGGCCCAGCCATTATTCCTCTGTCTTCACCTACTGTCCTACTCCTCTCCCTTTCTCCCATCCCAGTCCTTCCAGACTGGCTTCCTCAATTCACTGGCATGCACCCTCCACAGAGTTGATGCAGGGAGTTCCCTCTGTCTGAAACTACCTCAGACACTTCAAGTCTTTGCTAACATGTCACCTTCTCAAGTGAGGACCACCCGGATGACTTTATTTAAACTTTCAACTCCTCTCTCTGTACTCCAAATTCCCCTTACACTATACTTCTGGTTTTCTACACTTTCTAATAGATTATATAACTTACTTAACCATTACTTAAAAAATTAAATTCTTTGCTTTTCCCACTAAAATGTAAACACCGTGAGGCAGCAATTTTTCTCTCTCTTTTTTCTTTTCTTTTTTTTTTTTTTTGAGAGACTGAGAGAGACAGCACAAGCAGGGGAGGGTCAGAGAGAGAGGGAGACACAGAACCGGAAGCAGCTCCAGGCTCTGAGCTAGCTGTCAGCACAGAGCCTGACGCGGGGCTCGAACCCACGAACCGTGAGATCATGACCTGAGCCGAAGCCGGACGCTTAACCGACTGAGCCACCCAGGCGCCCCTCTTTCTTTTTCTTTTTGTAACTCTTTTATTCCTAATACTGACGATAGTGCCTGGCACATAATGGCTCCTGAATACACGTTGCATGAATGAATGAATGAATGATTCGTTCTCATTAGGCACCATGCCAATGACCTAAATACATTATTCAATGCTCTCATCACTTATAAAATTACAAGGGCTTTAAGAGTTCTGTGCCACAAATGGGGATAAAGACTAAATACAGCACCTCCAGAAGTGTGGCCTGGTGGGAAGTGGCCAGGGTGATGATCTCAAGGACAGCATTTTTAACAGACTGTGCTTCTGCAGGATTTCCTCCCTGGCCTCTGACACGGCCTCCCCAGCCTTGCTGAAGATCCAGGGAGCTACGTGTTGTTTCTCCAACAAATTCCTTTTTCATTTAAGTCACTGACCCGGCTGCCATCTGGAGTGCAGAACTCTCGCACCTAATTCACCACCCACACTCCCATCAGGCACACTCCTTGAGTAGTTGGCATTACAGGTGAGGAAGCTGGCTGTGACAGAAGGCGGATGCGGGGTTAGGAAATCACTGAACTCTTCAGCTTCTTCCCATAAAAAGTGGCAAAATGATTACTTTCCAACCCATCCTGAAGGAATGCTATGTGGCTCAAATGAGATAATGTCCACACAAGGGACTCTGTACATAGAAATGGTGATACAAATGAAGGGTTATTAGAGATTAGCTAGCAAAGGAGGTTAGTCAGAGGCAAAAGTCTACTGGAGCTAAAAAAAAAAAATCAACCCATTTTGAGTTGTGGATCACTCCTTCCTTAAACTAGAGATCTCTGCAATGCTTCCGCCTTACCAGGCTCAACCATGACAGGCATTTCAGTGTTTACATGGAGAAGGCACAGGAGCAAGTGTTTACCCCTTGAGCTGTATATAGGAGCTCTTAATCATCTAAACATCTCTTTGGAAGAGGAGCACATATTATAAACACATTTAAAAACTAATAACACATATTTAACATTTAGCATGTAATAGAATACTGACCTAATATGTTCCTAATCTGTTGGAATTCTTATTAGTCAATTAGAAAGGACTTATCTGATTTGGAAAATATATTCCGTGGGCCAGAAAGCTTAAAGATTTAAGATATTCTGAATCTTAAGGATGCAAAGGGCCCTCTGGGACACAGGTAAGGATTAATACAAATGAGAGGAACCCTAGGATTCCCAGGTGCCTTCAGAGAAGTAGGCAAGGATGAGTCTTTCATTCATTCATTAAACATGTGCTCAGTAGCTAGGTTCTGTTAAGCAGTGGATGTGGAGATGAATCATAGTCTGTGCCCTCTACGGAAGGGTCAGAGGATCTAGATGTTGCTTCTAAGTCACCTCAATCTTAGAATCTATGTGTACAACGGCTTCCTGGGGTGGTTCAGACATCTCCTTGTAAATGCTCTATCATTTCAGGCATTTATGTTTTTCTCACTAAATGGACTTAAAGTGTGGATGGCCTCAGACATAAACAAACTGAAAAAGTCAATTCTTTCTGAATGCTGGCATTATAGAAAAAACATAGCTTTGAAACCAGAAGTAACAGAGGTTCAAATACCACTGTCACTGCTGACTATCTGTATTTTGGGCAAATCATTTCATGTTCTGTTCAAGGTTGTTGTTAGGATTCGGTGAAATCATAGTATACTACCCAGCACAATACTTGGTACTAAGCAGATACACTATGGATATTAGGCATTTTATCCCTAATTCTCCACTGTTCTTTCTTTCTCTTTGTTGGGAAGCTTCTCCTCCAGAAAGCCTTCTCACATTCCCAGGCTGGGCTAATGATAGCCTCTTTGTGCCCATGTGCTTCCCCAGAAATTTCTATCAGTACTTCCGTGTTATCCTGGAAATCACCATTTATGTGTGTGCCTCCCCACATGAGCCTATATGTTCACTAAGAACACAATGACATTTTTTCATGTTGTATCCTTAATGCCTAGTAGTTTTTGGCACTTAGTAGATGCTTAGTAAATGTATGCAGTTTAGTTTTATGCGGAAAGGTTAATAAGTTTGTCCAATGCTCCACAAACTCCCTCCTCAATTATATTTCTGTCTGATGAGGGCTTTCCAGATTTCCTCTTCAGTCTTACATATTTGGGTTATACTCTCCCCACCACACCTCTGAACTCTAGAAATAATATTTTAATGTGGAAATGTTCCTTCCTCCAAACAAAGCACTTGCATGAGTTCTGGAGATTAGTTTGAGGCAGAATTCCTAGAAGTATGTTCCATTATAGGGTGATCTATACTCCAAGTGGAAAAAGATTCTTTAGTTAATTAAAGTTAGAAAAAAATGCTTCAATAGCACTTCTTTATTTGCTACAGAATTTCTCAGATTCTTCATTCAATCACCAGCCTTTTGTTCATGGAACATTTCACAGATCTAGTATTATACAGAATGCATTTGTAGAAATATTACTTTGAGAAAAATTGGAATTGATATCACTGAAGTTCAGACTTTTGAAAGCGGGATAGAGTTGAGTCATGAAATAGTCGTCCTATAGGTTATCTATTAGAAATCTGACTTGAACTGCATGTTTCCTGATACTATTCTTTAAAAAAATTTTTTTAAACATTTATCCATTTTTGAGAGTGAGAGAGATAGAGCATGAGCAGAGGGAGGTGCAGAGAGAGAGGGAGACACAGAATCCAAAGCAGGCTCTAGGCCCTGAGCTGTCAGCACAGAACCTGACAGGGGCTTGAACTCATGGACTGCGAAATCATGACCTGAGGTGAAGTTCGATGCTTAACTGGCTTAGCCACCCAGGTGCCCCTCTCTTGATATTATTCTTGCTGCAGCTCTACAAGTGGTTTTATAGAGAGTATTAATAACAATAAGTAGTACTCAAGAAATGTATCAGAAAATAGCAATGTTAATTTTGCTTTGCTACTTTGCCCATATAGCTTATTGTGTTTATGCATTTGATAGGTATCATTTATTAGCCAGATTCAATGTCAGACAACAGAGATGCTTTCTAAATGAAGTCTGGGGCAATCCATGAATTCTCTGGTCCCCTTTTAGGTACTAGTGAGGAACACTGTGAGTTCCTTTGTAGAGGAAATTTAGTACACGCACAGGCGCCTGGGGGGAGTTTGCGCCATCAACATGGCTGTTCCTTTGGTATAATAGCGAAACCCTTCCATGTGAATTGCCGATAAGTAATTCCCGTCCTGAGCCCTCCCCGAGTGACCCACAGCCCTGGCTGCCAGAAGACTCCATTTCCCTATAATTCTGCAGCTGTGGCACTATGGCCATTCACTGGATGGGCTGGTGCTAAATTATACATGCCAAATTACTAAATATTTTGAGTATTACTCCTGATTGAATGAGAAAAGAAACCGGGGTGGCTGGGACCTAAGTGCTGGTAGAAGTGTGTATACGTGGCTGGTGAGGCAGGCAGAAGCCGAGCCCAAAAGCCCTGCAGGCCATGTTAAGAACTCTGGACTTTATCTTAAGAACAACAGAAAGTCATTTTAAGAATAGGGGAGAAATGACCAGATCTGATACGTTTTTAAAAGGCCTGCTCTTCCCAAAGGTTGAATGTTATATGTGATAGGGGATGTTTGAACGTCCTGGGAGATCTAAGTAATAAAGGACTTAAGAGTCATAGCTAGGCTTTAATGAGTCCCTACCCTTTGGTGGGTGGGCCAGGGGTCACCCTAGATGGTGAGGCTCTGAAGACAAGGCTGAGGAAAAGTCTCCCCCGCTAGAGCCTTTTCAACGGCTCCTCTGTTTTTATGTGAGGTGGTCCCTGAGGAGGGCAGCTGCTGGGCTCCGAGCTGGGCATGAAGACAAGTCCAGTAAGGTGGAGAGAAGTCTGAGTGGGCCCCTGAGAGGCAAAAGCCAGAGACTGACGAGTCAGTGAGTCTGGAGAAAGTGGGGTTCGGCAGATGCCTGGAACAGGCACGCAGTTTTGTGGGAGGCTGCACAGGCTTTCTGGGCCAGAAACCTGAATTAACTGGTAAGGGTTGGAGCAAAGTCTTTACCTTTTCAAAAACATCATCCATTCTGCTTGGCTAGATTTTCCTTCAGAAGTGTTTAATAGAGGACCCTGGCGTTCCTGCTGCTTTGATTGAGAAAGCACAGGAGGGCAGCGTACAGATGAACAAAGAAAACAAACAAAAAAAAAAAACAAAAAAAAAAAACAAAAAAAACACACACCACTGTTGTTTAATTTGCCAAAAATATTCATAATTCCCTTCAGCTAATATTGTTTCTTTGAGCAAAATTAGAAGATGGGCTGCTGGTTACAAAGCTGTACACAGAGGACAGGGATCTACCCATTTTCCCGGGGGAAGCTGTGCACTCCTCTTTAACTCAAATACAGACGGTGAATCATTCCTGTCTGACAACATCTACTGCTCTGTGTGAGCTTATGTTAGTCTCCGACCCTTGTTGTCTGCCTTTTGTTGCGGGAGAGTGGAATGGGAGGAGCTCAGCCAGAAAAAGTGCAAGGTGAAGGGTAAAGGTTTTGCTGGAGTTCAGGTGACCTGAGGTGTTGAGGATGAGCGGAAAGAAGCTAAAGGTGCCAGTAGGTGAGAGAGGCTTTGTAAGACTCCTGGTCGGAGCTGGTGTGCTTTTGAAACAAGGTGACAAAGCAGCACAGAGCTGGGGAGAGAGCGCTGGTCCCCACATCTGCATGGGCCGCAGAGCCTCTCTGGTGTCTTGAAGGTTCTTGGTTTTAGGAATATAGAGAAATAGACCCTTAAGCAGATGGCCCATATTATATGGTCACTGAAAGGAATGGGTTTGTAAGCCCTCAAAAGGATCACTTCAGGGAATCAAAGAAATACTTTGGGATTTTTTAGTGGGGGGAGCAGGAGGAGGGCTGGATTTCAGGCATAACCCTGGAAGCAATGGAGCGTTGTCATGTGAGGTAACAATGGAACGGTGACTTTTTCATTGTCCAAGGATGACAAATAGGGTATAAATTGATCACATTCTTTTTTGTAAGTTTATTTATTTTTGAAATAGAGAGAGACAGAGCATGAGTAAGGGAGGGCAGAGAGAGGGAGACACAGAATCTGAAGCAGCTCCCCTCTCTGAGCTGCCAGCACAGAGCCCAATGCGGGGCTCAAACCCATGAACTGTGAGATCATGACCTGAGCCACAGTTCAACGCTTAACCAACTGAGCCACCCAGGCGCCCCTAAAATGCTCACATTCTATTTGAATAATTTGACAATAAGGACCTGGCAAATGGGCTCTAAACACGAAGGTAGCAAGGTAACCTGAGAATTAATGAAACATCCAGGTGATCTGTGACAAATGTGTACTCTTTCTAAATCCACAATACAATTTCAACTTTAATGTAAAGATGCATCATTATCTATTGTACCTTCACCTCAACAACTGCCGCATTTCACTTTTGGCAACACACATTCCCAGCCATGTTTTCTGAAACACGGTTAAATACCTGAAAGTCCATCAAGGGTGAGATTTGGCCTTAGCAAGGTCAGCTGGGGCGCTCTTTTTGAGGGTTTTGAGGAATGAAATAACTAAAATTGCATGGTGACACAGAAAGAATTTTATAGGGGTATTGCTTCTACATGCTCTGCTCCACATTTTCCATAACAAAGCATTGAAACAAATAATAACAGAAGCATTCTTATCTTTTCCTCTGCAGGAAGAGTGCCTGAGGAGGCTACTGCACTAGTTAATGTGACTGCATGCTGAATGTCCTAAATTCGTCTCCACCAATCCATCAAGAATATGGTTCAATTATTGAATAAGACTTTCTATAACAAATGCCAAGAAGTAGTATATATATATAAAGGAGAAATTAGAAAATATCACTCACAGTATGTGTATAGAATGTAGCCTAAAGATGATTTCTCTATCTTTCAGCTTCTCAGCTAGTTTAGTTCTGTAGTTTTGGCAAGGAGGGATAATAAAGGGATAATAAACATCTTCAGGCTGCCATGTTTAGACAATGCATGAACACTAGATGGCGCCCATAATCTTAACGTAGTAAAAGGCTGCTTGCTTTTCTTTATAGGCAAATATGGCTACCTTGTTAGGAAGACTCAAGGGAATTAGAAAAATATCTACTCAAGCATTTCCTACTACTGTTCTCCTGTGAAGTACTCCTCACGCAGAGGTTTGATGATCAAATATATTTGGGACAAGATGCGTATTTTATCTGCCTCTGAAGAGATTTCCAGCACACACTGGTAAACAGATGTTTTTGAAAAGTTCTTTAGTGGAGAAACCCGATACCAGAGAACCCTTTCGCTCATTAGCACCTTAATTCAATCCTGCTCTTTTACTGTCCAGGGAAACACACTTTGGGAATGCTCATTGGGTCCAAGCCCCTGTTCCAAAGAAGGAATAACTCAAACTCTATATAAAAAGCCTTCTTTTTAATAGTTATCTGACATTTTTTTAAAAAACACTGAACACTTTCTTAAAGCAAAATTGTTAGTAGTAATGGAAGAACTGAGTACTTATGATGTGCTTGATTCGAAGCATTTTGTCTCCTTTCTTTCCTGAGTATGCCACTATATCTATATTATATCTACATCCATATCCATAACCAAATCTATGTATTCACATATAACAGATATATTAACATATTTGCTTTTAGGCTGTGAACATTTTAAGGTAAGGATGTTTATCTAATTGATCTTTTGAGATCTCAAGTCTTGATACAAAATCTATCACATAGTAAGTCATTAATAAAATGAATTATCTCTAAAGATTGTATAGTCTGTGTGGGAGAATAGTTCTGGAAAATAGAAATGGACCTGCCCCTGATAAGAAGGGTAGTTATCTCTTATTTAAGTCTCTTTTTGATGAACACCAACTGAGGACAGAGACCTACTCCCACAGCTCTCCTCTCTGGGGATTCCAGTTTTCTTCTCTGAACTCACTTACATTACTGTTAGCATAAGGGGTTTACAAAATAATCTTATTCGATCTAGTAATATGCACTGAATTTGTATTTAACTCGTGATTGCTATACAGAGTTTTTGTTCTTGTGTTTTCCAGCAAGGTATACCTTGTCCTTCTGTGTAAGCCATAGAGGCAAAATACCATCTTCTCCATATTCCAGTGTTAATAATTCCAGTCTGCTGTTTCCC
This sequence comes from Suricata suricatta, assembly GCF_006229205.1. Taxonomy (NCBI): domain Eukaryota; kingdom Metazoa; phylum Chordata; class Mammalia; order Carnivora; family Herpestidae; genus Suricata; species Suricata suricatta. The sequence continues at coordinate 64,265,650 of NC_043710.1, forward strand.
TTCCATATTGTAATGTTTGAGCTTCTCCAGCCTGTTTATTCTTTTCTTTCAGTGTTAACTAATGCAATTCCAATACTGGGCCTTGAAACTAGGCAATTTCTAGTTAGAGTTTAAATACCTAAATACCTTGTTTTGCAAGCTAAGAAAGGAAAGTGTTCCCTCTTTCTTTCAATTACAAAAAGCAGATAATATTTTTATCATTGAACTGTCTTTGCAAATGCTGTACCTAAGAAAGGATATGATATCTGAACGTCAGAGACTATTGTAAAGTTCTGCAGAATGTAACTTCCAAGAAGACTATAATTCTGATAGGTTGCCTTATTTTCTTTTGTGGTTCTGGCAATAATATTTAACTAGATAATTTGCTTTTGAAAACAAAAGCAGTTATGAATTTTCTTTGTTGAGCCATAGATTATTAGCTCATCCCGTTTTCTGCCACATAATAAAAGTTAAAACAAATAAAACCTATAGTTTTAGTGCATTTCTCTGGCTCAGTTTCTTTACCTTTAAAATGAGCTGACCAGCTGGCACAGTTGGTAGAGCCTGAGACACTTGATCTCGGAGCTGTGAATTCAAGCCCCATGGTGGGCATAGAGCTTTCTTAAAAAATGAGAATCAGGCATCAGGTGGTTATAAGGTTAAATCGGTTATAATAGTGACAGACTCAAAAGTAACACAGAAGTCTTAGCTCTTTATAGTTCCGTGTGCTCCTGGGTATGCGTGCACACAGCACTGCTGAATGACACAAGAAGGTGCTGAATGAGACAGCTGACAGGTTTTGAAGAGAGATTGTGCTGTGAGGAGAAAGAACACAGATATGGGGTCAGGAGACTTGATTTTGAGTCTCACATCACAGTCAGTAGCTGTGGAGCTTTGGCCGAATCATTCAGCCTTTCTAAATCTCCTTTTTCTGATGCAGAAAGTGTGAGTAATAACAGCTTTTCCTGACATATAGAACTGCTGTGAAGACCCTGAGAATTAATGCATGTGAAAGTGCCGTGTGGGGGGAGCGCTGTGTCCATGTGCGGGCTGTGGGGAAGTAAGAGCGTGGTCGCCGGGCGACAGATTTTGAGCCAGGGTGGTGAAAATAGGTAAGTATGCTTCACACAGAATTTTAGAGTCTATCTGCTAGGCTGCAGTGACATTGTAAAGCATCACCCCACTGACTTCACAGTATTCCGTTCAGAAAGCATTGTTAGGGAGCCTTCTGGGTACCATTCAGTGTGCTAAATATTGAACTACAAAACCTTATAAGATAATTCACTTTCAGGGAGCTTTTGCCATCTAGTAAAGAAAGGCATGTCAACAAAATTAAGTTACATTTTATGCAGATGGTTCCAGAGTTAGTCGAAGTTTGACCTAACAAATTTTCAACTTCATGATGGTGCAGAAGTGATACATGTCCACTAGAAACTATACTTCAAATTTTGGATTTTGACCTTTTCCCAAGCCAGCAGTATGGAGTACATGCTTTTGTGATGCTGGGCAGTGAGCAGCATCTCCCCCTCAGCCACAGCATCATGACGGTGAACAACTGATACCCTTACAACCATGCTGCACCCATAGAACCATTCTGTTTTTCCCTTCCAGTACAGTACTCAGTGATTTACACGAGATAGACAACGCTTAACAAAATATTATAAAATTGGCTTTCTTTTCAGGGATTCTGCCCAAGCGTAGGCCAAATTTAAGTGCTGTGAACATGTTTAAGAAATGCATTTCTGACTACAGTCTTTTCAGCTTTACAATGGGATTATCAGGATATAACCCTACTGTAAGTTAAGGAAGGTGTGTATATATATATATATATA
>NC_043710.1:64267560-64270937 GCF_006229205.1 Suricata suricatta
TGAGCCCCACTTCAGGCTCTGTGCTGACAGCTCAGAGCCTGGAGCCTGCTTTGGATTCTGTGTCTCCCTCTTTCTCTACCCTCTCCTGCTCTCTCTCTCTCTTTCTCTTTCTTTCAAAAAAAGACATTAGAAAGGAATGTTTCTCAACGTTCTATCAGATGTAAATATGTCTTAGAAAGCCTAAATGAAAACATGAGCACTTTTACCTATATCTGGGGGAATTAAGTAACAAGCACCAAACAAACACCATTTAAACTGCAACATGTACTGAAAGCCATAATGTTCTCAGTTATTTTTCCTTTTTAATTAAGGTACGTCTGCAGTCATAATTCAAAGTGATTTTTCCCAAATAGTGTCAGATATGGAGAGTAGAAGATTAAGAAGAAATACTCACGGACAGGATCTGGTCTCCTCTCTGGAGCTCCCCACTCAGGTCTGCTGGTCCACCAGCCAGAATGAAGGACACAAAAATACCTTCTCCATCTTCCCCGCCCACGATGTTGAAGCCCAGGCCAGTGGAGCCTTTGTGCAGGACAACCTTGCGGGGCTCCCTGTAGAAACCAGTAGAAAACAGAGCTCACAGGGCGGCCTGCTCAAGATTTAGGTTGCTTTTACTTTCACTGAGATATATGATACCACCAATTCACTACCTATCTTCCCAAAGGAAGATATATTAGCACTCCAAGAAAAATGCTAATTTCCTGGCAGATATCTGAATTTCCCACTATAACAAGTGCCAAAATACCATGCAAAGTCATCCTATGATTCCAGAACATTTTCTTTTTACAATTTTTAAAAATTTTTTAAATTTATTTTTGAGAGACAGAGAGAGACAGCACGAGCAGGGGAGGGTCAGAGAGAGAGGGAGACACAGAATCTGAAGCAGGCTCCAGGCTCTAACTGTCAGTACAGAGCCCGATGCGGGGCTCGAACCCACAACTGTGACATTATGACCTGCGCTGAAGTCAGAGGCTTAACTGACTGAGCCATCCAGGCACCCCCCAGAACATTTTCTTAAACTAGCCTTACTTCCACTTTTCTTTTTTTTTTTTTAAACATCTGTTCTTGTATTTTTAAAAATTTATACATAATTGACATATAACATTATATTACTTTCAGGTGCACAATGTAATGATTCAATATTTGTATATATTGTGAGATGATCACCAGAAGGAGTCTGGGTAGTATCTATCACCACACATTGTTAGAGTTTTTTCTTCTTGTGATAAAAACTTTTAAGATCTACTCTCAACAACTTTCAAATATACGATACAGTATTAAACATCATATTGTATATGACATCCCCAGGGCTTATTTATTTTTAAAAGTAGAAAGTTGTGTCTTTTGACCACCTTCACCCATTTCACTCCCCCCACTCATTTGTTCACCAGAGTAGCACTCAGTAGGATGAATGTAACCCAAAGGTAGAGAATTTGGGAGTTAGGAGACTAGGCGGAATAGGTCAGATCATGAAATATCTTACATATTTGTTTGACTACTAATTAAAATTTACTCCGTAGGCAGTGGAGACTCACTGAGAGATTCTGAGACACTGAGAGGAGAGTGTTGATATGATGGGAGGTAGAAAATTAGTTAGGATGTTGACTAAGTAATCCAGATTTGAGAAAGTGAGAGCATGAACAAGGGTGACAGCAGTGATAATGAAATGAAAGGGCAATGTGAGATAGGAAATCTGAAAGGAGAAACAGTGGGTCCAGAGATTGACTCAGACAGTAGAGGAGAGAGGGAAGGATATCTCAGTAATCATTAAAAGGAGGGAGAACTGGAATCCAGGATCATGATGATGGCTATGATTTGACCTGCTCAATTCCAGGTGATGGTGGGTCATCCATGTCATGTTAAAATTCTTTTTTTAATGTTTATTTATTTTTGAGAGACAGAGACAGAGCGTGAGGAGGGGAGGGGCAGAGGGAGAGGGAGACACAATGAGAAGCAGGCTCCAGGCTCTGAGTTGTCAGCACAGAGCCTGATGTGGGGCTTGAACCCACAAACTGCGAGATCACGACGGAGCCAAAGTCGACCGCTTAACTGACTGAACCACCCAGGGGCTCCACCTATGTCATATTTAGAAATGATTAGAGACAGGAAGAAGCGAGATGGCAGAGAAGAAGGGAGCTCTGTAAACTTCGCCCACCCCATCTATTGAACTGAGAAGCACATTACTCTTATCTGTCAGACTGGGAGGAGAAAATACAGACTCCAGAAAGAAGACAACCTCAAAAATGCCTGAGTGAGTGAGTGTGAACCAGGGAGATTGGAAAACGGGCCAGCCTGAGACGGGCATGGGAGGGGTGAGCCCCAGCCCAACACAGGGCAAGCGCATGGAGCACCTGAGAGACAAAGGGAAGAGAAAGAGAACCTGAACACGCTCATAGTACTGTCTCTAGAGAAGAGATAAAGAACTTAACCCAGGACAGAGAGAAAAACTCTCACCCCATGTATAACCGCTGAGCTTGGGGAGAGAAACCTGTCCGGAAGAGCTGGCGAATTCTTCCTTGGGCTCCACAGCATTGGCGCCGACCAAGCATGGCACCAGAAAAAAAAAGCAGGCCCCTCCCCCTGCGCGATCCGGCCTGGAGGCAGGCGGCAGCCCGCAGGAGCGCACCTCACCTCCAGCAATGACAACGCTAATGCCGGTGGCACCAGGAAAAACAGTTCCCACTCCTATGCGATCCAGGCAGGGAGTTGTGGCAGGAGCTGCAGGAGTGCACACCTTGCCTCACATCAAGAGAAACAGCTCCCTCCCCCTACGAGATCCCAACTAAGAAGCCAGCCGCCAAAGCAAGAATATCTCATCTGTGGTAGCATTAAAGTGCCTGGACTAGGATTTTGAAGCGAGGCGGGACTGAAAAACACAACTTGGCTCGCGTGCAGCACAAGGAGATAGGACTCAAAAGAGTGGCTTTGTGGGACTTAGTTCCAGCGGAGCTTGGGGTGCTGCTATTATTCTCTCCTCAATCACCAAGGGGGGGGGGGCCTCCGAGAGCAGCCCCCAAGACCTACCTACACCAAACCACGCCTAGCCGTGAGGGGGAACTGCTGCGTTTTTGTATTTATTTTTTGTTATTATTACTTTTTTTACTTTTAAAATTTTTTTTTAATTTTTACTCTTTCTTTTCCTTTTTCCTTTCTCCCTCTTTTTTTTTTCTCTTGTCATCCAGATATATTCTCCCTTATCTCATCCTTATCACTCCCCTCCACTGGTTATACACTTTTAGGCTATTCATTGTCCTTTGTTGTCTCTGCCTCCCTTTATTTTTTCTCTCTTCTTTTCTTCTCTTTCCCCTCCCTTCCTTTTCTTTTCTTCCTTTCCCCCTTTTAATTTGTTTGTTTGTTTGATTTGTCTGTGCGTTTGC
>NC_043710.1:64271037-64273591 GCF_006229205.1 Suricata suricatta
TGGCAATCGTTATATAGCAGCTTATCTATGATACATTCAAGATAAATGATACAATTTATTACTTGTTCATAAGCTACAACACAGCCTGCTTAATACCTTTCCTTAAATTCCACCTCTATACTACAATATGCTTGAGGTCCATGCAAAAAAGTAGCCACTTTGTCATTGTAACTACTGTATTGTAAATGATGGAAATAATTGCATATGTTAAAAAAATATATTGTGTTATATTAAAAAAAAAAAGTAACTTGGTCAAACCCAAGACTTAGAGAATACATTTTTTAAACTACTAGTAATATAGAACTAGATGTCTTTACCTTCGCTAAAATTCCATATTCCATAGTTAATCTAACCTCTACAACAAATTCAGTTAACAAATGGCTCAGGATTTGGCCTCTCTTCTTTCTGCTTATGACCCTCAAATCTGCATTTGCAGTCCTCTCAATGGATTTAAATTACTAACCTTTGTCTCTAATCATTTCTTTTTTTTAAATAGTTTATTGTCAAATTGGTTTCCATAAAACACCTAGTGCTCTTCCCCACAAGTGCTGTCCTCCCTCCCCCTTCAGCCCTCCGTTCGTTTTCAGTATCCCATAGCCTCTCATGACTTGTGTTCCTCTCTCTCCACAACTCTCTTTTCCCCTTCCCCTCCCTATGGTCCTCTCTTAGGTTTCTCTTGTTAGACCTATGAAGGCAAACATGTGGTATCTGTCCTTCTCCACCTGACTTATTTCACTTAACATGACACCCTCGAGGTCCATCTACTTTGCTACAAATGGCCATATTTTATTCTTTCTCATTGCCATGTAGTACTCCATTATATATACACACACACCACATCTTCTTGATCCATTCAAGTGATGGACATTTAAGCTCTTTCCATGATTTGGCTATTATTGAAAGTGCCGCTATGAACATTGGGGTACATATGCCCCTCTGCTTCAGCACTTCTGTATCCCTTGGGTAAATCCCTAGCAGGGCTATTGCTGGGTCATAGGGGAGTTCTGTTGATAGTTCTTTGAGGAACCTCCACACTGTTTTCTAGAGCAGCTGCACCAGTTTACATTCCCACCAACAGTGTAGGAGGGTGCCCGTTTATCCACATCCTCGCCAGCATCCATAGTCTCTTGGTTTGTTCATTTTAGCCACTCTGACTGGCATGAGGTGGTATCTCAATGTGGTTTTGATTTCTATTTCCCTGATGATGAGTGATGTTGAGCATCGTTTCATGCGTCTGTTGGCCATCTGGATGTCCTCTTTGGAGAAGGGTCTGTTCACGTCTTTTGCCCATTTCTTCATTGGATTATTCATTTCTCAGGTATGGAGTTTAGTGAGTTCCTTATGGATTTTGGATACTAGCCCTTTATCTGATATGTCATTTGCAACTATCTTTTCCCATTCCATTGGTTGCCTATTGGTTTTCTTGATTGTTTCCTTTGCAGTACAGAAGCTTTTTATCTTGATGAGGTCCCAAGAGTTCAGTTTTGCTTTCATTTCCCTTGCCTTTGGGGATATGTCGAATAGGAAATTGCTGCAGTTGAGGTCAAGGAGGTTGTTTCCTACTTTCTCCTTGAGGGTTTTGATGGTTTCCTGTCTGTCTCACATTCAGGTCCTTCAGCCATTTTGAGTTTATTTTTGTGTATGGTGTAAGAAACTGGTCTAGTTTCATTCTTCTGCATGTTGCTGGCCAGTTCTCCCAGTACCACCTGCTAAAGAGGCTGTCTTTTTTTCCATTGGAAACTCTTTCCTGCTTTACCAAAGATTAATTGGCCATGCATTTGTGGGCCCAGATCTAGGTTCTCTATTCTATTCCATTGGTCTATGTGTCTGTTTTTGTGCCAATACCATACTGTCTTGATGATGACAACTTTGTAGTAGAGGCTAAAGTCTGGGATTGTGATGCTTCCCATTTTGGTTTTCTTCTTCAATATTCATTTGGTTTTCTTCTTCAATATTAGTTAATATTAATATTCAGAGTCTTTTGTGGTTCTATATGAATTTGAGGATAGCTTGTTCTAGCTTTGAGAAGAACGCTGGTGCAACTTTGATGGGGATTGCATTGAATGTGTAGATTGCTTTGGGTAATAATGACATTTTCACATTGTTTATTCTTCTGATCCATGAGCATGGAACGTTTTTCCATTTCTTGGTGTCTTCTTCAATTTCTTTCATAAGTTTTCTATAGTTTTCATCATATACGTCTTTAACATCCTTGGTTAGGTTTACTCCTAGGTATTTTATGGTTTTTTTGTGCAATCTTGAATGGGATCAGTTTCTTGATTTCTCTTTCAGCTGCTTCATTATTGGTGTATAGGAATGCAACTGATTTCTGTACATTGATTTTGTACCCTGCAACTTTGCTAAATTCATTGATCAGTTCTAGAAGGCTTCTGGTGGAGTTGATTGGGTTTTCCATGTAGGGTATCATGTCATCTGCAAAAAGTGAAAGTTTGACTTCTTCTTTGCCAATTCTGATGCCTTTTATTTCCTTTTGTTGTCTGATTGCTGATGCTAGGGCTTCCAGCACTATGTTAAACAACAGTGGTGAAAGTGA
>NC_043710.1:64273691-64276372 GCF_006229205.1 Suricata suricatta
TTGGGGTTTTGATTTTTTACTTTGCTTTTCTGTTTGGAGTGTCATTGTAACTGCTGTATTGTAAATGATGGAAAATAATTGCATATGTTAAAAAAATAAATTGTATTATATTAAAAAAATTAAATTTTCTTTCAACTTCTTATATGTCTTGGATGGAGCCCTGAAGGTGCCTTCACCCTGGCACCCCTACCAAAAGGGATAGACCAAAAAAGCCCCAAGAAAAGCCTTCAACCCTTATCCAAAATATTGGGAAAAGGGTAGACTAATACAAGAGGGAGGCTTTTGATAATACTGTCCTAACTCTAGCCAAACACCAAAGGAAAAACTGTCCTCTCACTGCTGTGTCAGTGGACTATGCAGATAGCTAGACCTCTGGCATCTTTAGGGGAAGCCAGGAGAGGCAGTTCTAAGATGACCGTGGATTTCCTCCCCTGGGCCAGATAAGAACTGAACTTCTACCCCTATCCAGCAGTGAAGAGGCAGAACAAAGTTGCATGTTAGTTGATGTCCACCCAGCAGTGAGGAGTTGAGCTTGCACCTTCACCCAGCTGCAACAAGCCGGGAATGAGATGGCTCTAGTTATCCTTCTATGTCCCTAGTCCTGGTGTCAGTAGGGACCACCTGGGAGCTGAAATCCTACTGCTGGTCAGTGGCAGTGAGGTTAAAGGGGGAAGATGGAAGCAGTGCGAATTGGCAAACCACTTTTCCCAGTAGAGCAGTGTCGTCAGAGCACAGAGGGGGAACTGAACTTCTACCCCACTCAGAGGCAAGGAAGCAAAACAAAATGGCTCAAGACAGTGCTAGTTAGCACCCTATTTTCACTCCCCCATTGGTGTCAGTGGTCCCATAGGAAACTGAGTTTCTACCTCCACTAAGTGGCATGAAGTAGAATGTGTGGAATGCTAGTTGGTACCCCCACTTTCCTCATTGGTGCCACCAGGGACCAGTAGGGAGCTGAATATGCATTTCACTTGGATCTGAAGTTATGCATAAATTGATCTACAAGGTGAAAAAACTAAGATTAAGTAGAATATAGCATTTTATACTTTAATAATCTGTTTCCACAATAATAAAATAAAATAAATAATAAAATAAAATCAAAATAAATAAAATAAATAATAAAATAAAATTACTTCTTATTCCAAGAACCAGGAAAAGCTCCACTTGAATGAGACTAACTGATGCCAACACTGAGATAACACAGGAGTTAAAATTATTTGACAAGGATTTTTAAGTACCCATCATGCTTCAGTAGGCAATTACATAAAGACTTGAAATAAATGGCGGGAAACAAAGAAAGTCTCGGGAAAGGAAGAGAAGATAAAAAAAAAGAACCAAATGGAATCTTAAAGCTGAAAAATATAAAAACCAAAATTAAAAAAACTCATTGAACAGGGTCAAAGGCAGAATAAATATGACAGAAGAAAGAATAGCTGATTCTGTAGAAGAGCAGAAATTACCCAATCTGAGCAGAGAGAGAAAAATGACTGGAAATACACGCACTGCCTACCGCTTCCTGTAATACTGCCCTCAGCCAAGCCACGCTTCTGCCTGCATATAGCAATTAGCCACATAACTCATCTCACTTTTTCAAATGTTGCTCCTTGCATCTATTTTATGCCAAAGTAACGATTTAAAAATATAAATGAGGTCAAGTAATCTCAGTGGCTCCCCATTTCTGTCAGAGTAAAAAATCAAAGTTTTAGAATGGTATACAAGGCTCTACAGGATTTATCTCCTGTAGTCTCTCTGCCTGTGGTAAACAAAATTCTAAGATGGCCTCATGATTTCTACCCCATTGTGTTATTCCCAGAGTTAAGTTACCTTATATGGCAAAAAGAATTCGCAAGTGTAGTTAAGGTTACTAATCACTTGATCTTAAGATTGGGAGATTATGTGGGTGGACCTAACCATTTGACACATAACATTGGAAAGCAGAAAGTTAAATCTAGCTATTTGCAGAAGAGCGAGCCAAAAAATTCTAATTGAGAAAGAACTCGGTGTGCTGTTGCCAGCTTGAAGATCGAGGTGGCCACTCTAGAACCTGAGTGAGATGCCCATCTGTTGGGCAGCAAGGAAACAGGGAGCTCAGTCCCTGTGGTGGTTAATTCTATCTGTCATCTTGACTGGGCCACAGGGCACCCAGGTATTTAGTCAAATGAGGCAGAGATGTTTGTTTTGTGAAAAAACTTTTTGAGTACCTTGAACAGTTCCTGGTAGAGTACTGCTTACAAAGTATTTGTAGAATAAAATAAGTTAACTCTATGTTGAGTTATTTTTGACTTAATGCATTGCATTGTAATACATTACTTAGAGTCCAAGCTGCATGTGCATTTTACCCCCTTCCTCAAAATTAGGCCAAACATAGATATATAATGCATTGCTTTGTGCATGGGAATGTGATAACAAGTAACAGATTCTTTGTAGTCATTAGGATTTTAAAAAATACTCTTTTTTAGTCTCTTTGCCATTTTTATATCATTAAGTACAGAAAATATAAAAGAAACTTTAATGACTAAAACTGGTATACTTGGGTATACTTAAATTCCACCTCTATACTACAATATGCTTGAGGTCCATGCAAAAAAGTAGCTACCTTTTATATATGAAATGGATGACTAAGTGTTTGGTGTTGTAAAAGCAACTTCATTTAAACATAACCACCCCCACCACCAAAAAAA
>NC_043710.1:64276472-64475912 GCF_006229205.1 Suricata suricatta
TTCAAGTTATACATATTAAACACAGATGGAGGGAAGGGGTTATCCATGTGCTAGATATTGTCCCCAATGCTTTATGTGCATCATTCCATTTATTCCTCAAGACAATCCAATGAAGGATGCACAGAGATGTCTGCAACTCCTTTCAAACTGATCCAAAAAGGAAGATGAACAGATGTTTGGATAGATGGATAGATATTTTAAAGAACCAGGGCAGTAAAATGTTAAAAGTGAAATATAGATGGCAAGTGTGTAAGTTTTCATTTTATTATTTATGTTTAAATGTTTATTTATTTATTTATGAGAGAGAGAGAGAAGGAGGGAGATGGAGATCAAGTAGGGGAGGGGCAGAGAGAGAGGGAGAGAGAAAACTTTTTAGATTAGTGAAATGAGACTGCTTATCCAGGTTTTTACTGATTTCAGTAAGTAAAAAAGGCAAAATTAATACACAGATTTTCTCACTCAAAATCTCAGAGTCTAGAGTATGATATATTCCAGAGGTTGCAAATCAGAAAGCTATAGGCTTAATGCGATCCAGTGTTTACAAAATTTTGAATTTGTTGCTCATGTTTAAAATTGGGAAATTTGCATTAAATATAGATTTGTGACTTTATATGAAAAAAAAGACAGGCATCCTATAAACACTGGCTCTTAACCTTGTCTCACAGCAACAGTTGGGTAGACATGGCCCTCTCTAGATGGGTTCATTCTCTAGTTTGTAAGAGTTTCTCAACTTCCCCTCAGGTTTCTCAGACAGAAAAGCTGTACATTGCATCATATTTGTACTTCATACAAAGCTAAGAGGAAAGTAAAAGGTTTCTTTTACTCATGATTTTATCAGAAATGAAAAAATGAAAGCTTTATGGAGAAAGCTTGGTATTTTAATAATAAAATGGGAGAGAACATGATTCCTTTGGAAGTAAGGATTATCTTTACATGTTTAATATGCTAAGTGACTCTCTGCAGAGAACATATAGTTTTAAAAGACCTTTATGAAATAAACTCCCTATTGCCTTTGGGGGATTTTGTTAGTCACTCCTGAACATAAAACATATAATTCTCGATGGACTAGATTTTATTTATTTTACCTAGACAAGTCTTTTAAACCAAATTGCGTGGAATTTTGTCAACTTGTAGGACTTAATTACCATTTTTTAAAAAAGATTTTTTTATATCACAGTAAGTATGATGCCTTTTTGATGTTTATTTTAATGAGGGAAAATGACACAGAAATAAATCTGTAAGTTGCGTGCAAATAAAATATCCTAAATACACTCCACATGATTCACTTTTTCTAACTTACACTTTTTTCTTTTTAAAATTTTCATTTATTTTTTTAGTAATGTCTATACCCAATGTGAAGTTCAAACTCACAATTCCAAGATCAAGAGTCACATGCTGTTCCTACTGAGCCAGCCAAGCAGCCCTAACTGAAACTTCCTATACTAATAACCTGTTACATTAAACTATAGATTTTAAAGTGTTTTCATGTACATTTTTTGTTAGAGAATGAAAACCTTGTGAAGAATTACTAGCTCTATTATATTGATACTTACATAAGTTAACTTATCTCAGCTAGTTGAGCTTTAGACACACAGCTTATGTTCATACAGGTAGTATACACCAGAACTAGTCTCTCCTTTTTTTTTTAAGACAATTTTTATAAGAGCAGTTTTATGTTTGCAGCAAAACTGAGGGGAAGGTACAGAGATTTTTCTTAAACCTCCTGTCCCCACACATGAATGGACTCTGTCACTACCAAAATCCCCTATCAGAGTAGTAAATTTGCTACAATTGATGAGCCTGCATTGACACATCACACACTTTAGTAGGTGAATAGATATCGTAGTCCATCCAGACCATGCGATTTTATTCAGCACTGAAAAGAAATGAGTTAGCAAGCCATGGAAAGACATGGAGGATTCTTAAATGCATATTACTAAGTGAAAGAAGCCAGCCTGGAAAGGCTACATCCTGCATGATTCCCTGTTACTTGACATTCTGGAAAAGGTAAAACTACGTGAGGGTACAAAGATCAGTATTGCCATGGGTTGTGTGGAGAGGGGGATAAATAGGTGGAACGCAGGGAATGTGAGGTAGTGAAACTACTCTGTAGGTCATTATACACATGTCCAAACTCATAGAATGGACAACATCAGGAGTGAATTCTAATGTAAACTATGTACACATAACTCTACTATAGCTCTAATATGGTATTTATCACACTGTGTAGTGATTGCTAATGTATCCTTCTCCCTCAATAGACTGTGAACCCCAGGGATCTAGGTGCTTAGGCTACTTCAGCAAGAGCAAGATGTAGCAGGGACTCAGGAAACAGCTACTGAATGACAGAATGAATGAACGAATGAATGAATGCACTCCCACAGTGCTTTAGACCCTGCTTTACCGTCTACTCCATATTATAATTATTTATGTAAATGTCTTTCCTTTTTGCTAGACTTTAACCAGAAATGGCAAAATCTAAAGTCCACAGAGATAGGACAGGTAACACAAATGAGTGCAGCAGGCTGAGCAGGGATTTTGGCCAATTGGGGAATACATTCCATTGAAAGGGACGTTTCTGCTCAATTCTGGACAATTGCTCCAAGCAGAAACACTGAGTAGTACTGCCAAATTCTCTAATTTATTTATTTATTTATTATTATTTTTTGATATTTTATTTATTTTTGAGACAGAGACAGAGCATGAGAGGGGGAGGGGCAGAGAGACAGGGAGACACAGAATATGAAACAGACACCAGGCTCTGAGCTGTCAGCACAAAGCCTGACGCAGGGTTCGAACCCATGAACGTGAGATCATGACCTGAGCCGAAGTCAGGGACTTAGCTGACTGAGCCACCCAGGTGCCCCCAAATTCTCTAATTTATAAAAATAAGTGAAGAATCTAGATTTTGATGCAAAATTTGTAGAAGTTTAAGTTGATAATGATAAAAAAAATTAGAAGTATGGTGCAGGCCAATCACACATGCTTCTGCTGCAGCTCCAGCCAACGGCTGCCAATGACACTCTGCACTGTTCACAGTTCAGGGCACATTCAATGTCTGCCTCATGTTTGTCTCTTCTATGGGGCTCAGTGTGGTACCTGGCTCATGGTAACTCTCTATAATTCCATATTTATTTATATTCCACATTCAGCCTACCTCTGTTCTCTCATTTCAAGTTCTCTCATTCTGGATGATCTTTTCCTTTCATCTCATTTTGTTTCCATTTTGTCTAATTTTTTTCCTTTTATATTAGATGCATTCAAAGATCACTTTCTTTGTTTTGAGCTTCAGCTTTCCCTTCTGCATGTTTACTGCCTACGCCAATGACTCTGGGTCTGTGAATATAATGCCCAGTGTTTCTATGAACTATTTCATGTCTGAGGGCGTTGTGGCTTCTGGTAAGATTATGTATAATCTTGTGAAGATATGTTGTCATGATTTACATTTCTATGCAGCCCAATAAACCTAGACAAGTGCCCAATAAACACCTGATGAGTGAATAAATGAGAGCACACCACTGATATATAAAGAATTGTAAAACCTTTCACACTGAAATGATTTGGACTCTAATGCACTCTCTCATTCACCATCCAGAATTGAGATGGCCTAGACATCCAGGAATAGTCATTATTATACATCATTACATATGGTCAGTGAAACAAGATTCTAACTCTCATTCCTCCTTCAGGATTGAGCCTAGGGATCATGATCTGCTGGAAGCCATCTCCGATGCCCTCCTCAACCTCCCCAGCATTCTCTCAGTGTATCTATCATAACACTTATCATGCTGGGTTGGTTTGCTTGTCGACTTCTCCAGCTGGAGTGGTCAACTTGAGAGCAGGGGCCATGTCATTTGTTTATCTGTACCCAAAATATGCTACAGAATAGATGCTCACTATCCACTAATTTCAGTTTTCATACTAGATTTTAGGTCTGGAATCTATAGAAGATGAAACCTGCCTACTCATAATATCAGTTTATCCACTTAAAAATAAATATTTAGTTATCCATCCAACCTTTCAGTAAACAAATATCTACAGAGTACGTCATTTGTGTCAGGCACTGTGAACACAAAGATTAAGGACCCTGGGGTGGGAGGATCCACATGTAAACACACAGTTATAAAAGACCAAAAAGGGACATGTGCGAGGCCTGAAACATGTGCAATAAGTTAGAGCAGCCAAGAGAAAGAACAACCGATCTTCTAAAGAGATTTTATCCTTTTATCATCACCTGCATAAAATATGCTACATTCATTTATACAGTTTTATTTTTCTTTTAATGTGATGTAAAAAGCCTTTATAATTATAAAATCCCTGAATGCTGAACAATTGGAGAGACGCCAGCCTTATTTGCTTCCAGCTGTGGCAGATCATCAGCAGCATAATTTTGTTCAGGTCGAGTCTCAGAGGCTGCTAAAAACCAGCTAGGATGTTTTCAGGAGAGGGGAGCAGGGTCCTATGGACTATTTTTTCTTCCTTTAACCAGATATTTTAAGGGAGTTTAGGATTCAAAAAGGGAAGTGACTACTTAAACCGGGTGGCTTTCTTGTGGCCATTGGTGGGATGTTTCTTGAGCTCTAACCTCTGATGTTTATGGATCACTTCAGTTAACTCCCAAACGTCTATGATGAGAGGCTGTGTGGTGTAGTGGGAAGTAAACTATCAAACTATTTCCAGTCTTCCTTCTAAAACACAAATCTAACCATGCTACCCTCCTGCTCAAAAGCCTTCCAGGAATCTGTATGCTCTCAGGGTAAACTCTAAACTTCTAAGCATCACATTCAAAGCCCCCCATCATTTGCCTGCCTACTTCTTTGATCCCTAACTCCACTGTCAGTGAATGTTCCCGCCATATAAGTTCCAGCCACACAAAGTTGTCAGCCAGAGCTCATCACACCAGCTTGTTCCCTGTCTTGTCTTTGCCCAAGCTGTTCTTCTGGCTAAAAAAATGCCTTCTTTTGCTGTTCTTAGCTAATGAATTTCTACTTGGCCTTCAGATATGAAGGCAGGTGCTACCTTGTTCTCTCTGCAACCTTATCCACCCTCTCCTCTAGAGATACACTGACCACTTCTCCTTTTTTGAAACCACATTGTTGTCCTTTCATTGATCATCCCACTTCTGTTACCCTTACTATTCTAAAATTATTTTGTTTATCTGTCTATCTATACTGTGAATCTGTATGGTTCTGGAGACTAAAGACTATGGTTTATTTATTTTTGTGATTTGGGCAAGCAGGAGAGGCTGAACCTATAAGACACACACAACATATATTCCATGAATAAATAAACAATAAGCAAGGCAGTGAGAAAAATTATATTGAATTTAGTGCCGCCTATCTAGGGATCTGTGGGAACCCAGACATGTCCTTGCTAGGGTCATAACTTGTTTGCTCCATGGAGAAGTAGTAAAGTTCAGATAGGACCATGAACTAACAGCATCTAGCAGACAGGAGAAGTATTTTAGAACATGTATATTGAGATTCTATTTCCAGCCACATGGTAGATTAGGTGTCCTGAAAATTCTCTCATACAAAAAGCTAAAAATTATGAATAGAACATTTATAAAATATTTTTAAATGACTGGATAAGTTGGCAAATAGGTAAGAGAAATACTCAGAGACCAAAAATGGAGAGTGAACACAAGAGAAGAAAGCAAATACTGAGACTAGTAGAGACTAAAGAGCTTGTACAGATTCCCAAGGAGTCAGTGTTCCAGTGCCCAAAGTTGATGGTAGCATGGAAAATAGGGCTGTGTGGACCCAAGACTAGGGTTAGAGCAGAGACCTCAGAACAAAGTCAGGCTCCTGGGAGGCTATCCTTAAACAAAAGGATAACCACAAAAGCATTATCACTTCAATGTTGTCAAGGATACATAGCTGACCTGACCTTGGCTCAAAGCAAGAAGAAAGGGCCTGGGGAACTAATCAAAGTAAGTCTGACTGTGGAATAAGTTATCGTATAAGGAAAGAATTCACAGACCTGATCTAACTTTAGTTCAAAGCAAGAAGAACCTAGCAAACTAACCAAAATATGTCTGAATGTGGAAGAAGTTATACAATTCATAAAACTGAATAAATTAGGAGGAGAATAGAGTGAAAGTCTTCCGGGGTGCTAGGGGGAAAGATGTGGCAACGCATCTCCAGCCTTGTGCCGTAGAGGCATTCTCCAGCTCCAGCTCTACTCACTGGTACATATGAATATGCTGGTTGGTTGGGGTAACACACAAGGTGGGTTTATATGGCCATTGTAGCATAATGACACAAGTAATTAAGGTCATTTGGCTGGCTGATTTCCCTCTCTCAGAGTTCAGGCTCACCAAGCAACATGCTCATTAAAAATGGTTTTCTACAGTGCTTTTCCTAATGGGAGTAAATGTGCTAATTAGCACATTCTAGTATCTTGAGCAGATGTATTTCCTATTGTACATTAGTAATTTGAAATAATGCCATATAAGCTTGATCACCTCTAAATACAATGACAAAAACAGTTTCAGAGCATGTAGCTAAGGCACAGATCCAAAAGCATGATAATCCAATAAGGGACTGTTCTCCAAGATCATGCATAAAGAGCCAGCTAGTATTCCTGTGCCCTCTCTTGTTTCTCCACAAATCCAACTATATTCATCTGAGCAATGTTAAGAAAAAGAAGAGTGACAGGAGATCAAAGAGACTTTTCAGCAGGATGGGAAGATAAGCAAGAAGGGGGGAATAGCAAAGGTGTGGCTTGGAGGTCAACCACAAAAGACTTTAAAACTGTAGGTTAATTATGACCGTCTTTTATCTAAATGATATAGCTGCATAGAAGACTGTAACACAATACATGTTTCACATTCAGATAATTAATTTGGTCCATTAATCATTCAAACAGATTAATGGACATTATATAGATACACAAAGATAAAGAGGTTTTGTTGAACTGTTATTGTGAGGACATGATGTGAAGATAATGTATATGAAATCTCACATTATAGGGAGAAGATCTATGCTCTAGTCTTCATGAAATAGAGGTGTGGATGACTTTAGCAAAATAGTCACCACAAAGATATTAAGTATATACTAAATATATCATGGATGGTACTGTGTGAGATCGAAATAAAATACTTTATTAGATGGGGATAGTATGGCATGCTGTGATACTGGGAAAGACTATGGGCATTGGGGCCAGATAGATCTAGGCTTGAACAACAGTCCTCAATTAATAGCTAGATTACCTTGTTGGCATTTTTTGATCTTATCTTTTTTTAGCTGTAAATTATGAACAGTATCTATTTTATGGCATTGTGAGGATAAACTGAAGTAAGATATAAAGTACTAGGATCACATAGCAAATGCTCAGTAAATGTGAACCTACTTCCTTTTTCTCGACAGGTTACAACCTTTAGAAAACAAATAGTCACACATAAAAATAATAAATCAGCAAATTCAAGGCCACATATGTTAAGTCCAAATGAGTGCTGTGGATAATGAGAAATCTCTGCATTAAAAAAAAAAAAAAGATGAAGTCATGGAGAAGATAGAAGCTGAGCTAAACCTTGATGGATGGGTAGAAATTAGTGCGGTGGAAAAGAAAGCAGATGGTATTTCAGTAGATGGCATGAGCCCAGGGCCAGAGGGGAGCAAATGAAAGATGTGTTTGGAGAACAGGGAGTATCACAGCTTGCATGGAGAGCAGAGTCTGTGTCAAAGAAAATGAGAAGACTGGGCAGGCTGGGAAGGAATCTGAATGCCAAGCTAAGGAATTCAGACTTTGCATTTGGATAAGATCAAAGTATTGAATGTCTCAGCATCAAAGGGAGTGAACTTTAGTTTGTAAGCCTAAGAATGTTCATGTCATGTGCTGTCAACAACCTCCCAAGTTTGCCTGTGAGGAGCTTAATCAAACATTCTAAAGGTCTCTCAAGACATCCCTGCTGCAAATGAAGGAGGTTTGGTTGAAGCTATGACCATGGGCTCGGGTTGAACGGCCTATTTCTAGTTTCCAACCTTCATAAAACTCTCTTTAAGTGTTCCACGCCAGAGAAAATTTTTGAATTAGTTACAAATCTGAGATCACATGTAGCATTCTTGGTAAAAGGAATCAAACAGACAAATTAAATAACTTGATTCCTATTAACATAAATCAACTATGGATTAGTATCAGTCTAATCTTGCTTAGTTTGATTTTGAAATATTTAGAGTTTTTATTTATTCACATATCACATATGATAATCTAATAACCATGTTTCACTTCAATTTGCTTTTCAATTTGTAAATTTCTCAGAAAGACAAGGAAGCAATTAAATTTAGTCTTACATACGCTCTCACTTTTTGTAATCATACCTTCTAAGTATCATCCCATCTCCAAAGCAAGAGAAAATAAATTATCCCTCTTGATTTATTTAATAATATTTTGGCTGAAAACTTTCCCATTGAATTATATATAGTACCCATAAAGACAGGTATTTGTTTCTGCTTCCTGTTGCATTTTGAATTTTTAAAGAAAATTAGTTATAAAAGGAATCATTTTAGCAAGCTTGTTTAAAAAAACTATAATTACTGTACTGTGCTTTTTAAAATAGTTACATCATTTGTCCTCAAGTCTCATGACTGGCAGAATATTGTCTGAAAACATGAAAGCCAGGGTATAAGCAAAACTCATTTGATAATGGAATTGGCAGGAGGTGGCAGGGGGTTTGGTGGGAGGGACTCTGAATATTTTTCCTAATGGCAAAGCATATTTTATAAAGGATTTTAAAAATTACCTTTCGAGCTAGAGCTCTATGGTATTATGAAATTCCAATTAATTACTAAGTACTCTAACCCTCTTAAATTAGTATGATATGAGAAAAATGATTTGGATTAATTAAAATAAAATTCTTTGGGTTCAAGTTTTATGTCTTCTCTCACCTCTGGATACAGGATTTGGATACAGCCAGATTACTGTAGATAAGTTTAGACAGAAACTTGTTTCCTAGTCCTGATTTCAACATTAACCCTGGTTGTCCTTGAAAAACCGTTTCTCTGAACAACAGTTTCCATACTCTGTGACTGAGGGAATGATGAGGACAGTAAATCAGAATTGCTATGATCTCCTCCAATTCCAGCATTACATGTATTTGCTTAATGAATAACAGAAACAAGAGTTTCCCACTTCTAATACCACAATTCTATTTGATTGCTTGATATACGTTTATATTTATTTATTTACAACATTTATTTCTGAGAGCCAGAGAGAGACAGAGTGAGAGTGGGAGAGGAGCCGAGAGGGAGATGCAGAATTGGAAGCAGCTCTAGGCTCTGAGCTGTCAGCACAGAGCCCAACACAGGACTCTAACTCACAGACTGTGAGATCATGATATGAGCCCAAGTTGGATGTTTAACTGACTGAGCCACCCAGGTGCCCTCGAAATACATTTAGAAGTCACTTTGAGGATAAATGAGAGGACAGAAATGGCTGTACTTTTAGGTACTTAAGCTCTTCAGCTTTTGACACTGTAAGCTTTTTACTCTAGATCAGCACTGCTGATGGAATTTTTGATAAGGAAAATTCCTTGTTTGCTTTGTCCAATGTGGTGGCCTCCAGCCACATGTATTTTACCTACTTGAAATGTGGCTGGTATGACAGAGTAACTTAATTTTCACTTTAATTCTAAGAAATTTATATTTAAATAGCCACATGTGTTTAGTGGATCCTGTAGGGGACAGTACAGTTCTAGAATCTCATTCTCTAGTAAAAGGGAACTCAGTGTCTGCTTTTGCTTTATTTTTCTCTTACCTCTCCATTACTCCACAGTCTCCTTAAAGGGCTCCTCTTACCTGCCCACTATTTACAGATGGTATTTCTAAAAAATTTCTAAAGAGTGCGTTCTCTCACTCTTTCCTTCTAGCTCTTTGCTGCAGAGAAACTTTTCTTCCCTCAGGTCTCAGTTTGAGTGGTACTATCTGGCCACTCCCTTCACTCTTATCTTCTATTTTTAGCCTTCTAGCCTTCTGTTGTCTTCCTGACAATGCTTATCCTACAATGACGTTTTTATGTTTGCTTCTTGCCTATCTCCCACTGGAATATAGGGCTTCCCCACCTTGTGCCTCTAACACCTAGAATAATGCCTGGCACATATTAGGGTCTTTATCTTTATTGAACAAATTAATAAATGGGTGGTCTTATCCTTCTTATTAATGATTCACTAACCCACATCTCTAGCCCAGGCCACAGTCTCCTCCACTCTTGACTTCTGTTTAACTAAGATTGAATGCGTTGCTTCTCCAGATCTTTTTTTCTCCGTTATTGCTTATTTCAGTTAACACTGCCCGCCCCATCATGCAGGTTTGGACTTAGGGTGTCTGTTTCTAAATAGAGCCTACTCTCTTCTCTTCATTTGTTTTTCTACTATGTGCTGGGCTGTTTTCCATACTACTGACTGTATCTCCCTGGGGGCACAAGAGAAGTTCAAGGGAATTTTTGTTAAATGAACAATGAATGGAAATGTTCTCAACTGATTCCTGGTACGGAGAAAGGGGAAAGAGGTTCTAGCATATCAGAAAGAGAAGGGGCAGATGGGATATGGGGAGAGAAAAGAGAGGGAACTCTTACTCACTTCCTAGTGCTTGTTACGAACTATGCTAAGACGTTTACATATTTTAAAGAATAAATTCTTGAAACAATTTTATGAAGTAGTTATTAATCTTTACAGAGTAAAGAAGCAGCCTCATAGAGGTTCAGTAACAGGTCAAGGTGATAGAGCTAGTAAGGACCAGTATTTAAATAAAAGTAGAGATAAATCAAAACACCATGTTCTTTAAATTACACCAGGCTGCTTTAGCAAGGAGAGGAAACTGAGGACAAGCAAGCACTTCAGCGGTGCATAAAAGCACTGTAAGGCGAGAGATGTTTGTCTAAACATCTAAATATAGGTTTATGTAAACATTTAAATATCATGCAACATCAACACTGAAATATGATTTCCCATCAATGTGCATAATTGATGCTTGATCACAGGAGAGTTTTCCATTTGCAGAATGAAAAGGCTATGACAGGCATGGCTCCCTTCTACCATTCCATGTAGCTTTTATAGATCTGGGCTTAAAATGAAAATTCCTGACTCCTACTACCAGCCCACATGAGCATGGAACTTCCTCAGTCTAAAGAAAGTACCTTTTCAACTTTGGGTTTGGTAGTCCCTTGGTAAAAACAATCAAACCACATTCTAACATGGCTACCAGTTTTCCCCACATCATCTGCTTGTTCTTTTGTCCCAAAACCACAAAGATACAAGCTCAGCAAATTATTGTAATTTTCAACATTGTGTCACCCCACTAGACAGTGTCCTACTAGGCAAAAAGCAGGAAATGAAACTTTCTTCTTTTTGATTATATTAAATATCTCACTACAGTGTCTGGCACATACTGGGCATTCAGTGAATACTTAGTTGAATGAAAGAATGAATGAAAGGTACATCAGTCAAATCAATGACTATCGGAATGAATGGATGGGTGGTGCTTTTCTCCTGCACAACTATCCCTGAGCAGTAACTTCGTAAGTAACCAGCAGGAGACTTCACCAACTGTGATCCATCAGTCAATAAAGGTTGCTGACCGACATCTTAAAAGCATACGTCAGTACAGTAAACATTTCCAGAACTGGAAATCAGCAGAGAGATTAAATAAAGGATAAAGACCACTGGCTGCTTTTCTGGTAATAGAGGGGCATCTGGTCTGTGGCACTGGATATGGATGTGCTCTTTCTTTAAACTCTTTATAATTGGCCAGGAAGAGGAAGTAAACAAATCCCCTAATGGAATTTGAGGGTCTCTGAGGGATTAGCAATATATGCAGAGAAAAACACCAGATTCAGTTGGATATAGAAAGATGGATGTCTCAAGATGAGTAATCTAATGAAGGCTGATAAATGATACTCAGAGCAATCTTTTTCATTCCCTGTTTTCTGCAGCCATCCCATCTCCCAGATCACAGCCAGGCAAGGTAAAAATATAATGAAAATCATTCTTTACAATGAATTCAATTCAAGGTCAAATGCAATGTCCAGTAAATATTCAACAGATGAGACTGAGGCTGTCACTGCTCATGTGATGAATGAGCAACCAGAAAACCTCTCTGACCACAACTTCTGTCTAGACTCATTTTTGTGAATAATAAATACAGGGCAAAGAAGGACCTCCTCTGTCAATAAGACTAAAAGATATGGTTGGGATGTCTTTGACATTTGTGTTCAGGTAGGATAGTCCAGTGATGACAGTGTGGGGCTGGATAATAAGCATCCCGTTTGCAGTCAAAGCTCCTCCCTTTCTCAGATATACAATCTTGAGGAAGTCTCCTACGTCATGACAGATCTGCAAACAGGATAAATGATACCCACACTGTCTTATGAAATTGTCATCGGGGTCAAACAATAATCTCCATGAGATTTCTCTGTAAATTATAATTCCCAGGACAAACATGAGCCTAGTACCTTCAGGGTGCATAGCAGAAGGAGAAAGAGATAAAAAAAAAAAAAAGAAATAGATGCAGAATCAAGTCTAAAAAAAAAAAGGAGGAGGGTGTTTATGGAGAAGAGGGAAGGGAGAGGAGAAAACACAGTACGAGGCACCAGGGAAAGGAGGCAGAAGAAGAGGAGCATAGGAAGCAGCAGGAGCAAGGAAGGGCCTCAGAGTTCTGGCACACAGGCAGATACATAAGCAGACCAACACATCAAACAAAAGCCAAGGCATCAGCAGTACTGATGAGAGAAGGGATTCAGAAAATCACATCTATGCAGACCATGTAGTTCTGATAAAGCAACTGCAAGCCTCCATCTGACAGCCTCTCTGGAGGAGACAGTCAACCATGAGTCAGCCTCCTGATTATAAATCTCTAAAAGGCAAGTTGTACTGACTTCATGTTGCCCTAGACAGCGTTCAGCTCAGAAATACAGTCAGATTTGTAATCACCGCCTGTGCCCCCGTTACTGATGGCACTTCCTCTTTGCCTGGTTAAGGCCTCCTCATTGTTAAGGTGAGAGGCTTCTGTGACATCCCCGACCTCCTGGCCCTATTACAGGCACTCAGGGCATCATGGGCCACTTTTTCATAGTACTTGGCATAGTCACAGATTTACATTCGTTTGTGTGATTATTTGATTAATATCTGCTTCTCCCACCAGACAAGGGGCAGAGGTAGTGTTTCAGGGCTCATCATCATATTCCCAATTAATTTTATTGATTGGGCACAAACTCATGCAACTCTGTAAGAGTAGCCTTAATACTAGAGAGAGAGAAGAAAAAGGGCAGTATTCAAAACGGGATATTAGTATGCTAATAAGTTGGTGCCAGGATTACAACAGGGACATTTGTGACTGTTAAGTCTTTCTGCCAGTTTGGGCAGCTAAATCATGTTATAGAAAAGGTTTCCCGTATTCATTTTTACTAGGCTGACAAACCTATGACTGGGTGCTTTTTAAAAAATTCCTCCTTGGTTCATTTTGTTAAATGTATATATTTTTGAGAGGAGAGAGGAGGGAAGGGCAGGGGAGGGGAGGGGAGGATCCAAAGCAGGCTTCATGCTGTTAGCACAGAGCCCAGAGTGGGGCTTGAACTCACAAACCATGCTTAACTGACTGAGACACCCAGACACCCTGTCATACCATATGTTAACTAGCTCTTCAATGCCATTTCAATCAACATCATGGGTGATCATATTATTATTAGCATTACTAATTAAGAGTATTGATGAAGAGGGGCAATTTTCTACTTGAATATTCTTAGCACTCTGTTTTGAGTATGTTTAATTATATGATAATAAGGAGGAAGCTTATTTACCACTTACTTTGAGCCCTTTATTAAAACACTTTATTAAAAACTAAAAAAGGTTTCCAAGGAAGACATGCAGGGATAAGTAATCACATTGACATTGAACTGTGCACAGAAAACAAGATTTATTAAAAAACAGACACCCAAACCAAATTCCCTAGTGGATTTTGTGGCGTCCCTCTAAAATAAATTCCAGCTGCCTGGCTACGAACATCTTCCATGTGCAAGGCCACCAAACAGGATAGCCCAACAGTCCTTGATAACCAGACTCCTGACCTATTTTTCTGGATTTCTTCCTAGTTCTGCTAGGTTAAACAGATGCCAACAGTATGGAAATATTAACCTTCCACTTCTAATTTAGCGCATTTCAAGATAAGTAAAGTCACCATTAGGTGCTTTTGCTTTTTTTGTTTATGTTCTTATATGAATTGACAATGCCTATCATGACAAAAACCTGCCAACCCAGATAGCATATTGAGTTCCACACTGTATTTCAACATCTTACTTAGGCCTCCAAATTGGCCAACTTATAATAATAAAACATCTATAAATACACCTATCAGGGAAAGGTGGTGATTTAAAAATGTGGGTTTAAATCTTAATTCTGCCACTTACTAGCTCTGTGACCTTGGGTGGCACCGTTAACTTCTCTAAGCCTCATTGTCCCCAACCATAAAGTAGGATAATGTGCCCATAAACAATAATTGTTATCAGAATTAGATGAGATCCACATAAGTCACTTGTAGCATACCACCTACTATTAAATGGGTAATATTTAATGTTATATATTTAGCATTTGAGTACAGAAAATATCCTCCGGAGACACAGTGCAAAGTCCAAGACTGGCCTGCTTTTATGTTGGGAGTGCTGTACACTTTTTATATCTTTTTAATTTCATTGCTTTAAGGAAGCCTTTCTCTGATGGAATAATAATGATAATGGTGGTTAATGTTTATAAGTCTTTAGCTGAAAAAAATATATAAATCTAGATCCTCAAGGTCACTTCCCAAAATCTATGTTGATACTTTACTTGACATTCCAAATTTGAAAACTTTTACCTGTTGTATTCATGAAAGTGGACACTTTTCTGTTTTTGTTTTTTTCCACAGTTGTTATTTCAACAGCAGATGGCGTCAGAAACCCAGGCCTTGGGAGAGAGTCCGCATCCTATGGATTGGCAGCCCATATACATACCCTAGTTCTCTGCAGTTTCAGCATTTTGTCAACACTGGTAAAGTTTTGGCAATCCCTGAAGTTTGTTATGATGACACCTTTTATACTTTCAGTCCTACACGTGTAAGGAAGAAAGATTACAAGGCTTGGGAAAGGATGTCTTACCAAGTAAGGAGATGGAAAAAAGAAGCAGTAGGCTGGTGGAAATGGGGCTAAGGAGAGTCAGTTGACAGCTCCAGCGGGAGCAGAGGAGGGAACTGCACGGACATGAGGAGGAATGAAAAGCAAACACATGGTGTGAGCTACAGGAAGCATACGCTCCGGAATTATCTGCTGTTCTGTTTGATTCCTAATAGGCCCTCTGAGGATTAAGCTCTGAAGGTCCCTCTTCCATCTCTAGATGAAAGGAGGAGTCTGTAACCACCCTTCTTTCTACCATGCTGCTAGGATCCCTCTGCAGGTGACCTAGCAACAAGAGTGAGGCTCGGACTCTCACCCAAGAGACTGATCCATCCTTCCTGCACTATAAATCACAAGAAAAAATACTTCTGGAGGAGATGGGAGCAATTTTTATTTCTTCCAAGCACTTCTAAATATCACCTAGTTGCTGTATTAAAATTTTTTTTAAGTTTACTTATTTTGAGAGACACAGAGACCATACAAGTGGGGAGGGAAGGGAGAGACAGCAAGACAGAGACAGAGGCAGAGAGAGGAACCCTAAGCAGGCTCCTCACCACCAGCATGGAGCCCAAATGGGGCTCAAATTCACAAAACCTTGAGATCAGGATCTGAGCCAAAACCAAGAGTCAGACGCTTAACTGACCGAGCCACCCAGGTGCCCCTAGTTGCTGTATTTTTAATTTTCCTATAGTCTCTCTAAATAAACTCTTTAGCTAGCAAGAGAGTAAAATAAGGACGGCAATAAATACATATTCTCTTAATACATTCCAAAGATACACAATAATTCTCTCCACTTAACCCAACTTGTCCCCCTGTTTTGGTTAGATCAATTTCATTTCTGCAGTTAACAAAGGTTCATATTTTTGACCAGGGATCCCAGCAACCAATAACCTGAATAAAGCTTCTCTTTCAAGTCTGAAAATAGTTCAGTGTACTTCTTGGCATACCAGGCTCCCCTCAGTTACTCCAGGAAACACTGCCTAACATTGCTTTTGAGGGTCAGGGTGAGAAAATTTATTGGACAGACTTTTGGGTAAGGAAGAAAGTGACGATTCATAATTATATTGAATCCTGAAGGATGCCTGGATCTGAGTGTGTGGGCAGAGAAGACTCAAGCCGCTACCCCTTAGGGCCAGCTATCTGAAGCCCCATGGTCCTTCAGGCCTCATGCTTGGAAATATTCCTAGAAGTTTGGAAGCCAAACTTTTCTATCTTCAAAAGTCATATAAAGTTAGAGTTGGAAGGTATCTAAGATCTGCTCAAAATCACACAGAAAGTGGGGGCAGAAATGAACCTAGAACCCTGATCTCCTGGTTTTCAGGTCAATATTGCTTATACTTTCTACAGTGACCATGTGTTTTGGAACCAAATATCTGGGCCCTTAGACCAAGACTATTTTAAGTCAGCATCATCCTGAAAAATCTGAAGCATGTTAGCTGTAAAGAAGCTCCTATCAAGGAAAAAGGAATTGGCTACAGAACAAGAGACCCAGTGATTCCAGCCAATGTTCTGTTCCCAGGGTGTTCCTTGGAAAGCACATGCGTTCAGGCCCAATGGAGGCTCCCTGGCTGCAGGGGTGTCAAGGTGCCATGGTCTCAAGAACACAGAGTGGTCTTAGAGTGTGGAGGGAGTCTTTTGTGTCAAACAGAGGTTCAGGGTTATTCTTTTCTTTTTAAAAAAATTTTAAAAAATTTTAATGTTTGCTTATTTTTGAAAGAGAGAAAGAAAGAGAGCATGCAAGCTGGGGAGGGGTAGAAGGGGAGGGAGACACAGAATCTGCAGCAGGCTCCAGGCCCCAAGCTGTCAGCACATGGGGCTCGAACTCACGAACTGTGAGATCATGACCTGAGCTGAAGTGGGATGCTTAACCAACGGAGCCATCCAGGTGCCCCAGGTTCATGGCTATTCTTATCAAGACAGGCCTGTCCCTCTAAGAAAGAATGATGATGCTATCAACACAGAACAGTTAACCCGAGAGCATGGGTTTCCCTCCTAGATGTATTTGTGTACAGACGAGACTGCTTCTTGGTTATCCTTTAAAGGGATACTCACAGACTTCTCTATTTGGGAGAGATTTCTAGTGAGGGTCTATTAGACAAATCATCCACTCTGTAAACAATTCCTTCTATAATATTCATGAAGAGGGCCATTTGGTTTCTTGTTGAGTGCTACTGGTAAAGGATGGTCAACACCTCACAGGACAGCTATTTCACTGAGGTGAAAATGCCAGTTAGTGGAAAACTACCTCTATGATGTTGCTGAAATGATCTTCTAAAGATAAAACAAAGTGTATGCCCTCCGGTGGATGAGAGAAAACTATGTGATAGCTGTAGATACTTCTTAGTTTTGGCAGTGTTAGGCAAGTACTTTAGGTTTTTGCACATGATTGCCCCTTTTTACTTTCTACCTTGTTCCAAATTCCGTCCTCAGAATTTAATTTGTGTCCTCTTTCCTGAGAATCCTACCTGGTTTCTCAGAGGCAATCCCTTTTAGCCATTTCACTTTTAATTCCAGTGGTTACCTCCACATTGTTAACAATATGCTTATATGGAGAGTATTTATTTAAATTCTATTTTGTTCCCAGAATTACTTGTTTCTTTGAGGATAGTTTTTCTGTGTATATGTATTTTAATCTTGTTTTTTTGTTTTGTTATTTTATGGGTTTTGTTAAACTCTTTGGTAACTCATGGCTAGCTGTTCTTATTTAAGAATCAAGTAGTAGAAAGGCTGTAGGGGATGCTGCAGATAAGGGCACGGCTTTTCCACTGAGAAGGCTTCAGGTTAGGCAGGCAAACCTGAAAGCCATCCTTAACTGGCACATCATGCAGGGCTCGTCTGTGTGTAGGTAACATGCAAACTAGCTTAGCTAGGTTCCTCAGAAGAAGTTCTATTTCCTTAGAGAAGAGCCTTCATTTCTGACAGGTGATAAGTCACTGCGTTGTAGCTGTAGTGTATCAGGGGTGCGTGTGCTGAGTGGGGGTATCCTCAGTCCTATTCTCAGACTCTGCTTTCAGTCCATCTGCTGTCACTGTTCTGAAGTCTGAGTTTCCTTGGCTCTGCCAGGCAGTTCTGCCACCTCCTGAGCTGCAGGCATCCAATGCTGCTGCACTGTGGTGGGCCTTTTTGTGGGTGGCATCCCTGGAAACAGCTCTAGAAGACAGCATTTACATAGGACACAATGGCCCTGCCTCCCTGGGTGAGCTAAGTCTGGAGCTGCTTTGCTCTATTTCATCCATCTATACTTCACCATCTGCTGTCACTCAGAAGTGTGAGGGAATCTTTTGGCCTTTGATGCCTCTCCCACTTCCTTTACCATTATGGGACTGTCTCTTCTTATTCTTTTAGTGTCCTCTTAATGGGGTCTCAGGAGGAAGAAGAGATTCAAGTGTGGGCTGTATCTGTCAACTTGAACCTGAAGCAAGGAGCTCACACTGTTAACGGGGATGTTATTCTGCCTCCTCGGGTCTGGCGTAGTTAAAGATGATTCAGATATCGATTTAAAAAACAGCAGTAACTCTAGGTAGAGGCTCAATTAGACAGTTTTGTTGTCTTCATGGATCAAATTAAGTGGAAATCTGAAATATTCCCATTTATTTTATGTCAAGTAAATAGCAACTTTGGTGAAAAATATATAAACATACAGACTTTTAAGGTACAATCATTTTTTTAAAAAATCCCAAGTAGTTGCTTTTCACAAAAGCATTAGGATGGAGAGTTTTGAAAGAAGGAAATTTCCAATTTCAGTTGATTGCCTGCACTCAGCAGTATAACACCTTAATGAGAATCCTGCTAAAGACCCATTGGCCTACACAAAGTAAAAAACGACTTTCCCACCATGGGCTCGGTGACAATGATTGTATGCCACATTATTTCTCTATTTGTTGGCCGCTGGGCACTTACGGCATGAATTTTAGTATTCTAGGCTGTGTGGAGAATTACTGAGGTATCCCTTCTAAATATTCCTATGGTATAAAATTATTTTTGCCTCAAATATTTTATATCCAGAAATGTTTTACATAAATATGTATATATACATACACATATACAGTATATACATACATATATGTTTAATAGCAAGTGTTCAATGTGGGTCTTTAGGCTAATCGAGGCTATAAAAATAAGTTTGTTTTCTCAGAACACTTGGACTAAGTATATGTTCAACTAGTACTCACTACGGGTCTAATATGTACCTGCTACTTCTGTGGAAAGTTGAAGAGTCCTGTGCTATTCTCCTCTTGGTTGTGGAGAAAGCTCATGCTTAGAGGGGGGAAAGGTGCTGTTTTGAGATTGACAACAACAGATGGCCAGGATTCAAAACCAATTTTTTTTATTCTAGAGTTCATTTTCATCCATGATTTCAGGGAAAACAGTATTTTTCATAGTGCATAATTCCCTAGATGTGAGGCAAAATGCTTTATGCTGGCTAAAACAATGGAGCATAGCTGAGACTACAAGTTGTGTTTTTTAGAAAAGGACTCACCCTTGCATTGATGATGTTGGGGCAAGGCCTTCACTGTTTTGGTCTTAGCAGAGGATTAGCATTAGTGGCTGTGGTTATCACAGAGGTCATTCCACTCAAGTGGAAAACAGTGCAAAAGGCTAAAATAATATTTATTGGCAAACTGCTAATATGCTTTCATGAGTAAGAAGAAAGAAAAGATTTGGAAATAGCTTAGGATGAAAATGCCATTATTCAGAACAGCTGAAGGAAATCTTCTCTGTGTTAATGACCAATATGTGGCATGGCAGCCATGTTGCACCCTGCCAAGGGAAGTCTTCATAAGGAACAGGAAGGTGAAGTTCAGACCAGTGGGAAGCTTAGCTCCCCACCCTCATCTGTACCACGAAGAGCACCTCTGCCATGTAGCATGTACATGGGCCTCCAGATCCACCCCAAATGGTGGGTTATTAGCTCTGTTTAATGATTTCCAGGTTTAGAGGCAGTTCTAGTTCTTTATCATTTTTTAAATGAAAGTCCTAGGAAGTTCTTCACTATGTTTCACTTAGTGCTTTATGAATGGTGTGACCAAAGCTCTCCACTTCAATAAAGACTTTTCATGCTGCACTGTTGTACGGCAGAGTCCAATTTGATTTCAAATCCAAACTGTGCTACTTTCTATGCAGGTGTCCTTGGGAAAATTACTTAACCTCTTGAGAATCAAGATATAGAAAAAAGGATGCCTATTTCATAAGACTATTTTGGAAGTAAAATTAGAGAAGACAGATGGAAGGAATGGGGGGGGGGGAGAGAATGAATGAGAACATACCAGGTACTTAATAAGCACTCGATAGTTTCTTTTCTCCTCCCTTGAAGGACTATCCATGAATACGTATTTTTATTTCCAACAAGTTGCACATTTTGAATGTAATCTCAGTAATGATGAGCTCCCTTCTTCAAATCATGGAGTCCTGACCCTGTCAGTGTGTCCTTGGTAAAATGCTGTCTCATCCCTTTGTTAACTCTGGACGATCTTTCCATCCTAGCTCCCCATCTCCAATTTAACATGCAGAGTTCAAAACTGATCACAGTTCTTTGGAGAATGTGATCAGCAAGTTTTGTGGAATCGTTTTTCTAAACTATGGCACTTTCTAGAAAGAGGAAATTGATAGAGGTGGTATGGAGGGTTCAGTCACAAGTGCTAACTGATGAACACTCTCAAATCCAACTGGAGAATGTTCACAGGCTGGGGAGACTATTTCCTCCCATGTGTTTATACACTCTCTGTCTTAAACTTTCTCAGACATGTACAACAGAAATGTAAGAGCATTTCTTATGCAGGTCCTACATTCTTTCTTTTGGAGCTGAGGATAAGCCAATATGTAGAAAAGGCTTATACGATTCTTTAATGTGTTTAACAAGCATTTAAGTATAATCTTGGCAATTAAAATACTTTTTTATATAAATATTAACTGAGCAATGAAGCAAACTCAATGATTTGGATTGCTTCCACAAATGAGTATTGCCTGTGTATATAGAAATAAGTCCCTATAAAGTAGTGATGATACCAATTCCTGACTGTTTTAATGACTATTTAATATAAATGTGAAACTCTCTCACCTGATAAATTAAGCATATGTTATGAAAAACAATAACAGGAATGAACATTATACTATACTATAGCAAATAAACATATAATGCTAGTACTATTATAAAAATAATAAATATAATTTTGGTTCTTGAGAAAAACTGTAAGGAAAAACATTTTACAGATGAGGAAATTGAGCATAAAAATCAAACAAACAACAATAACAAAAACCAAGTCATTTGCTATCACACAGCTCCTAAGTTCCTGAGCCCAGATTTGAACTCAGTGATTCTGGCTATGATCCAGAATCTAGACTATTTTCAGTATTACTACAGAACCAAATGCAATCAAGCATTGATTATTTACTTTGCCTCTCCCCCCCTTTTATGGACTAGAACAAATGTTACAATGAACACACTACCCTGTTGAGAAGAAACTTAATTCTCCAGAGTTAAATTCAGCTAAGTTTCCTTAGCTGAGGGTAAGAAAGAACACTCTGAAAAATATTTATAGAATTTATACTCTTCCAGGAAGTAAAGATGAACATCTCTTTCCCAGGTGGATATCCACTTAGCCATGGAATTTGCTATCCTGCCCTGTTGCTACCCAGCTTGGAAAAGACCCCTTGACAGAAAAGACAAGAAGGTCAGCCAGGGAGAGAAGAGGCAAGGACTGTCCCTGGTAAGCTCCACCTGGGGAAGAGGAAAGATGGCTGCCACTCATGCCCGCAAGCCTCATGTTTGAAGTTGCTGAGGACAGATAGGAAACGGGGACTCTGGGTGGGACTGCTAGGGCTCCGGCAGTGGTGAGTGCAGGGGAAGGCACAGGGTGCCATCGCTAGGACTTCTGTGGGAGAGAAAGCTGAGTCACCCAATGGACCACGTGGCTGGGGGAGCTAAGGGAGTCTCCCAAGCATCCCTACATGGTTGGTTATCCATCCATCCAGGCTATATCACCAGAGAAAACCAAGAAAAAAGGGACTGGCCACAGTGGATTGAAAAGGAAATGCCATTTCCAGTTTCCTTTTTTTGCCCCAATGCTACCAGAGGAGAAATCTAAGAGAAATGACAATCTACAGGGTGATGTGAGAGAGAGAAGACACACCTCTGTCAACGCCACAACATTTTGGTGGAACTCAAGTCCTAATTGTGTTAGAAGGAGGGATAGAGGTATGAAGAGAACATAAAGTTTTAAAACAGAAAGGACTAATAAATAATGAAGTTAGAGATTTGAATTGAAATGCCATTAAGGAAGCCTGCCTGTCAGTGAGAAATAGGTGTGAAGCAAAGTTGGTAACAGATATTGTAAAAGTAAAATGTGAGTTTTATACATTAACCAATTAAATGTTCTCAACTAAACCAGTTGTAATTAACAAGCAAGTAGAGAGAAATATTAGCCCCTTCCCCCAGTCCCTCCAGCTTTTGCCTGATTGGGGAATTCAGAAATATAAAACACTAAGGCCTCTACTGGTAAGTCTGCCTAGCCAACATCTCCATTCTTATCTCCTGCTCCACTGTCCCACACACCCTAGGCCACATCACTCAATCACTTAATAGCCTTATGACACCTCATGCTTGTCATGTATTCATGTTTTTGCACATGCCCTTTCTTTTGCTCAGAGTACACTTCCTGATATCCAGGCAAATATCCACAGATGCTTCAGATTTCAGCTTAAGAGTTATGTCTTCTCTGAAACCATCCTGACCTGCCACGTGTCCATCCTGGATCCTCTCTTAATCTCTTACATGCATCTCTTCGTGATGTTTACACTGGATACATACATGTGTCTGTATTTCTGCCACTCCCAATAGACAATGAGAGCTCTGAAGGCAAAGAAGAGATCTTTTTTGACTTGTCAGACATAGTACCTAGCATAGTACTTGGTATATAACATAAGCGTTACAGATTTTTGCTAATGGAAAGAAGCAAGGAAGGAAGAAAGAAAATTTCATAACGCTCAAGTGATGAGGCTGCAGAGTTTAGTTTAAGAGAAGCCTCCATATTATCATCTTACCCTTCTAGGGAGATGGCCCGTTGCAGAGTCACGGAAGGCTGGCGGGTTGCCGTGCTGTGCTGAGAATGACTGCAACAAAGGAAGAAAAACAAACACAGATCATTTATTCAAAATGTCTTTGCACATTCTCATCAGTCTTATTGTCTAGTAAATGACCCATCTTGAAAGAAATACAGTAGAGATTGAATGGCTATTCTTTGGAGGTAAGTAGAATCATCCACAAAATTTTGTACTCTACCAGATAAGGGGTTAATATTTCCTTACAACTTGATTTCAACATGTATTATTCATTTGAAGTAACCTTCCAATGACAGACATGAAAGGAAACAAAATATTTGGAAGAGGTAATTTTTTCCCCTTGGAATGAGACAATAAAGAGCATACAAATATAAACTTCATTTTAATGTAGTGTATTACTTTTTTGATGCAGAGCATTTTTTATAACAGTTTAAAACCATGATTTGAACATCGAAGATGTATTTAATTAGTATAAGTTTTCATTTTAGTTCACACTTGTAATGCTTGTAAAATTAATAACAATTCAGTTGCTGGATGAACACAAAAACTTGAAAAATGAGACTTATGGTTGCATACCAACCTTAGAATTTAATGTAAGTCTGTACCGTGTTTTGGTAACATGGTAATAAGACTTATCTCATAGATATGCAGTTGCAATAAGAATTATAATGCTAATTGTTCATCAGGCACTTATGTTGCCTAAGTCATTATTCTAAGTTTGTATGTTTATATATTTTACTTCTCTCAATCCTCCGAGGTATGCACTATCCCCATTAACAGATGAAGAAACTAATGTAAAGAGAGATTTAGAAACTTCTAAACCTCCAAAGTCATGTGGTAAACACCTGTGCTTGAGACGGCATCTACATTGATTCTAAAGCCATTATTCTTTACCATTATGTTGTCTCATCTCCCAAATGGTGATGATTTATCAAATCTGTAAGAATATGCTTTTGATCTCAGAATACTCTTCAATTAGTGAGAGGTTCATCTAAGATATGCACAATGACAATCCAACAGCAAGAAACAATGCTTTGTGGATTTTCTATGTGTTAAAATGTATTATAAAATGTGTTTTGATGTGTAATTTTAGTTGGTAGTATTGATTTAGTATCTTTGGTGTGATATTACTTACATGCACATATAGGCTAGGAAGTGTGTATACACAAATATATGAATAAGGAGAAACCTGAGTCAATCGTTTGCAGAACATCTGCCATCTACACACAGCTCCACCATTTCTCAGCACATACTTCTGAAAACACCAACACTGTCAGAGAGCCAAGCTATAGACTACAGATTTTCATCTAGAACTTCGGTCATTATAGATGAGAAGCAATATCTGTGAATACTTTTAGTTGTGACATGGATGACAGTTATGTGAGGTTGAGGGAGCAAATAAGTTAAGGATTGTGCCCTATGTTTGCTGGCATCCCTCACAGTGCCGAGCACTATATATGTCCACTGAACATGTTCTGATTGACCAGCTGAAGAGCAGCATAGGATTCAGGAGCTGGGCCATGTAGCCAGACTGCCAGAGTTCAACTCTCAGCTCCACCACATGGACCCATGTGACCTTGCTCAAGTTATCTACCTATCTCTGTGTATCAGTTTCTCACCTGTGAGATTGGATAGTAATAGAACTTTCCTCCTGGGATTGTTACAAGGATTTAGGGAGTACAATATTTAGCACAGTGTCTGTTATGTGGTAAAACTACACAAGTGTTTGTTAAATAAATAAACTAATATGATTCAGCAGTGTGTCTCCTTTAAATATTTAGTACTAAATGAGAATCATTACTTAGATCACTTTTAGCCATATAGTCACTGCCCCAAAGTGTGTCTTTGTGGAATAAGTTTGGTGATCAATATCAAATTAAATATATTTTCTATTGTAAAAAATATTAATAAAATTAGTGAAAATCAAAATAAGGAAAAGCTATAAAAACTCACATATAATTCCATTACCTTGTATCAGATGTTACAGAATTATCTAATTTAATTACTGCAGCTGTCCTATAGGTATGTATGAGCATCCACATTTTATATATTAAAAAAATACAGAGTGTAAATGACTTATCAGAAATCAACAGCCAGAATTCAGACTAAAGCCTGTCTTGTTGCCAAGTGTGTATACTTTCCACATTATGCTATTGACTGTCTATATGTCCACATGTGCTTCATATAGTTTATATATATGTCATATATAACATTATATCCTGTATTTTTTCCTTTCATTATAACTTGAGCTTTTATAGGGATCCCATAATTATTATTTTGGTGTTACATAATGTTACTTCCTCTCAAGATATAATTTATTATTACAATATACAATATGTATCATATAATAAGTTATAATTATATAATAATATTATAATCATATATATAATTTATCCTTTTCTGGTTAGGTATTTGGATTATTTCTATTGTTTTAATATTATTAACAATGCTACATGAACATACTGATATTGATTAATTTTTCTTATTAGACAATTGCCTTTGACTGTATTCCCCAAATGCAAACATTTACTAGGTTCTTTTGCTGTTGTTGTTGTTAAAGATTATTTAGTTATTTTGAGAAACAGTGTGAGCGAGGGAGGGGCAGAAGGAGAGTGTTTGTGCTGTGAACACAGAGCCAGATGTATGCCTCAATCTCCCGAAACTGTGAGATCGTGAGCTGAGCCAAAATTAAGAGTCCAACACTTAACTGACTGAGCCACCCAGGTACCCCAACATTTATTAGGTTCTTGATTTGTATTATTAATTACTTTTCAAAAGCTTTGTACCATTTTATTTCCTCTTCTATCCACATTACATTTAATATATTTTTAATGAAAAATATAAAATATATATACATCACTTTCACCACAATCTTACAAGCACTGACATTATAATTTTTAAAAATTGGTAACTTAATAGGTATAAAATGATACTTCAGATTTATGAATATTTCT
This sequence comes from Suricata suricatta, assembly GCF_006229205.1. NCBI lineage: Eukaryota > Metazoa > Chordata > Mammalia > Carnivora > Herpestidae > Suricata > Suricata suricatta. The sequence continues at coordinate 64,302,620 of NC_043710.1, forward strand.
TTGTTTATTAGTGAAAATGATCACTTTTTCTATGTGCTTAATTACTAATTATATTTCTTTGTTTAAAATGTTTAATCCTTTCCTTTACTGTATGTATTCCATTTGTGTAGAAAGTACCAACAGTCATTCTTGGGTAAAGATCAGTGAAGCTTGCTAACCAAGATTAATGAGTAACTAGAATTCTTGATAGCGTCCTCCCCATTAGCCTAGGCCATGTAATTAAAACAAAGAAATATTCAGTAATCTGACTTTACTTACCACTACCTTAAACTAATTACTTTATTATTCTACTCTAAATTATTCCAGTCATGTCCCTTTTAAAGTTTTAGTGACATTTAAATTAAATGTGGAAGACACCTTGAAGTGCTCATAGAATTTGACTCCTTTTATATTATACGTGCAAAGTCAGCCAGTTTCTCTTAGTGTGTGAATTTTGAACAGAGCCTTTTACAACATGTAATTATCCTTTTACTTTACAAAGACAAATACAATGAATTATCTGTTAGTCAAGACCTACAGACACGAGGGAATATTTGTTATTCCCTGAAAGAAATGTGTAAGCAGGACCTGAGTGCGGGAATACTTGCAAAGCATATTAGGAGCTACATGATAGTGATAATAACTGGCATTTTTATAAAAAATGTTTATTTATTTTGAGAGAGAGAGAAAGAGCATGCACATGAGTGGGGGAGGAGCAGGCAGAGAGAAAGAGAAAGAAAGAAAGAGAGAGACAGAGACAGAGAGAGAGAGAGAGAATCCCAAGCAGGTTCTATGTTATCAGTGCAGAGCCCAACATAGGGCTTGAGCCCACAAACTATGAGATTATACCCTGAGTCAAAATCAAGAGTCAGATGCTGAACCCAACGAGCCACCTAGGTTCCCCAACTGATATTTTTACTTCCCCACCCCTGAATATCTTCCTCTTGGAACTAAGCAGGGCATTTCATACCATTGGCTACAGAAACAGTGTGTGGCTAAATCTACCATGACTAACAAATTCCTGGTAACCACTGCCCAGCCTTCAGGCAGTGGCCAACCAGATGGAATTCCAGCCACAGCACTGAAGTAGGAAGAATCACAGGAGGAAAGAACAGCTGAAACTTAAAGCTTTTAACACTGGAGAGCCAAAGGCTCAGAATGCCTTTGTCTTATGGCCATAATTCTCCTATCGTTTTTCTAGATGCTGTGAAAACACCGATTCAGAAAAGCATTCTATGATATGCCTCACTCACCTCCTCAGCACAGTTGACACACTGCTCTATGCCCCATCCCATCTCTACCACACGTTCAAAATAGCACCCAGGACTGAGAATCATCACCATTTATTTTCATGCCTGTTTTATTCCCTGCTAAATCATGTATGTTTTCAGAGCAAGGAGTGGGGATTATCCATTTGTACATTCTCAGCTCAGGGATGGTCCACAGAATATGTTTCATAAATGCCTTTTTGAATGATGAAAACCATGGGTTGAGTTCCATCTATCTCTAAGACCCCATGCCCTCTTTCAAACTTTGTAACAACATGAGAACTAGCCATTATACTCATTTTTGAAGGAAATTAAAGACCAAGGTCTCAATTTTTGAAGAAAATTGAAGAGCAAGGTCTCACAGCCAGTAGGTAGCAAGAGTAGAACCCATGTTTGCTGGCTCTAAAGTGCTTGCTCTTGGAGGCAAATCATGTTGCCTTACAGAAAGATGAAAGCAAAGTCTGTGGTTAGTTCAGACGGAGGATCCAACACATTTTGTCAAGAAATGCTCACTGAAGATCACTGGCTGTTTTGTTTGCATACAATACGACCCATTATTTTCTCTATAAATGTCAGTGGCTTTTGAAGCTAATTTAATAGAGGGGCTTCTCTGTCCTATCCACACCGCCTTATTAGTGAGCCCTGGATATTTACGAGCATTTGAGTGGCAGTGGCTGAGTAGGATGAGGATGAAGAAGCCTCAGCAGCATGTCGCAGCACTAATGCTGGGAAGAAGTCCTAGCCTGTGGCAGGAAACGTACGGCATCCCTTGGTACTTAGTAGCTTGGTTGATGTGACGAATCAAGCAACTGTGGAGGTAAATATTACCAAGTCCTATTGCCTTTCTAAAAATCATGCTCTCATTTGAATAAAAGAGCCAGAGAAAAGTAGAAACTCTTTTCCAGTAACTCTCTGATTTTTCCAAGTAAAAGACTCTGGCTGTTGCCAAAGAAAATGACATCTAAAAGGTGCTGAAAGATGAATTCCTGTTACTGTGTTAACTTTACATTTTTCTGAGCATCTGAATTGAAACTGTTTTATTACACACGCAACACAGAGGGCCTAGAAGGCGGTGATAAACGGCTTTTTAATTTTCTTCAACTTTAAAGCAGGAAGAGACAGGATAACCAGTCTTTCCAAAATGTTGTAGCATTAAAACTATGTCATTTTATGGAGAACACAAAAAGGCTGCTGGGCATTTTATTAGCAAACTGGTAACAATAAACTTGTTGAATGTGCTTTGCTTGTAAAGTCCCATCCAACTACAATACCTCCTGATGTGTTAATAGTCTGCTTCATTCCTCATTTACATTTCTGAAGACATTTCATTGTTCCTTATGATATTTAACTCTTCACCTTTCCCTTGCACGCCTGTATCTATCATGTATCTCATCTCTTTTAATATTTATTTTCTTTTCTATTTCTACTTCCCCTTTCTTCATACGCATGCCTTAAGTGGCCACTATTCTTAAGAAGAAGAGTATGTCTTGAGTATTAAATCAGTACCTCAAATGCAACATAACCAGAACGCCATTACCTTCCCCCATGAAGCTGGATAGCTCTCTTGTTGCTTCATGGACACATATAATTATTTATATCTTCTGGTAACATCTAATAAATGTTAATTGGGAAGTGCTTTAGATCACTCTTTGATTCCTTAATAGCGTAGTACTCAATAAATACCTGATAACAAAGAAGATGGTAAAATCAAATAAACCATTTTGGGCCCTTTTGCTATAGATAACATTTTTCAATAAATCTCTAGGTATATTTGATAGGAAAACCACCTAAAGTGGATTGAGATGGATGTATACATATTTTAAATGGTATAGAAGGGAAAGAAGATTTTCTGAAGAGCTAGAAGAGTATAATCAAAATCATGAAGGGCCAAAAGTATGTGTTGTGCTCTGGAAACCTTGAGTGGTTTGGCTTGGCCAGAGCAGAATAGCCAGGGATAGGTCATGACTTGGGGTGGGTCAAGAGGGGCAATGAAGACCATGCCAAGAGCTCTGGACTTTATCTGGACTTTTATGGCAATGGTAAGCTCTCTAAAATTGGGGATCAATATGGTGATATCTGTGATTCAGAACGGTAAACCTAAAAATACTCTGAATGGTGAAAGGAAGAGGGGTGAATCTATAGCCAGGGAAACCAATGGGAAATCAACATGAGCGATAAAATTAATATATGTCTAAACTTGGACAATGGTAGTAGGAATTTTAAAGGAAGATACATTTAAGATATCTGGAGATAAAATATCCAGGATGAATAAAAAAAAGTTATAGACAGGACAATTTGATCACCAGAACTGATCTGGTCATCTGAGTGAGGAGGTATTTCTTTGGAAGTTAAATCTCCTAGAAAGAAGGGGCTTGCTCTTCCCATGGCATAACAATAGTTGTTCTTTCTTCTAGAACTTCCAAACAAGCCTTTAAAAGTAGGTAGACTTCAGTGTCATATGGGGTGGGGTGGTAGTGAGGATGAATGTATAAGAATTCTGTTACTGAATAAGAGGATAATGGCATTGTTAACAGAACCAAAAAGTGTATGTTTGGGTAGGAAAATATAGTTGAGTTTGGTTTTGTACACACTTAATGTGCCTGTTACACCTTTGGGAAACATGATCTACAGTGTAACAGCTCTTCCTATTGAAAATTTCTTCCTTCTCTTGGTATAACACCCATTATATCTAGAGTGGGCACCAAATGAGATATTCTTGCATCTTTTACTCTTTCCAATAAACATTACTAACACATTTGGTTCTTTATGAGATGATTTCAAGATTCCCAACTATCTTGCTCTCTATACTCTTAACATTTTCTTTTTTTAATTTTAAAGTAATATCTACACCCAAAGTGGGGTTTGAATCCACAACCCTGAATTCAAGAGTCACATACTCCACTGACTGAGCCAGCCAGGCACCCCATATCTCTTCTGACTTTTACTTAAATTTGTAAAACCTAGAAATGAATTCAGAATTCCAGATGTGTTCAGACCAGGGCTGAATGCCATGAGCTGATGGCTTTCCTCCATCTGTATTTTCACACTCCTGCCAGAAGAGCCCAAGATAACATGGAATTTTAAAGTTTGCTTAATTGTATTGTTAAGTTTAGGGTTAAGCTAACTTCTCATGTATTTTTGACATCAAATTATTCAAAATCAATTCTATGACAAAACTGTATATTGGGTTTATGGAAACTCAATATAGTTCATTAATAACCACCATAATAAAATTTACTGGTATTAATTTTGATGTAGTTTTATAGTTGAGCTAACATTAGATCATCAATTTAACTCAATAAATATATATTGAGCACCTATAATATGCTAGCCATTACAGAACTTCACTTTTTCATCTAGTTTTGTATCAATTTCAAATATAAGATACTTTTCACATTTTCATCCAAATTATTATTTACAATAACAGAAAAGGACCATGCACAATAACAGATCATCACAGATCTTCTTCCAGTTTAACAGTTAGCAGACATTTTGCTACTGAGCTTTCTTAGTCAACATCTTTTTATAGATTAGCCAATCCTCTCCATCCCCTCAGTGACAAGCTGACTAGTATCCAGTGAGTGGGATGCTCATGGCTCATATATTCCCATTCTTTTCTTATGACTTGTATGTTTACCATGAATCAGTTGTAATTGTTCTCAAATATGTGTATTTATTGTGCTCACTTTTATAATCATGTAATTAATTAAATGTTACAAAAATGAAATATGAGTGTATGAAAAGAATTGTTTCTATCAAGAATAGGTTTACTAATCTAGAAAGACTTAATCACATGCAGTTCAAAACATCAAAGTTTTTGCACAGCAAAGGAAACAAAACAATGAAGGCAACCTAGTAAATGGGAGAAGAATATTTGCAAATGATAGATCTCATAAGGGGCTAATATTAAAAATATATAGAACTTATACAAGTCAACACACAAAAACCAAATAATCTGATTAAAAATGGTCAGAGGCCCTGAATAGATGTTTTTCCAAGGATACCTACAGATGACCAACAGACACATGGTAAGACCTCCAACATCACTAATCAGGGTAAAAGAAATCAAAACCATGATGAGGTATCATTGTACACCTGTCAGAGTGGCTAAAATCAAACACACAAGAAATAACAAGTGTGAACATGAGAATATGGGAAAAAGGAACCCTAATGCACTGTTGGTAGGAATGTAAAGTTGTAGAACAGCATGAAGGTTCTTAGAGAATTAAAAATAGAAATACCATTTGGTGCAGTAATGCCACTATTAGGTATTTACCTAAAGAAGATGAAAGCACTCAATTTAAAAAGATATATTTACTCTTTTTTTATTGCAGCATTCTTTACAATAGCCAAGATATGGAAACAGCCCAATCATGCATTGCTAATGAATGGATAAACGTGGAATGTGTACACACACACACACACACACACACACACACACACACTGGACTATTACTCATCCATTAAAAAAAAGATATTGCCATTTGCCACAACATAGATGGACATAAAGGGTATAATGCTAAGTGAAATAAATCAGTCATAGGAAGACAAATATCATATGACTTCACTCATAGGTAGAATTTAAGAAATAAAACTAATGAATGAAAAAATTAAGAGAGAGGCTAAAGAAGATTCTTAAATACAGACAATAAACTGGTGAATGCCAGGGGGGAGGTAGGTGAGGGGGTAGGTGAAATAAAGGGAATAAGAGTACGTTTATGTTGATGAGCACTGAAAAATGTATAAAATTACTGAATCATTATACTGCACATCTGAAATATAATATTGTTTAACTACATTTCAATAAACAAATTAAAAAAAACTTAAAAAGACAATTTACCTGACAAAAGGAAGTTTACTGATTTAGAAAGACTTAATAATAACATGTAGTTCAAAACACTGATGCCAAATGAGGTATGAGAGAAACAACTGTAAAAGTCATAAAATAATTCTAAAGTGATTTCATTTAGTTTACACTTGATTTTCATTCTGACTTAAAGAGAACAAACTGAGGCTTGATGGGGGTGGGAGGCTGGGGAGTGGGGTAAATGAGTGACTGGCACTGAGGAGGGCACTTGGCACTGGGTGTTATATGTAAGTGATGAATCACAGGAATCTACTCTTGAAATCAAGACTACACTGTGTACACTGTATGTTAGTTAATTTGACAATAAATAAAAAATAAAATAAATAAATTCAAATTGAAAGGCATGGACAATGAATTCATGATGAGCTTTATGCAAGAAAAATAAGGTAGAACTTCATAAAAAATGGGCTCTAGATATTTGGCCTTCCCAATCAATTTGGTGTGGCAAACATTTTAAAGCAATTAACAGACCATTTAGATGCTGGAAAATAACATAAAAACTGTGGCCAGAGGTTGACAATATTGGAGAAAGTCTTGACCTTCACAAATAGAAAAGAGGAAGAACACAATTTGTTAAGTGCTATCAGATAAATTAAAAGTTGTGATGATTTATAGAAAGTGTGCAACACTGGACCAACGAAGATCTCTTGAAAACTAAAATTAGGGACAATGAAGAAATCACGTATTCTGGGACAAACAGATAGATCTAAAAATAAGAAAAACAATTGGATCAAATTCAGGGCCACAGATTTCTCATGCCATAGTCAAAGATGTTGGGAATGTGTTTTTACTTTATGTTGAAAAGCTTCAATCGAGTCAGTAATAACACAGTAATGCCAAAAAAAACCTGGATGAGGTTTATTAGGAGAAGTCTCATTTCTTCTTTTAAATATCACTACACCACTAATTTTATTGTGCTGCCATACAGTTATATTTTTAAAATTTAATGTGAAGTAATTAAGGCATGAAAGTACCTTTTCTTTATTATTCCAAATGGTGACTGCTGTGTCCAATCTTTTGACCAACAGACTAATAACTGGTGTTGGTTGAAAGGGCGATGAGAAGTACAGTTTTATGAACGTTTAACAGGATTCTCACCCAGATTTTAGTTTTCTCCTTATCCTTTTTTAAAAATGGTAGTCTCTTTAAAATGTCTCGGTGTACACCTGGTTATTAGTTATTTTTTAGTATTTATTTTTGAAAGAGAGAATGAGCACAAGTGGAGAGGGGCAATAAGAAGGGGTCAGAGGATCTCAAACAGGCTCTGCACTGACAGCAGAGAGTCCAATGAGGGACTTGAACTTATGAACCATGAGATCATGACCCGATCCGAAGTTGGACCATCAACTGACTGAACCACCCAGTTTTCTCCTTATCCTTAAAGAATATTATGGGAGACTTCACAGTTTGCTTATAGGGGAGACCTACAGAGGTTACACTGTATGGCCACTATGTGGTCAAGGTGAGATCAGAACACTGATCCAACTCCTAGCCCCATGGTTTTCTGTCCTATTACACTGTGACTTCATATTCTTTTCTGTGATAGAAGTTTAATGATCATTATGACTGGCCCAAACACTGGCCAGTCTAAAAATCCTGGTAATCACGGTTAAGTCATGTAAGACGCTGAAGGTGCACTTCAAATGCTGATCCCAGTATGTTTCCTTCAGGACTGAACCTATATGTGACTGGTCTCAAAGCCTGAAGCATCAGGAGAAAAATGGAGTATTTTAATATAGCAGGCATATTGCTGCCTTTACCCATTTTGTTTTTGGATGGCAGAATGCACATCGTTCTCCTTGGCTTCTTAGCATGCAAGCTGCATCTCAGGAGGTCATGTATGTACATGTATCAAAAAGCTCCTTCCCACACAGGCTACTCTTCACAAGGAAAGTAAAGAAATTGAATATATAAGAGCTTAAATCAAGTCTCAGCTAGTTCTACCAACACAGTAACTTCAAAAAGGAAAACAGATTTCAATTTGGAATTTTACATAAACTATAGACAAGTACTGCAGAATGCACCAACAATTAGAGAACTTGGAATGGGAAGATTTTTGCATACCAGTTGTGATTTTTAGGTATTTAACGGATATGGCCCTGGGTATACCTTTATCTCACACAAGATCTATATCTTTCCGGATAATACATTCTTTTTATTCTTTGACAATAGTTGGGAAGCAGACTTTTATGGAAAAAAGAACAGAAATCTAGAACTCAGCAATGTGGGTTTTCCCATTGTGCTCCTAATGAGAGCTCAATAGTCTTAGATAAGTCACCCCTCTTGACTTGTTTTGATTTTTTCTTTACTTTAAATAGGGCTATTAAATTGTCAATTCTTTAGCTTGAATAGAACTATTCAATTGTCAATTCAGGACAATTGTTCCTGCTTTCTCCCTCTACCTTATGGGGCATAGATGGGGAACTGTGATGGGGAAAGGAACACGATCTTGGGAGTTGATGGCCTTGGATTTGGGATTTCTTATCCTTTTCTTTATTAGGTTATTGACAATCTTAAAAACAAAACACTCCTATGTATGTTCTCATCATTGTAATAACATAGATAATAGTGCCTCTCATAGATGGATCTGGGGGGAAGTAGAGCAATATATGTGAAAGAAATTTTGTAAGCATGAAGCATGTGGAATAGTAAATGGAAATACATTTCTAGGGTGGCAGTATGATTTAGTCATAGGTGTCTAAAACTAGTGACCTGAACTTAAACCAATTAATGGATTTAAAGAAGGAACATAATGATAGAGCTATAAAACCTCAAGGAAATTAGAATCTATAGGATTTGGCAGTTGTGTGTGGTGGGTGAATGAGGAGTCTAGGACAACTTCCATGTATCAGATTGTGGTTGTTGCATCATCATGGTACTTACCTCATATTGAGAAGGACTATGGGAATTACAGATTTAGGGGGAATATAATTATTTTAATATTTTATATGGTGAGTTTGGGGAACCTGTGTGACATTGAGGTAGAAATGGCTCATCAGATAGATATTACAGTTCAATCTTAGTAGACAGTTCCATTATAAAGAAATGGATTTTGGAATCAACATTTGAAGTACATTTTTTTCATGTTTTTAAATCACTTTATTGCCTCCCACACCAATGAAAAGGGCCTACCTGATAAGTACTTTAAATCATAAAGCAGAATTCCACATGTAACTGCCAAATTAACCAGTTTTTGCTACAACACCTACATATAAGACATGATGCTGGGACTGTGAGGGGTATAAACATAAACCAAATGCCCTGCCTTCAAGGAGCTCACAATCTATTGAGGGATGTAATGCATGTAAACCAATACATTTAATCCAAAGAATAGTATGAAAGGCTTATAATCAAGCACAAGGGCTAGAGTAAGAAAAATTACCTCTGACTGGGGGATACTAGTGGGATTCTTGGTGAAAGAAGATCTGACTTTATGGATGAGTAGTCTTGAGAGAAATGTAGGTAAGGAGGTAGAATGAAGGTCACTAGGCTGAGAAGTACATTTGAAGTTATGGATATTGTTAGAAACACTGTGATCAAAAAGACTGAAAGATTTGGAGACCTGGAGATAACCAACAATGTAACATTTGTAGAGGAAGATAAATCTGGAAAGAGGACTAGGAAGGAGTGAGTGGAAAAGTAGGAGGAAAACCAAGATAATATGAGGTAATGTCAGATAACAATGGGAGCAGGGAGATATTTTCAAGAAGGAGAGTCTGGGCAACAGCTGGCAAAGACTTCACAAAGTTTAATTATGAAACACAGGGGAAACTAATCCCTAGAATTTGGATTCTATTCTGTAGGCAAATAGGACATCATGAAAAATTTTGAATAATATTAAAATATAGTCACTTACGCAGTTTAGAAAGCCCTCTGTATTCCCTAGGTATACAAAACAGAAGGGTTAGAACAGCCAAGAGCTATGTGAGGAACTTGGTCTTAAGAAGACTAAACGAATACAAAAGCTTTCTGTCCTAGTTTGTCAGGCACCAGTCCTCAGAGAACCTTTCTGTACAGCAGATGAAATAATTTTCTTTCCCCTGGCAAACCAGTGTAGGTGTAAAGGGGAAGAAGGAGATGGAGACCTTTGACTCTTACCATACTGCTGGGTTCTATTTTTAATGAAAAATTGCTCTTATTCTACAATATAGTTTCCTTATTGATTTTCATGCAGACAGTGAGAACCTTCAAATAAAGGAGGGCTGCTTGGTTTGGTGGAATGTATTAGTTTGCATGTATGAGTTTAGGGAAAACTCCAGATGTTTAGCCAAAGGAGAGTCATTCTGCTCGACATCTGTAGTCTGAACATTCCTCACAAAGGCCACCATAAAGTCATCACCATCAGCGTCCCAACAAGTGAAATGTAAGAGAGACTAATTGTTCATTTCCCTCCACTCTTCACTATTCATACTCCCTAGGTAAGAACTGCCTCCTCTGGAATCTTCCCTTGGTGGAATAGGTTCAAGGTAGTCATGTGGTCATTTGTTCAGCGAAGCTGCTACTCATTAACAAACTAAAAATCTGAGGTAAAAGCCAACATAAAAAAGTACAGTGTTTTCTAAGTCCCTTCGTGTAGATTTTTAATTTGGTCTCATGAAGTGAAACTAGGTGCTAGCAGCAAACCCTTTCAGTTTAAACAAATTCTTGTTTCCTTGGGGATTAATTTTCCAACACAGAGCAACGTGTGTGTGTGTGTGTGTGTGTGTGTGTGTGTGTGTACACGCGTGTGAGACAATGAAAAGCTTGACAATATGTAGCGTTCATAGTGACTGGACTATCAATGTAAAGGAAATATCAAATGTAAAATATCAATGTAAGTAAAGCATTAAAACACTAAAATGCTTTGTCTTTGAATCTTAATGACAAGCTTCCAAATGAAGGAGACTTAATATTTATCCTCATTAATAAAAATAACTCCCTCTTAGTAACCAATTTGAATGCAAGTTACAGTTCGGCAAAGATCCCAGTGAGAATATTTAAAAAGGCACAGAATAAAAGTTTTAAACCTAGGCTAGTTTTCTTCTCCACCATTCATAAGATTTCTGAAGAATTTAAAAAATAATCTCTTTTTAAGAGGCCAAAAGTTTAGTACAATGAAACACACTGTAGGGCTCAGACATCGATTCTTCATATCTCCAGTTTCCAATCGCCTCATCGGCCAAACCCAGTCATTAGCATACACAGTATTCAAAGTACTGTGCCTGATGTAATGAAGATAATAGTAAAAGGTAAAGCAAGAGCTATTATGTCCAAGCATTAATAATGTAATCTGAAAGGAAGGACATCAGTCTACTCATTTGACCATTCTAATTCATTCTCTCTCAGCAGTTACAAAACAGCAGCATTGTCCACTGGTTGTTCAGTACAACAATCTAGGCATTTTCATTGATTCTCCTCTTGCAGCTATCATACTCCACAACTAATTCATTAACAAGTTATTTTTCTACCAAAAATGGCTCCCACCTCCCAGTGCTGCCACCCTAATGAAAACATCACCTTCTCTTTCTTGGTGGAATGTTGTAACAGCTTTCCAACTGGTTTTTCTCCTGTACTTCTAACAGCTACCTCTCCTAGCAGTCTGTGAGGAGACTCTCTGAAGGCATGAAATCAGATCATGCTGTTCCCTTGCCTATAGAAAATTTCCCAAAGATTTCCTCTTTGAGTTAGAATAAAATGCATAGTCACTTCCAGGGTTATAAGATCCTGTGGTCACTGTCTACCTTTCAGTGCTCACGTCTCACCAGTCTGTCCATCATCCCCCAAGACCCAGCCATCTTGGCCTTCTTCCCGACTCTCAGATATCCTCACTAGTTCTTCTCTAAGGACATCTGCGTTCATCACTTGCACCAGGTCTTCTCTTGAGCATTTCCCTCTTTTTCAGGTTTCAACTAGGTTACAGGGAAGCCTTTCCTGATCTTCCAACTAAAGGTACTTCACTCTCATTTCAGGCAATATATAGCCTCTTATACTACTTTCTTTATAGTACTTAAAATGCACTGAGATTATCTATTTTTGATAATTATGTTCACTGACAACCTTTCAAGAATATTGCTTCCATGAGTAGGAACTGCGTATATGAATATACGTGAATGAACAAATGCACACTTAGCCTAGCTCTATTTGGATAGGGTAAACTTATGAACTCATTTAGGATTCTTTAATGCCATGATTTAAATCAAAGGTCATTATTTTAATACCACCTGATGCATTCTGTGTATCACCCCCACCCCCATCTTGTTTCTTTGAAATTCCTAAGAATAATGCATTGACTTGATTTCACAGCAACTACCCAGTCAAACCCTGTTGGGGATTACTGTGTTCTCCAACTCACGTTATGCCTTAATCTGAGGATGTCAGTGGTTTGTAAATGCTCCAGATCCTTTCTATATCTCCAGTTTTTATCAAGGCACATCCTCATTCATTTGTACACTCATCCAACCAACATTTGTTGTGTGCTATATATGGGCCACAACCCATAATACAGTTCACTTAATCTATCACTTCATATTTACTAAATTATTCTGTGTTTTCTTGTCACATCCTACATTCAGTCATCAACATTTCTGTGCCTATTAAAAATCAGTACTGTGCTAGATATTTTGAAAGACACAAATAGGAAAGAAGTCCAGTTCCTTTCATTAAGGGTCTTATGGTTTACATGGGAAGATGGGTAAGTGATCAACTAACCAAAAATAGGAATAAGAGAAGAAGCAGAAATACACTGAGCACTGTATTAGAGGAGGTCTCACCCTAGTCTAGACGCTCATAGACAAGGGGTAAAAGGGAAATGAGAGTCTTTTTAAAGATTTGTGTGTGTGTGTGTATTTGCTTACCCTAAGATTTTGAGAAAGCATTTCCCTTGAATTTTTTTTTGCATTTTTCTTGTGGGGTTTCAAATTTTTAAATATTCCAATAGGATCATTTTAGGAATAAGACAAGTTATAAATAATGCAAACATACCTGTATTAGAGCATATTGTGCTACTAAGTACTAGTGTCCATTTTAAGCAGAGTGAAAATATTTATTCGGTAAGTGGAATTTCAAAAAACGGGACGTTTCCAAATGGCTTTTATTTTGAGAAAACTTCAGCCATTTTCTTTGTACAGGGCTATTTATTTATATTTATTATTTTGAGTATAGTTGGCACATGGTTTTGCAGTAGTTTGAGGTGTACAACAGTGATTTGAGATGTTCACGCACTATGCTCCTTACCATAAATGTAACTACCATCTGTCACTATACGATAGTATTACAATGTCATAGATGATATTTCTCATGCTGTCCCTTTTATTCCTCTGATTTATTCATTCTGTAACTGGAAACCTCTATCTCCTACTCCCCCTCACTTATTTTGCCCATTCCCATTCTCCCAACCCTCACTCCCCATAATCATCAGTTTGTTCTCTGTACGTAAAGGCTGTAAAAAGCCTTTTAAATATGATGTTTGATACTAAGTAACTACAAAGGAATCATCCTAAAATGATTTCAAGAGCCATGGTCCCTGCCACTGCTCTTTGCCCAACCTGCCACTATTTATTCTTTGGGACTTAGTCTCATGTGCTGCCAGACTGGAAACCTCTTCTAACCTCTCAGCTTTGTTTCCCTTGCACCTGGGCAAACACTTATCAAGGCATTTCCCACACTATAGTAAAGGACTGTTTTAAAAATGGCTGTTTTCCCAACTAGACCATGCTCCTTGAAGGCAGCAACCATGGGGGACCAACCACTGTACCCCCTCACTCCATGCAACTGGAATCCTTGTTATGCTGTTTCCACTGGGATCCTATAGCAAAAATACTCAATTGTGTCAAGAAAACCATTTATGATTCCATTTAATGAAACCAAATAAATATACCAGGGATTTGCCTATGTTTAATAGAAGACCCTTGACGGGGTAGCTGGGTGGTTCAGTTGGTTAAACATCTGACTTTGGCTCAGGTTAAACATCTCACGGTTCATGTGAGTTCGAGCCTCACATTGGGCTCTGTGCTGACAGTTCAGAGCCTGAAGCCTGCTTTGAATTGTGTCTCCCTCTCTCTTCCCCACTCATTCTCTCTCTCTCTCTCTCTCTCTCTCTCTCTCTCTCTCTCTCAAAAATAAAATGAAAACATTAGAAAAACATTGAAAAAAAAGAAGACCCTTCACAAGGCAGAAAATGAACATGGACAATGCAAATAAGGAAGAAATCTGTTACCAGTAAAAGAGCACAGTGGTGAGTCTTAACTTTGGAATAAAATATGTAGTGGAATTTAATATATTACAGTGACAATAAATTAATTATAATCTGCTCTAATGAACTCATGTCTTACGGAAACATGGAGTCTAAATGATCTAAATGACAGTCATGAAAGTTACAGAGATACAGGATTTAAGCAACCAGCCAAGGCAGGGTTTACTTGTGTCCATGGTCAGTGCTGCCAAAGCAATGCCTAAAGTCATTGATGCAGCTGGGCATAAAATCACAGAATTCTAATCTGCCCACACGGAGATGCTCACTGTAATTATAGTCAAATGTCATTTAAAATTTTTTAAATGTTTTTTATTCATTTTTGAGAGACAGAGAGAGACAGCACGAGCAGGGGAGGGTCAGAGAGAGAGAGGGACACACAGAATCGGAAGCAGGCTCCAGGCTCTGAGCTGTCAGCACAGCGCCCAACACAGGGCTCAAACCCACAAACCGTGAGACCATGACCTGAGCCAAAGCCGGAAACCAAACACTTAGCCAACTGAGTGCCCCAAATGTCATTTTAAAGTTAGTTTTGTGAAAGATGGAACCGTCATATTTTCTTTGGTTAAAAGAAAAGTGAAGAAAATAGTTTTGCCCCATAAACAAGTATTTTTAACATGTCCTCTAGCTACTGGTAGTTTTTCATGGATTAAGAAATATTAAAAAATACAGAAGTATACATAAAAGGCAAATTTACAGACAAAATAGATTAGTGGTTGTCTAATGGGAACAGGGATTAACTGTAAATGGGCATGAGGGATCTTACTGGGGGCATGAAAATGTCTAAAACTGACTTCTGGTGATGGTTACACGACTAGATAAAGAACCTAAAATTTACTGAATTATATACTTGAAATGGGCAAGATTTAAGATATATAAAGCATATCTCATGAAATTGTTAAAAAAAATTAGGGCACAATACAAATTTTGAAAAGCATAACATAAGGATTTTTTTTTAAATGATGTGTCATTAAGGACTCGTTGCATTTTTAAGCTCCAAATTTCTAGAATATTGACCAAATTTTTCATCTGATCCCACAGAAGCAGAAAGCATCAACTTATGCAGAAGAGTGGCCACCTGACAATGACATTCATGTTTAGTCATGCTTTCCTCTCTGAACTTAAACTCAGAGAATTCATTGGTTTATTTATGTTCACCTAGTCATATTTCTTTTCTATATATATTATTGTCAAATTGGTTTCCATACAACACCCAGTGCTCATCCCAACAAGTGCCCTCCTTAATGCCCATCACCCACTTTCCCCTGTCCTCCACTCCCCATCAACCCTCAGTTTGTTCTCAGTATTTGAGAGTCTCTTATGGTTTGCCTCCCTCCCTCTGTGTAACTCTTTTCCTCCCCTCCCCTTCCCCATGGTCTTCTGTTTTAAGTTTCTCAAGATCCACATCTGAGTGAAAACATATGCTTTCTATCTTCTTCTGACTTATTTCACTTAACATAATACCCTTTAGTTCCATCCATGTCATTGCAAATGGCCAGATGTAATTCTTTCTCAATGTCAAGTAGTATTCCATTGTATATATAAACAACATCTTTTTATTTAAAAAATTTTTAATGTTTATTTATTTTTGAGAGAAAGAGAGAGTATAAGCAGAGGAGGGGCAGAGAGAGAAAGGGAGACACAGAACTTGAAACAGACTCCAGGTTCTGAGCTGTCATCACAGAGCCCAATGGGGCTTGAACTCACAAACCATGAGATCATGACCTGAGCTGAAGTCAGACACTCAACCAACTGAGTCACCCAGGCGCCCCTAAATCTTCTTGATCCATTCATCAGTAGATGGATATTTAGGCTCTTTCCATGATTTGGCTATTGCTGAAAGTCCTGCTATGAACATTGGGGTCCATGTGCCCCTAGACATCAGCACTCTGTATCCCTTGGGTAAATTCCTAGCAGGGCTATTGCTGGGTCATAGGGAAGTTCCCTTTTTAATTTTTTTTGAGGAACCTCCACACTGTTTTCCACAGCGACTGCAGAGAAGTCACTGTTTAGATGCTTCACAAAGCACAGGCCCCTAGGGCTAACTAAGTTCAATGTGGCGGGGTATCCACCAGTAGTATATGGTGATTTTAGCTGTAGACATTTAGTTTATTCCTTAAATTTGGGTCACAGATGATTTACAACTACTGTATCTGGAGCTTCGTGGCATGGGAATATACTGACAAACAAGCAAACGGGAAAACAAAGCTAAAAGCATACATTTAAAGGGAAGGACATAAAATGTCCCCAGGAAAACGATATGTTGTTTTTCAATTCCTTTATGCCCCTCTGATTATAAACTGATACTTAAGTAAAACTACCAGGACCTCAACTGTGTTTTCAATAAGAAACATTTATACCTGAAATGTTAACTGTGGCATTTAACTCCTGTTTGAGTCTCTACTCTCCAAATCAGCCTTTAAAATTTACCTGATTATTAAAATATAAGTTACTCCAGGCCATCTTGCATGACATAGAGGCCAAATTATTCATTACATTGTTCACACATTGATTTATTTCACAAATCTCTACCTCATGCCTAATATGTGCCCAGTACTCTCTGAGACCTAGACGTAAAGCATAAAACAATGAAAGAAATCCTCTTCCTCATTCAGGTTACATTCTCATGGTGGGAGTACATGGGGGGCAAAAAACAAAATAGTAATAAAAATAGTTACCATTTATTTAGAACTTACTATGTCTATGACGCTTTGCTAACTGCTTTTGCATACATTATGTCATTGTTCCTCTTGAAGGTTTCTTTGTCATCATTAGATGAAGAAAGAGGCTCACAGAGGTAAATGCTTTCTCTGTAGCTACAAAAACTTGTAAGAGATAGGAGTCTCCTCCAGACTCTGAAGGTTCAAAACCTACTTTTAGTTACTACAAATGTTGCCTGTGCAAAGGGTTTCAAGAAGGATCAGTAGTTGGGGCGCCTGGGTGGCTCAGGCAGTTGAGTGTCTGACTTCGGCTCAGGTCATGATCTCGCGGTTTGTGGGTTCATGGTTTTGTGGGTTTGTGGGTTCAAGCCCTACGTTGAGCTCCGTGCTGATAGCTCAGAGCCTGGAGACTGCTTCAAATTTTGTCTCCCTCTCTCTGCCCCTCCTCCACTCACACTCTGTCTCTCTCTCAAACATTTAAAACAAAAAGACAAAAAAAATCAGTAGTTGCTGACTCTTCCTCAGAATTTGGAGATTTAAGAACTCTTTAGAAAATATAAGAAATAGTAAGGATCTATGCTTACACTTGGAAGTTTTTGGTTGAATTATGATCACGAATGATAAATTACATATAAATATTTATTTCCATTTATAAATATATTTGCATACATACATCTATACATATACATATGTGCATGCATATGTATGTAAACATATCTAGTACATATGTAAATATAAAATCTCTTTTATTTTCATGACAATATATTTATCTTCTCATGAAAGCAATACATGAGTGGTTTTGTCAGAGTATGGAGATTCAGTTAATATTTTGTATCCAAAATGGCAAATTGTAATTTTGTTTTATGCAGACAATTAAGATAAAGTCATAAAGATGTTCTGTGTCATTCATTATAAGCCTACTGATGATGGTGTTTTCTTTAAAAAATTTTTAGGAGCTTGTGCCAATATTGATCAAATGAAATGATGAACAGTCTTTTCTTCTCTTTTCATTTTTTTTCTTACTACTGCTTTCCATAAGATACAGTTTTAAAAAATAAATTTTACAGGCAAGAATATTTTTCTCTATAATCAACCTCAATTTTCTCTAACCTAATTTTCTCCATTTACTTCTACATTCTTGTAACATGACTTACTCACATCTATTTTGGCTAAATAAATCTTGTCTTTCTTCAATGTTAATACCTTTGAAATATTTACAGACTAATAACAAGGTCTTACCAGTTTTGCTATTTCATCTACAAACTTCATTTCATAGCTCCCTATAGGTCAGAAGATACAAGATTATAGCATAATATTGATAATTTAGTGTAAATTTTTATTTTAATAACCTTACCAAGTCTCATAAATACATGAAAGAGCATTTGTGTTCTGATAAATGACAATTAAACATCATAGCTCCCACTGCCAATTGTCAGATGGTTTAATTTATGCACCTAGTGGAGTACATTTTATATAGACTAGAATGAATGAGGGTATTTTCAAGTTGAATCATTTGATAAAAGAGTGGCAAATGTAATTATTTTTCGAAACCATGGCTGACTCTTATTGCCAACTTTGGGTTAGGGAAAATGGTCAGCAAAGGCATATCTATCATGCCTCAGATTTTCTTGGAAATTTTGTACTCCTGGCTGGAGTCACCAGCTTCATTTCCTAAAAAGTGACTGCTCTGACAATGATCACTCTGTCTCTGACCACTGACCACTAGCTTATCCTCTTGGTCTCCCAGGCTGGAAAGCTCAGTTGTGTTGTATTCCTCTCTCCTCATCATTTCCTGAGTGGTGAATTGATATTGGTTCTACCTCTAGAATATTCTACATTGGTCTCTATCTCAGAGTACACCTAGTATCACTGTAGTGTAGCAAGCTACAAAGTCAAAAGACCTGGATTTGACTGAGGCCCTACCATCAAATAGCTGAATTACCTTGGTAAGTCCACTTAACTAAGTCTCAAGGTGTTTATCCATAAAATGGGAATAACAGTACTTCATAGAATTTCATTATATCAAAGGGTATGTATGTAGAATATTTGAGTAAGTACTCAATTAATTGCTAAATATTATTATTTTCATCATTGTTAAGTAACTTCCCACTCCAAGATTTTTTCCTCCAATTCATTCTTTAAACTTACATTAAAGCAATTTTACAAAACACTAATTCAACAATGTAATTAAAAAGCCTTTATCATCCTTAAGGGCCTTTTTCGCCCCATCTACCTCTGCGTACTTTATGATGTATTCACTATGGGTGGCCCAGCATTTGTCAACCATATCATGATCTTTCATGTCACTACACATTTATATATGGTTTATGGTTCCCCTTATTCTGGAATATATTCTTCTATCTCATATTTTTTGCCATAGGTATTCTTTTCATTCTGTAGCACCCCCCCAATAAATATAGTTTAAAAGTTTCATTTAATAATATAGTTTAAAAGTTTCATTTAATAATAAGTGTGTAATGAATCAGGACTGTTATGTAGATCTTGGGATACATTAATAAAGGTAGTATCAAGAGTGAGGTAAGGGAGGGTAATTACCTTTTTTCTTTCACCAATCAGGCCACGTTAGTAATATTTTTTTTGGATTTGGAAACCATATTTAAAAGAAGCAGAGACAGAGGCACTGGGTGGCTCGCTTGGTTAAGCATCTGACTTTTGGTTTCACCTCAGGTCTTACATTAAAGCAATTTTACATGGCCTCACAATCTGTGAGTCTGAGCCCCACATCCAGCTCTGCGGTAACAGTGCCGAGCCTGCTTGGGACACCTTCTCTCTCCCTCTGTCCCAGTCCCTCTCCTGCTCACATGGGCTCTCTCTTTCGAAATTAATAAACATTAAAAAATATTTTAAAAGAAACAGAAACAAAATGAACTTTTCAATCTGAAAATACCGGGATGATAAGTGTTTTTAATTCATGCCACATAAGGAGCTATAGAGGCAATGGCAATGTTTACCCTGGAGAAGAGAAGGCTCTGAACAAATGATACGCACGTGCAATCCCCTTACGTGGGATGGGGAGTGCACTTCCATGGAGCGGACACGAAAGGGAGCACTGAAGCCAACAGGCAAAGTTATTAGAGTCGAAGAGGAATGCATTCCAAAGAAGCCCTTTCTAATCAGGAATTTTGGAATGCAGATTGGACTACATGAAGAGATTAAATTTCCTGCCACAGAAGATAATAGAAGAAGGCCTGAGGAACTAGAAGAGACATTGAAGAAGGCCTTAGAGCTCCAAATAGGTAACATGCAAGATGCACAGTGATGCCCTTGCAATGCTGTGACTTGAGAGCCCCGTGGTTGGGAGGCTTTTCCTTGCCCTCCCAGTCCGAACGATTCACATACATTTCTTAATGTCCATTGCAGTTGTTACCATTATCACAGCACTTTTCACATAACAAATTGTATCTCTACTTTACGCACTGTAATGGGAACTATTTCTGGGTGGGAAGTGTGCCATCAGCTTCTTAGTCCTCATAGTGCCAACCCAGCTCCTTTAACACAGAAGATGCTTAATAACAGGAATTGATTTAATTTTATGTCCACGGGCAATTCATTCATCTTTGTTAATGAGTTTCCTTAGCAGTAAACAAGAGTTTTAAATTTGATGATCCAGCATTCTAACTAATGCTATACAGTAAACTTTCTAATAACTAAAAATATAAAGATCAGTTTCTAATTATTAAAAATATGAATGTCAATCTGAACATTGATTTTTGAAATGAGTTGGGGAAAAAAACCTCACTGGGTTCATTTTATATGGAAAATATTTGGAGGTGGAGATGTGCAAAGCTTCATCTAATGTAATACTCTTGACCCTGACTTCCTCTCTGGGAAAAAATTTCATAGGACAAAGTTTTTATGGTTTTATAAATAGTATTCATTGATTCTCAGTCTCAGAAAACATTTCTGGTAAAAGTAAAATCCACTTAATGTACATACTGAACATTTTATTGAGACATATTGTAAACTTCTGCAATCAGGCTGAAGATGTTCCATTATTAGCACCATCCCTTATTGGAAACTGTGGGCTTAGGCCAATTGGCAAGGTCAGCGTCAAGCTTTCTCACAATACTTCCTGTCATCTATACTGTCACTTCAGCAAAGAATGTAGTTGCTTTACATTTTCAATCATTCTATGTCTTAAAATAAATGTTCTTTGATAACTGCCAAAAATTAGAAGCAAACTAAATCTCCTGCATTAGGAGAATAACTAAATAAATTCTTATGGATCATATTATTAACATATTGTGCAATCAATAAAAATTAGTGTTATAAACATAATGGCCATATGAAAAAAATGCTTATGATATAAAAGAGGAAGTACAGGATATTAAATTGTATGGATACTTACAAGTTCAACAACTGCCCAAATAGTTTTATAAAAAATCAGACCTGATTGCATAATTCTTGAGAGAGAGTTCTCTAAATCTCTTGGATTTCTACACATCTTGCTAAAAGAAACACTGACTGCCTTTGTTTTATTTTGTCTTTTCAGGGCTATTTAAATAGTGAACAGCTTGCAAAGGTAATGACAGTGTCTTTCTCTAGAGCAGAGAGTAGGTCTATTTACTGTCCAGCATAATATAGATGACATCTTTCTCTGTGGCAAAGGTCAGGCAAGCTTACTGTTCATTATAAAAGATTCAGGTTCCCGGGACACCGAGGTGGCTCAGTCGGTTAAATGTCCCCCTTTGGCTCAGGTCATGATCTCATGGTTCATGGGTTTGAGCCCCATGGTGGGCTCTGTGCTGACAGCTAGCTCAGAGGCTGGAGCCTGTTTCAGATTCTGTATCTCCCTCTCTCACTGATCTTCCCCTGCTTGCGCTGTCTCTCTCTGTCTCTCAAAAATAAATAAAAAACATAAAAAATTAAAAAAAAAGATTCAGTTTCCCTAGGCTTGGGGTTCCTCTCCTGTAATGCAACCCACCATATATGCAGGTATCACCCGGTAAAAATGCTGATACTCTGGCTACAACTGTTATTATGAGTAATAAAATCTCTTATCCACAAGTCTCAGTTTCTGTCAGCATCCACAAGGTGCAGCAGTATCCATGATCTAACTGGTTAGGTTGCAAATAAGAAAATATCTCAGACCTTTCACAGTTTCTGACCTTTATTCCCTTAATTAAATCTGTGTAACCTGCTTGCAGTGGCAACACATTGCATTTAGGATCAAATTGCTGGTAACAACAACAACAAGAACAACAATAGCACCTAATACTTAATGAATGCCCAACATTGCAATAAGCATGTTACATGTCATATAATCCTCACAATAAGGCTAGGGGTTTAAATATTACTTCTAAATAGCTGATAGTTTGGTATTGCTGCTTAAGAAGGGAAGAAATTAATGTGTAGTTTTGGCTGTTCAGAAGAACCAAGGGTCACTAATCATCTATCTGTAAAACAATTTTTCTCTCTTGATCTGGTTCTTAATCTGTCCTTTGGGTTTCTAATTACATGGAATTTCCTTAGAAAAGGCCTTCTCTTGACCATTCCTCCAGTTTTATTTTTTCATGGGACTCTGTTCCTTTCCTATATAGCACTTACCACAGTTTGTGTTAAGTGTATGATTAATTAAGGGACCCTGTGATTGCTTATATACTCTCTGTTTCCACGTGATACATTCCTATGGGCAGAGGGATGAGGTCTAATTTGTTCTCCAAAGCTTTTCTATGACAGGTGCTCTGTGTATGTGCTGAATGAATGAATGAATGAATGAATGAATCAATGAGTTAATAGTATATAACAAGGGACTGCAAATAACCTAAAGTTTTGCTTGCCCTGCATTGATTTAAAGTTTATTTTTGAGAGAGTGTGTACACCAGTAGGGGAGGGGAAGAGAGAGAGGGAGACAGAGAATCCTAAACAGGCTCTGTGCTATCAGCACAGAGTCCCATGTGGGTCTTGAACTAATGAACCCATGAAATCATAACCTGAGCTGAAATAAAGACTCAGACCCTTTACTGACTAAGCCACCCAGAAGTCATTGCACAGCATTGATTATTTCTAAAATATCCTGTAATGCAGCTATTTTGCCTTTATTGTCACAATTGAATTCCCAATTGTTATTATTAAAATAAGTGAAACTCAAGGGCCTTGTCCCCATGAGAAATTTCAGAGGCATTTTCAGAGTCCATGCAATGCAGGCAGAACTGCAGAAAACACAGTGTGGGGTGGGTAATAAAGAATGTAGTCACAAGCAGATATGTTTAGCATGGACATTCCTAGTCATATACAGAGTTTATGGACCACTTATTGAGAGCTACATCATTTGAAATATTTTATCCTAATTGATTGTTAAGCACTTCTACTCACTAAATGTCTTAAATGCCCCATTGAGCTTTCATTATCATCTTTTGAGGGGTTGTTGCTTTTTACATTTTAATGGTCTAATTCATCTTTGCCATAAGCCATTTGTACATCATCAACATTCTGTTATGAAGCTGTATAATAGATGAGGTGGGTCAAATAATTCTGATGTGCAAATTTCCCCTTTAAAAGAGCAATTTTAATAAAATTAATGTTGTTTTACATTTTAAGAGCTTACAAAACAGAAATTGGGAACAGTCTTATGAATAGCTGTATTTTGTTAGGAGTAAATTCAGGATTCAATTAGGTTGCTAATGTGAAGGTTGCTATACTACATGACAATGTTTGATACCATGTACATAATTTGGGAAAGAGTAGAGCAGAGGAAAAATGCAATAGGACTGTTTACACTATTGTTGAAGGGGTGATCCCCATAAAAAGGTGAACATTCATTCATTCATTCAAATATATTATTGGCTTTTCCTTTTGGAGAGAGCAGTGTGGTATGGGTAGAGCACAAATGGTAACAGTGATTACACGTATTGAGTGCTTACTAAGCATGCCATGCCAGGCACTTTGCATATTGCTCTTTAATCCTCCACACAGGGGCACCTGGGTGGCTCAGTCGGTTGAGTGTCCGGCTTCAGCTCAGGTCATGATTTCACGATTGTGGGTTTGAGCCCCGCATCGGGCTCTGTGCTGACAGCTAGCTCAGAACCTGGAGCCTGCTTCAGATTCTGTTTCTTCCTCTCTCTCTGACTCTCCCCTGCTCGTACTGTCTCTCTCTGTCTCTCAAAAATAAATAAAAAACATTAAAAAAATTTAATCCTCCAGACAGTTTTATGGATAGACATTCTTTTTCCCATTTTGCACATGAATCTCACTGAGGTTAAGAAACTTGTCTAACATCATTGAGTCAGTGAGCAGAAATTCTGCAAAAAACAAAGAGAAACCAAAACCAACCAAACCAAATCAAAGCTAGATTCAAAGACAAAAAAAAAAAAAAAAAATCCAGTTCCGTCTGACTCCAAAATTTAACCACTTAATAACTACACCATCAGGATATCACTCCTACAAGGGGTTTTAAAATCTAGTGATGACATCAGGTGAGCACACGAATAACTACATATTGAGGGTAGAAAATGGAAAGTGCAAGAACGGAGGTACAGCGAAAATGCTATGAAATTACCAGGAAGGAAGACCCTGTTTCCCGCAAGGTCTGCAGAGGAAAAACTAGAAAAGGCTATATAGAGAAGATGGCATTTGAAGATTCTGGACTGAGATTTTAGATGTAGAGACTGAGAGAACATTTAATGTGGGAGAAACAGCTTCAGAAAGAGCATGAAAGGTAAGAAGATCATTCCAGAAAAGCAGAAAACAAAGCCATTCACCAAACACACTATATCCTAGACCTCTGGGAATGCAATATGAATAAAACACAAAATAGTGGGGGCTACAAGAAAACAAATTATTATTATGCTAACGGAAGCATATAGAAGGTATGCTTCTATAATAGGGGATAGAATACAGAATGTAGGGGTACCTGGGTGGCTCAGTGGGCTAAAGGTCCAACTCTCAATTTTGGTTTAGGTCATGATCTCTCAGTTCATGACTTTGAGCCCTGAGTCAAGTTCCACACTGTCAGTGCAGGGATTCTCTCTCTCTGCCTCTCTCTGCTCTTCCTCTGCTTGCTCTCTCTGCATATAAGTATACAAACCTTGCAAAAAATAATACAGAATGTATGATCATGGGCCTTTCTTTGTTTCACACCGAATTAATTAGGATGACAGCTGCCCTGGAGTAGATAAGAATTACCTCCAAATACCTAGATTTTTTTCTAATTCTCAAAAAGGATAAGAGCATCTATTTCATAGGGTGCTTGTGAGGATCAAATGAGTTAATAATATAACATATTTAGTATAAGGGTTCAATAATTATCAGTTATCATCATTAATATTATCCGTATCACCCGTAACTACTAAACATACTCAGCAGGAGTGGTAAAAAGTTTATAAGCAAGTTTTGAATTTCCTCCTGCTCCTGCATTCAAGGCCCTTCATTTCATAGATGGCTCCTGACTCGTGTACTCAGGCCATGCACATGGTCCTCTCTCTAAACCCACAGAGACAACTGCTGCCAGCACCTCCCCTCCTCTATGTTCTCACGGCAACCTGGACTTCCCTCTGTTACGGCAGCTGTTGTATTAGATTACAATGTTCTCTCTATGTGCAAGGTTATAGGCACTTCAGTGAAGTTCAAGTATCAGCAGCATCATTACCTACCTAGAGCTCATTGGAAATGGGATTATTATTCCATTTAAGCTTGAGATATGTTAAAATTTGAAAAGTTTGGTCTAGAATATGAATTCGCTCTGAGTTTAGGAGCCACAGTTTTTATCTATGTATCCCAATTTCTATTACCATCTGGCAAAGAGTAGTACTGAACAAATGATCATGTAATGAATGAATGAATGAATGAGTGAATAAGTCCATACATGCTTTCTCATCTCCAATTTTTTATTCAAGTCATCTCACTTTTCTTTCTTTTCACCATCATTGGACACCACCTTTGTCTCCCCATTATGTTTACTTTTTCACAGAAACTGCCCCTGAACTTACCAGTTAACATCTCTTTCCTTAGAATGTCTTAGAGCACCATGTGCTGATTATGTCTGTCTCTCTTCATTTCTCTTCATTCCGAACAATATGCACAAATGAACACACACACACACACACACACACACACACACACACACACACACAGAGTATATTTTCCTTTGCCTCATACTCACCATTAGAATTTGTCTTGGAGGTCAAAGATAGTGTCCTTTATTACCTTCCCATAATCACCTACCTGAGGCATTCCTAGCACAGTAAATGTTTGCCCAATTTGTTGAATGAAAGACAATTGCACATAACTGGTAGGCTTAGGCCACTGGCCAGAGGATGGGACCCAATATGCAGCTTCTCAGACTCTGTACATTACTTTCTAACCTCACTCAAGTTATCAACATAAAGGAATAAAGAAAATATAGGATTTTAGGTTACATAATATTTAAGAGATTCCAGTGTAGGGTACTAGAATGACAAGTGGAGTAAAAACAACAAGCCCTTTCTTCTGGTAGGTCATTTGTTACTAGGCTGTTATGGCAATGTTAGGGAAGCCATTTTCCCTTTCCTGGGACTATTCTCCCATTTATACAAAGGGAAGTACTGAAGCATAATTTCTGGGACTCCTTTTAGTGTTAACCCTCTATAATTCTATCTAGTTGCAAGGTACTCAGAAATAGTAATTAACTAGAGGAATGAGTGTAATAACTCCCGGCAGTAAACTGAGTACCGTCTCAGGCCAGACTGGTAGCACTGAAATTAACAATGTGAATAACTGGCCTCACGTACCAAAGCCTTACACCAAGACCTCATTTATATTCATTCTGGTGAATAGTAAGGACGTGGAGTCCTTTTGGGAAAAGCTATGAGGTCACATTATGGGGAAGTAAAAAGTGAAAGAGAATTTTTATAAATTATGGGTTGTTGTAAAACAAAGAAAACTTCAACTAAGCTTTAAATTACTGATGTCAATTTCAAATTTATGATGAAAAGAAACAAGGAGATATTAAATATTTGAGTGAGGAGAAACCAATGCTGAACCAAATGAGAAACTACATGGGCCATTAAATTTTATGCTTTATCGAAAGATTACTAGTTGAGGAAGAAGGACTTTGATCCCTGGAGATAATATTGTAGAGGGTTTTTTAATGTATCGCAGGTTGATCTTCTAGTCCAACCTTCCTGTGAAACGTTTGATACAGGTCAATACCAAGTAAGCCTGGAAAGACTCTCTGCCGTTCCAGAGAAGCAACCTCAATGTCTCCATGTCCCGCTCATGCCCTAGAAAGTGATCCACTGGAGATTCTAATTAAATTTGCTATCTGAAGATGTGGGAGATGTAACTAATTATGCTAGGCTCTAAAAACGGGACAAAGAATTTTATCTGAGTCCTTTGTTAGTCATTAAATTAAATGAACAGTTTAGTAATAAACCCAACAGAGTAAGTCAACCGAGTGAAGTGGGATGCACACTACGCCGAAGAGCTGGACTGAAAAGGTGTCAAACCTGTAGGAAGACCGCAGCTGTTAAGCCCTATAATGAACTATCTGAGCAGTTAATGAGCATTGAAAAAGTACACACACACACACACACACACACACACACACACACACACAGTATGCTATGACACAAGAAGAGAAGTCTGGTTTTAAGGCAGAAAGGTTTTAGGGCTGTCCACTGACAACCTCAAAGCCGACAACTTTGGAAGTAAGAAAATATTTGGTTCCTAGCTAGTGTTTTTCCTAAGGTTGAACTCTTCTCCTACTAAAGGGGTCAAATTCCTGTGAGACATTAATAGCAACTGGACAGGTCCTAGAAGCACCACAGGGAACTTATTTTCCTTGTTTCAATTTGTGCTGCAAAAGACTACTCAGGGGGAAAAGTACAGTGATGTTAACTTACAGCAAATTGTGGTTTTCATACAGATACTTTGGCAGTAAATTCCAGTTGCTGTGGAACCCCCTGCCAGATGTCACTGCAGCAAAGATAACTGAAAGTAAGACACTGAGTATTTGAGTCCCTATGTTTGCCACTATTCTAGGGTTCAGGGCCCACTACAAATGAATACCAAAGGCCTCTCTATTCAAGAGGTTTACAATACAGTTATTGAGACAAGAGTACAGAAGTGAATGATTTGTGAATAACACAAGACAATCTTTACTCAAGGGATGATAACTTGACCAAGAACCGGAGATAACCTGATCTGATACAACTTTAGAGAAGGTAGGAAGCCACATCGGGAGTTTTAAGGGAAAGATTCATGGAAGTAGTAAATCCTTGGGCTAGATTTTGGTATAGTAGAATTTGAAAAATCAGAAGAGAATGGGGAAAGCAGCTCAGTTTAGGGAAGGAAAGTGACACTAGAGAGAACTGTCTGAATTGAGAAGTCAGCCAATGATAATTCCAAACAAAGATGCAGGCTTGGTGTGAGAAAAAGAATTCTCTTATAATGTTATATTGCTGTGACCATGGTTATTTTTGTCTCCAGGTTACAGCTTTCTATGAACAGAATTAAGAAGCTAAACCTACAATTTTCTACTCCTCAGCATCTTGCCTTAAAGTGCATGTTTTTGTGAACTAAGGTCTTCCATTTTTTTTAATTGTGTGGGATTTTTCCTTTCTATTCAGACCAGCGCCTCTGCATATACAGTGCTAAGGGATGACATTTAAAAATGCTGGTTTTACAGCACAGTTATCTTCTCCATGTGTTACTGCTGCCTCCACTGCCACTGTAATTCTCCACTGCACTTTCCAGCATGTTAGCCTCATGATGTTTAATGATTGGACCTATTAAGTCACTTGACTTTTCTATCTAACAGACTCAAAGCTGTGAAAAAAAAAAGTTCTTTCATAAGGGTGGCATTTTGTAAGAAAGCAACTAAATTACGGAGGGATCTATTTAGAGCAAAAATCACTAGGGAACAAAATGACATTTTTTCTGTCTGTCTCTATTCGAAAAGCAAAAGGTTTCTTTGGACAATGCAATTATAAGATGTGTCTCCTTGGTTTGGTGCTTTGAAAGCTATATAGAGAGTCACTGGACGATATTAATTTTACTTTGTTAAACTGAGAGATGTGAAAAGTTATCAACAAAAAAATCCCAAAACCCAAAAATGTACATTAAAGAAACATTGTTTAATGCTTATTTATTTATTTTGAGAGAGAGTGAATGGATGAGAGGCAGAGAGAGAGGGAGACATGAAATTCAAAGCAGGTTCCATGGTCTAAGCTGTCAGTGCAGAGCCCGATGGGTTCGAACTCATGAACCATGAGATCGTGACCTCAGCTGAAGTAGGATGCTTAACTGACTGAACTACCCAGAAGCCCCTAAAATAATGCTGTTGATGATGACCTCTATGTACAGCAATTATCAAATTTATAACTGGGTTGTCATATCTAAGATCTATCTTGTTTGCGCATTCAATGTGTCAGGCCTATAGACTACAAAGCCTAGATCCATAGGCTTTTGGAAAGAAAGAGGCCACAGTCAAAACTACAAGTTGGAACCAACCAGATATTTAAAAACAGAATCTACTAGGATCACCTGGGTGGCTCGGTTGGTTAAGCATCCGACTTCAGCTCAGGTCATGATCTCATGGTTCATGGGTTTGAGCCTCACCTCAGGCTCTGTGCTGACAGTTCAGAGCCTGGAGCCTGCTTCAGATTCTGTGTTTCCCTCTCTCTCTGCCCCTCCCCTGTTTGCACTGTCTCTCTCTCTCAAAAATAAATAAAACATAAAAAAATTAAAAACAAAACAAAACAGAGTCTACTAAAAGTTGTGGATGGGGACAGCAAACAAAAGCACATCAAAAAGAGCACTAACCAATTTAAGAGGGTGATTGCTGTGCCAGGAGCACATGGTGACAGGGATGATGTAAACACAAAATTCTGGAGACAATCTCAAATCATACTTTTTCAAATTAAGGATAAGAATATAATATCTATCATCTATTATCACCATAGTTTCATAAAATAAATTTAGCACTACAGTTAGAGGAGATTCATATTCTCAGGAAGGAATCTTCCCAAGGAAGGGTAGAGGGCAATCTAATACTGATATATGTGTACAGTGCAAAGTCCTTTTCCTGCATTTTGCTCCAGACCAGTAGAAATTAGACTATGAACCAGCACCAGACTATTGACTTGAGTTTGAAAAAACTCTGACTTTGAGAATACCCAAAAGTAATGGAATTGTGTAAAACAGAATGTTTTATTGCAAGTCTATGGGTTTATCAATGGTTAGCAAATAGCTTTATCAATTTAAAAAGTGAAAAGAGTAAAGCAGGGAGGGATCTCTTATTTGAGAAAGACATTTCATTTCAAATTAAATGTAATCATTGACCCTCATTATTAATATCCTGTGCCCTTTATTGAACCTACTGTATGAGATTCTATTGTTTTCCTGTCTGCTGTGGGCTTTTCTACAAGATTGAGTCCCTTTTGGGAAAGGGCTATGTCTAATTTGTCTTTATATTCCCAATGCACAGCACATAGCCTATAACAGGCTCATTAAATATAGGGCTCTCTAAATATTTATCAGATACATGAATTTATAATGATTTAAATAATTTTATTGCCTTCTTTTTAAAATCAAGAGTTAATACTTGTTAGGTACATTGCTGGACACCAAGAATACAGGAAATGATTAAAACATGGTACCTGAGCTCAAGAGGTTCAGTCCAGCTGATAAGACAGACAAGGAAATCAGAGTCCTAACAGTAATAATTTAGGCTGAGTTGTATAGCTTTAGAAAGAAGGACGAGGACTCCCCTACCCAGGCTGAGAGCATCAAAAAGAGGCTTCCAGTGGTACCACAGAGGATGTATTTTTTGGGCTTGTTAGTTCCCCAGGTAAAGAGATCTGAGTGGGAGCTGGGATTGAGATGCCCAGGTAAATGCTATATGTACTTGTTTAGAGAGCAAGAGTTTAAGGATGGGAGAAACATAAGGCAGGACCCAAAGGAAGGAGACACTATTATTTTTTTGTTTTGTTTTGCTTTCTTCTCTTGGGAACTGCAAGAGGAGTGGATTTGAATGAAAGGCAGGCATGTGAGAAGAAGTGTGTAGTACAGAAGGCCCCACATGGGCTACAGTGTAGGGCATAGATCAAAAGCACAGACAGCTTACGGTAGAGACTAGTTGGTGATTCTAATGAGCAAGGATTCTAGATGGATCTTGAGTAGAGGCAACAGGGGAAGACTGTGGAGAAATTATTCAAGAATTCAAGGTATAAATCACTCAAGAATTAAAGATATATTGATAGGACACTTACAAAGTGTATTTGTATCAATAGTGTATTAATATACAAAGATATATTGATAGGATTGTGATAGAGATCAACTTACAGTAAAGCAGTAGGAGGAATCTAGAAAAAGGTTTTGGTGCTAGAACCATAGAAGTACTGAATTTATTACTTGGCAGGCACTTTTCATGTGTAAGCTCATTCATTCCTTAGGATAACTCTGTGAGATAAACACATTTATTATCCCATGTTAGGGATCAGAAGACTAAGCCATAGAGAGACCACACAGCTAGTGAGGAGTAGAGCCAGAGTTTGAACCTAAGCACATGTTCTTAAATACTACTCCAGATTCTTAACACTCGTTATGCAGTGGATATAACCACAGATAACAATCTAATAATAAAGATGATAAGTGTGATTTTTGGTGTGTCTTAGGGCATTTGAGGATAGATGTCCAGCAGGTACAGAGATGTGTGAGGATGGAATCAATGAAAAATCTGGCTTCAGACATAGATATGGGAGAAACAAGCACATATTGGGAACCCCATTTGTGGACGTAAAGGTATTGTGCCAGGAAGGGTATACCAAATCGAAAGAGAAGGCATCACTGGTGGAAGGGACAAATAAGGGGTGAGGAGAAGAGGAGATATCCAAGGAGAGGGATGTGAGAAAGTTGGGAATGCAAGAATCATGAGCATGCAAAGTGGAATTGTGAATTATAATAAAAAAGTTTTCATGAAGGAGCAAATAATCGAGAAAGCGTACAGAAAATACAATATGATGAGGACTAAGAGGTCTCCACTGGATTTAGAAACAGAATCCTAGATGTTGGTGAAAATAATTTCAGTGGAGGTCTGGGGTGACACTTGGCTGCAGAGCTCTGAAGGGTTAGTGGATGAAAGGAAGGGACAGAGTGTAGATAATTCCTCTAGTTGGGATGGAGAGTTTTAAGGATTGTTTCATTTATATAATGGGATGAGGACTGAGGTCTAGTAAAAGCATGTGGAACTGGGTTCAAATGTCAGTTCTGCCAGCTATTAGTTTCATCAGTAAAGTAGGAATAAAAATACCTACTTTGCAGATTTATTGGGAGGGTTAGTGATCATGCTTGAAGAACACCTAACACACAAAGTTGGTATTTACTAAATGAGAGCTGGAGTCCTATTAAAAATGTGACAAGTCTCAAGACCTCTAAAAACCCCCTGGATAATTACTGAATTGTCTGTCAGAGATAGGAAAACCATCTAAATTTTTAAGTATTTTTCTGTTTTTTTTTGTCTGAATATTTGATGCCATAATCACATAATCTTAGTTTCATGTTGCTATGGGAATTAACTTTTAAATGGGAATTTTAACCACATTATTGAGATATAATTCACATACTACGCCCATTTAAAGTGAATCGTTCAGTAGCTTTTGATATAATAACAGAGTTGTGCAACTATCATTACAATCTAATTAAATTTAAAAAATTTAAATCTTATTTATTTATTTTGAGAGAGAAAGAGAGAGAGAGAGAGCAGGGGAGGGCGGGGACAGAGAATCCCAAGCAGGCTCCTCATTGTCAGCACAGAGCCTGACACGGGGGTCGATCTCACAAACCATAAAATCATGACCTGAGCTGAAATCAAGAGTCATACACTTGGCTGACTGAGCCATCCAGGCACCCCTGAAAACATTTTTATAACTCCCAAAAAGAATTCCATACCTGTACCGGGCACTCAATTCCTGCTGCCTTCTCATCTAACTCCAGACAACCACGAATTTACTTTCCGATTCTGTACATGAGCCCATTGTGGTCACTTTACATAAATGGAATCACGGGATATGTGGTCCTCTGTGACTGGCCTTTTTCATTTTACATGGTTTCAAGGTTCATCTATGCTATAGCCTATGTCACTACTTCATTTAAAAAAATTTTAAAAATATTTATTTATTTTTGAGAGACAGAGCATGAGAGGGGAAGGGCAGAGAGAGAGGGAGACAGAATCTGAAGCAGGCTCCAGGCTCTGAGCTGTCAGCACAGAGCCCAATGAGGGGCTTGAACTCACAAACTGTGAGATCATGACCTGAGCCTAAGACAGGTGTGAGCCACACAAGCACCCCAATACT
The DNA here is from genome assembly GCF_006229205.1 of Suricata suricatta. Lineage (NCBI taxonomy): Eukaryota > Metazoa > Chordata > Mammalia > Carnivora > Herpestidae > Suricata > Suricata suricatta. The sequence goes on from NC_043710.1 coordinate 64,335,913, forward strand.
TAATTCTTTTTTCTGGTTGAACAACATTACATTGTATGGATATATCTCATGCCGCTACTCCATTTGGATTGTTTCCACCTTCTGGTTATTATGAATAATGCTGTTATAAACATTGTATAAAAGTTTTATAAGTTTTTTGTGGGCATACACTTTCATTTCTATTGGGTTTACACCTAGCAGGGGGGGCTGCTGAGTCTGAATGGTAGATTCTTAAATTCAGTTTTTACTAAAAAAATTTAAACATGATTATAAACAATTAAAATAATTTAAAGTTATATGCAGTACAAGGTAACAAATTTCTTTCCTCATTCCAATCATACTTCCCTGAGGTAAATCCTGTTATCCTGAAGTTATAGCTCTGTTTCCTTCCGGGTTTGGTCAGTGATATGTAATAGTTCTTAGTCTGAAACATTCTGGAAGATTGTGTTATAATTATAAGCTGGCATGGGAGAAAAAGCACTGGCTCCCGACATCTCTGACCAAAGTCCTGTTTCTGATACAAACTACTTGTGTGCCTCTTAGACCTTGGGTAAGTCTCTTAATTTTGCTGGACGTATTTTCTCTAAAAACTTTTATTTGGAAGCAATCTTCTCTAACCCTGTTCTTTAATAAAGCATTCTATGATTTAATGATACCGAGGGCCCTGAGGATATACTATTAGCTTTGAGTTTATTTGCAACACATGTTGCTTTCAATTTCTTTTTCTTTAGAGTCAGTGGAAGGAACATTAAAGGAAGGAAATGGCAATTCCCCTCACCTTGCCAAGCACTGACATTTACTTAGCATGCTAAGCAAACTTTCAGAGTGACTGGTGCTGAAAATAAAGTTCTTTTGCAAGTCTTAATCTGTGCCTTTTCCATCTTCTAAGTTTGTTGAATTGATTTTTGTTTTATTACCTTTCACAGGGTCAATCAGACTTGCAGAGAGGTTTGCTTACTATGGACCTTGATCCCATTTCTCCAAGTCTAGCAGTGCACATTTCAACGACCTAACCCCTCTAAGACATGTTTGAGGCATCTGCTTATGATGTGCCCTTTCAGAGCATCTGGAATAGACATATGTAGAGTACAAATGAAACAGACTTTAACAAAAAGTAGACAATACCTGGTATAGTGCATAAGAGGTGGGACAAAGAAAATCTGTTTCTGTGGCCTAACTCAGAAATCTCAGATAAAAACTGCATGCATCACCTTCTCCTGAAACAATAAAGGTGAAATATGGTCGAGAGGGAAGTATTCTTCTCCAATATCAACTCCTTCATGCATTGCCCTCAGCCTAGAAAGGGCTTTCACTATATGTGAATTCCTCCTTTGAAATGTGAGCCATTGTTCTAGGTGAACAACCACCATTTGTCATTCCACTGAATGTATACTACGTGCTCATGTGCCACATGGACAATGCACAACATGGTTCTTACCCAAAAAGAAGTCACAAAGAGACATCTTGTTTTCATGTTACATAGAGTTATTATTAGAGGGAAATTTGTGAATGGACTTGGACTGTTCTTGAGGTTCATTATTCCCCTGGCCGTCATGGGATGGAAGTCCATGAAGAAGAATTAAAGATCATTCACAAGTTCTTCCTTCAGTAGATGACTTTGGATGCAGCAAGCAGAAAGGAAGGGTCTGAAGGGTGAAACAACTTGAGAGGGTAGACGTGGGGTTAGAAAGAGCCTGCATCTTGGACATTTGTAAATTTCCACTTGCTGACCCCGGGAAACAGAGGGGACCCCTTGGTACTCCAAAAGAGAGGTGTCATTGTATCAAGGACATGAAATACATTACAAGGTAGTTTAGAGACAAGGGAGAGAAGAAACCAACACTATATGCTTAGATGGAGACTCAGGAAAGACAACCTGAGTTGTAATGTAGAGTTTGTGATTTACAGGTCTCTGACCAGAGGTTTAAGGAAGCCTTGAACAATCAGATGCCAGCAGATTCCTGAAGCATCACAGAAGGCATCCATCCCCCTCCCCATCCTGATTCCCCACAGTCACTAACCCCATCCCTCCTATTCTACTTTTTTAACTTTGGAGTTTTAAAAAGTAGATCATCTTCTGAAAAAAAGTTGGGTTTTCCAGAAACGGAATATTAAAACTCCTCAACCAAGAAAAGTCTGTCTTTTTTGTCTTTGCTGGGGAGAGTCTGGATTAGATGCTGTTTTTATGGGCTGCAAGGGTCCCAGAAACAAAGGTTCCAGTATGAAAATCAGGCCACGGAACCTGGTTGGGAGGAACAGAGCTGCTATGGATTAAAGGAGGAGAAACAGGGATGGCAACAAGCCTAGCAACAGTTCCAGACACTGCCTGGCCACTCTAAGTCTGACCTGGGCAGAAAGTGCCACCGTGAACAACAGTGGAAACGCTGATATGCTTCTGAAATAACATTGTTCTAAGGGGTGCACACGGTGACAAAGGTGAGGCAACTACATTTGTGAGGAGTAATGGGAGTCCTAAGGGGAAGCTGTGGGAAGAGGTTGTACTGTAAAAACACGGAAATGGTTGTCCAGGATGGCTCATGGTCACCAAAAGACTGCAAAGAATGAGAGGAGAGTCTCAGAATTCTGGCATTTATACTGGTGGGAATCCAGTCAGAGACTTTTTTTTTTTTTTTTTTTTTTAGTCACAAAGCTCCTTCCCTTATGCCCAATGCAGCCAAAGGCCTCCTTACAAGGGCCACAAATTCCTGTGATAGCAAGATGTGAGAACTTACCAGGTAACTCATCACGTGAGAGTGGGGAGAACGGAAAGGAAATATGGGTTGTCACATGACCTTCAGATTTCACATGAAAAAGGTCTGAATGCCTGAAAACTTATAAATATATACCTCTAACTGTGATATCCACAAGAAATAAAGATGGGTCCAAAATAAATAAGGTCCAAGCTAACTAAAATTCACATATATTTGAAAAATGCAATCCATAATAAATTTCTAGGCCTTTTTTTTTTTTTAACATAACCAGAAACCCACTGGACCCAGTGGTCCCTAAACCTCTTGAGAGGAGGGTATAACTATGTTTAGATTATCTATCCCCCAAAGTACCAACCATATAATAGGCATTTAATACATATTTGTGGTCTGAGTGGCAGTTTCTTCATTTGGAACACATAAAGGTTAGACAGGACAAGATCCTTGCAATTATGGCAGAGGCATGAGAAAGGAAGCAGAACATTAGAATGAATTTGCTAGAGATAGAAATAACAAAGATAAATTAGATTCTCCTCTTTTAGCCCCATTCCCATCCTTGGCCTGGGCCAACCCTTCTGTTGGTCAGGTTGTTCACTAAAACACTTGAGCACAGGAAAGAGCAAGGGCTGAAATGCCACCTGAACTCTGTTTATTATGTCCCATTTGGGCCCTGGAACATTTTGTCCTTCCTCCTGAAGAAGGGGAGACTTTTTAACATTTGAACAAAGGCTCTTGGCTTGATTAGAGTGGCTCAGTGTACCCTCCTCCCTTTTCAAGCAAACCATAAACATCCTCTTTACCCTCTGATGTATTCATTTTCTCCAGAAGAGAGTGATTTTAGGTTTTAGTATTCAATTTGGAACACACATCCCTGCTGACTTAAAAAACCCTGTTCAAGAGATCCTTTTAACTTCATATGAGCTTACGGTCTACAAAACTGAATTAAAGACTCGAAATGGAAGATATATTTTCTCTGCTCTGAGAGGTAAATTTTGATCCCTTAATCAAAACAAAATACTGCATTCTAAATTACTTAAATCTCTGTATAAATATAAGGAGTCTTCCACAGCCCCTCCTCCCATAGGGCCAACCCTAAAATTCATCTCCCTTTACAATTCACTGGACTCACCATCAGACTGAGAATCAGAGTAGCTTTTTACAATAGTCCCTTAATAAGAATTCATTTGCCATTTAGCCTAAGGTATCTACTTAGGGTCACATAATATGTCTGTGTGTTTAATGTACACACACATGTTAATGATGGTAATGTTAGTGGGGGCACTTTATATTTATTTGGCATTGCTTTTAGCACTTTACATGGAACCTCATTAAATCCTTACAGCAACCCCATGAAATGGATACTACCATTATTGTCATTACATAGAATGAGCATACAAAAGCTCAGAGTAGTTGTTATTTGCTCCAGTTTATACAACCAGGGAGTTGAGGAGGCAGGATAACCCTAACCCTCTGACTCTACGTGCACATTCCTAACTATATAGTTATCTATCTACCACCTTATCTATCTCTCCGATTTTGAATATTTAAATGAGGTGTACTTTTTTTCTTTCTCAAACAGAATATATTGAAATTTGACTACAGTTAGATGAGGTGTACTTTTTTCTCAAATAGAATTTAATACTTGAGGAATGTTATGTGTGATAAGAACAATATTCAGTGAAGATTGATGGAGTACATTTGAAAGTCCCGATTCTGGTGCCAGCCTGCTTAGATTCAAATTCTATCTGTGTGAACTTAAACAGATCACTCAATCTCTCTAATCCAAATTTCATCACTTGCAAAATGGGGATAATAACAACACATGTCTTCCAGGATTGCCATGGGGATTAATGAGCTAATCTGTATAAATTACATCCTGGCAGGTAATAAAGTTATATAAATAATAGTGACTATCCCCCTCCTCCTCCTCCTTCCCTTCCTCCTCCTCCGCCTGCTCCTCCTCCATCATCATCATCACCACTATTACTATTAATCATACGTGCCAGGAGCCATTTTTGGCACAGGGAATACAAGAGTAAATGAAACAAACAAAAAACTCATCTAATAAAATTAATATTCTAAGTGTTAAGTCCTGATGTATTCAGTTGCAACTAACTCATCCCACTGTTTCTATTTGCTAAAATACACACCATGATTTTCTATAAAATTGGAATAATCACACCTAACTCATAGGCTGTTGTGAAGATAAAATGACTTAGTACATATAAAAATATGAAATAGTGCCTAGCACATAAAAGCACTCACTACATGTTAGTGGTTTTAATTAACATCTATGCTCTGGGTGTTAAGGCTTATTGTTATACTCTTGATTCTTTCTGAGTTCCTATAATCTGTTGTTAGAGTGATTTTGCACAGCATTTTCTCACAGCTACTTTGCCTCCAGGGAGGATTGCTTTTGAAATTATATGTATTCTTCAATCTCTTATTGCTACCCGATAATATAATGGTTGCTAAAGAAAATATAAAGATTGTTCCCCAAACACAGAAATTACATACTAAAACTAAAGGGGAAATAGTCATAGCATTTCAGATAAATAATCTGGCTTTTTTATTTTAAAGTAACTCAGATTGTTTCATTATAGAGTTATTTGAATATCACAGAATGGGAATTTTGGAATCAGACCAATCTGGGTTCATTTTCCAGCTCTTCTGAGCCTCCTCCTCTCTATCGACTGGGTGTGTTGTGAAGAGTAAATGAGAGCTTTTGGAACAGGGTGAGTTCTCTGCCTTCCTTCCTCCTTTACACTTACAATGTAATTTTAAATGTGGTTTAAAAACTTTTTTTTTGAATTCTTAATGAAAGAACATCCCTTCCCTGATGATAATAATGAGAAAAAAAGAGTGAAGGTCAACAATAAATGACATATATTTTAAAAAATGTATTTACGTACAGAATGCTTTAAATTCAAAGCAAGGGGTATTTTTTTCAGTGGAACCCTTGCATATATTACTTCATGGAAAGAAGCAGCTATAAAGTGAAATGTGGCAAGAGCAGCCTCTGTAACTCTGTGGATGTCAATTAATCTCTTATTTTCCTTAATGCAAATTGGACTTAGTGATCACCTACTTCAAAAAGGCAGCGAAGGCCTTTGAAGAAGGGCTGCATAAACCCGGAAGGGGCTGTGCCTTATGAGCCATGCCCCAGAGGTTTTCCTCTCCAGGTTTTAATTAAAAATGAAATTAAGAATTCTTTAAGATTATATCAGCCTTTTAAGGGCATAAGAAGGTCAATGATTTTTTTTAATCATTGCTAGTTCCTAGATTAAGTTGCGTGAATAAGCCTTCAGTTCCCCTCCAGGATCTGCAGATCGGTGGCAGAGTGCATAGGCGACGTGAAGGACTGGGCGAGAAGCCCGGGTGCGCATGTGAGAGAGGCAGTAACCCTCCAGGGGAGCACACGCTTGGGTGTGGGCACGCCCTGCTTAGAGTGCTGGCCTCTCCTCGTGCTAGATCAAAACCCACACCTTGCAAGACTGTTGAGATTTTTAGAAACTGTAACGTATATCTGTAAAGTGTCTAGCTACCAATCTGTGTTTCAGAGAGTGTTATTGTGTCTACATTCCTAAAGAGGCACATGCAGGATAGAGATACTGCTACATGACTAGACAAAAAAGAAAATTATCCCACAGAGGCACGAAGTCACATATAACTTTAAAAATATGCCACATTTTACAGGGAGCCTATACATGTACTAATAAAAGGACAAGTATGTGACTTTGCCTATGGTGACAAGAAGGATTGCTTCTAAGAGTGACAAAATCAGCATCAACAGCTTTCCTCTGGTCTCTGGGGATTTACCTATGCTGACAAATATTTTTTACCTGATTTGTGATAGCACTAAAAATAAATATACATGAATAGGAGGCTTGAAAACTGAATGAGCACATGGAAAGAATAATGACTAATGTGGATAATGCCTAGATAAAAATTCACTTGCTCCATTTTCCTCAATCCTTACAATAATCCTGATGAGAACAGCACAGAGAGGACTATCCCCCTGACTTTCTGGTGAGTGAATTGGGGTTCTGAGAAAGATGAAGGGGTTAGCTAAGTCCAAGTGCCTAGTATGACCAAGGAAGGCCTCAAAACTAGACAGTATGGACACAATTCCCCAGCTCCACAATGCCACTGGGTTGCCACCATCTCAAAGAAGAGACCTTCTAGAATACTTTGCCTCCCTTTCCTTCACTGAATTTCCTTCTACAGAGAAGAGACCTTCTAGAATACTTTGCCTTTCTTTTCCTTCCATTGAGTTCCTTTCCACAAAGTTTTAGGTTTAAATATGTTTATTGTGAAAAAAAATACATTTATTGTGCACAAGAGTGCTCACTGTCTGAGAAGAGGTGATGTAATCAGCTAGTGAATAACCCAAGCCAGAAAATTCTTGCCCTTGCCACAATCACTAAGTACCACCCATTTCATTTGATAAGTAATTCTGAATCCATTTATGTTTCTGTCTACAGCTTTGGTTCAGTTCTTCATGATTTCAACTGTGGAGGATATGCTAACTAGTCTTCCCTGCCTTCAGACACAGCTAACTGAGTGACTTTTCTAAAAACACGAATCAAATTATGTCCTTGCTCAGTTTTAAGCCTCTTCAACCAGCTCTTCACTGCTTGCAGGATAAAAGTCCAAAATCTTCAGGTTGGCAAGTCAGGTCCTCTATGACCTGCAGCAGCCTGTGAAACTCTGTGAAACTTCATCACCCATCCAACAACCCTCAGCCACATGGTAATGCCAGGGGTCCCAGAGTGCACTATGCTTTTATACAAGGTGGGCCTTAACTCTGGGCTGCACTTCTACTTTGAACACACTTCTTTCCTCATTGACTGATGAGCCCAGTATCTTTCTGAAGACATTAAGAAAAATAGAGGCAGAGTTAGATATGTCCTCCCCTCCTTACCTTCAGAGACTCACGTGTACTTCTATTATAGCATTATTATTATGTCTAGAAGTTATATCTGATTTTGGATTTACAGACTTCAAGACAGTTGACACATTAAAGGCTCACATAAATTTTCTATGGTTTTGCAAGGAGAGAAAGTTTGCAAAGACAGGTCACCATAACATATGGCTGAGGTCTTGGGAGATAAAGATCTTGCTGTATGTTCCAAGGCTGGGAATGACTTAAGGCTGCCAACTTTATGAATTCTACAAAGGGAGTGAATTATATATGTATTCTGAGCTCCGTAGAGAATAGTTATAAGCTAGATTTGCAAGTGGACCCTTGAGAAGATAATGGTAAGTTCCCCATAAATAGCTTCTTACCAATATCAGGAATTGATGAAACAAGGTATGAGCGGAGAACATTCCTGTGTGTATTTGCAGAAGGGACAGTGTAAGATCATGCTTGCTTCCATCCCTACCTCTTACTCTAGTCCCATTTTAGTTACTTTGAGATTGGAATGCTAGAGAAACTGAGAGCCTTTAGCCTATATACATCATAATGCACAACAATGACTTCTTCATTTACATGTCTTTGAACTGTAGTAGGAGGATGGATGGTATCTCATTCACCTTTGAGTCCCCAGCCTCCAGGATAATGCCTAGAACCTAGCAGAAATCCCATGAATATAGAATCTTCAATGAATGAATATGTGTGATGATCATAAAATGCCTCAGAGTCCCACTTCCTACCCCAAATCTGCCAATATACTTTAGTCTTCATCTGGTCTACCTCAGTCTCTGTATAACAATGACAAAATAGCAATAATTAGGGACCGCCTATGTAAAAGAACAAATGGAAATGTGCCATATGTATTGAGAAAACAGACAAAAATAGTATTCTCCTTGCCCTAGGAATATCAAAAGCTGAATAACTTATTCTCCCAAGTACAAAAACCAATTACAACATCAAAAACTTTTTTTTTTTTTTAAAGAGAAAGATGTACTGGATAAGCAGAAGCCCCAGAGCAATCCCATTTGTGTTTCACAGAGCTCGAAATTTTAGTTTGATTCCAGGCTCTGCCCATTTCTTGCTTTCTTAAGGTCTGAAAAGTCAATTACTCTAAATATAATCTGCAGCCTTAGGAGCGGACACATTGCCAAGTAGTTTTAAAGACTTTTCCTTTTCAACTTCTTTGTCTTCTTTTAAATGATATTACAGAAGTAATTGTGTATACAATTAATATATTCCTGGATGTTTGCTATCAAATCAAAGTGCTGAAAATTTGGGTATTCGCGTTGAAATGCACAGGATAGAGATGACTGGCCCGCCTTGCTTCTGCTGACTTGCCTCTGCTCTTCTGAATGCTGACTAGGGATTAAGCTGGTGCACATTTAAGGGTTGTTTCACATGCTAACTTTCACAGGACTAGCTTATATTTTAATCTATGACAATAACATACATTCTAACCTATGTATAGAAAATGTACACTCATGAAGACAGTGGTTTGAGTTTCTTATCATTATAGAGTTGAGTAAGGGCTTGTCTATCTGATTCTAAGTATTCATGTACCTCTGAGATTCTACAGATTATTTAAGGTCACAGTGGAAAAAGCAAGTGATGGTATCATAAATGGAACCAGAATTCTTGAACTTTTCCCTTGAGCAATAGACGGCATTTCAAGAGATATCTGCTCAGAGTGGTGTTTTCCACTGCAGAGGAAGTCTATAATCTCTGAAAGGAATTATTCAGGTTTCATGAAGAACAGTTACCTAATACATTAATGATGTACTAACCATTGAGGTAATTTAAAATGAAAGTGCTCACACAAAGTGAGCTCTCGTCTGCTGTTATTTGTGCCCATGTATAAATTCATTACTCCTGGGGTTGTTTTATATACTCACTAAGACCTGAGTAAAGCACTATGTTAACCATGATATGTTCCCAAAACAGGGATCTGTCTGCTTGTCTGCAGATCTTATTTTCATGTTTATTTAGTTGCTCAATAGTTTGGAGCTGCTGCTGTGCCAGATACCTTGCTAAGTGTTAGGGGGATAGCAGTGCATGAAACACACATAATTCCACTCAGTGAGCTTGCAACACAGAGTGTGACATGGGAGTTTGGTTTTAAAATCATACAAATAAGTGTATAATTATAAATTGCTTGAATCTTACAGGAAAAAAAGGGAGAGACTATAAAAAAGGGGGAGCTTCTCTGAGCAAGTGCAATTGAAGCTTCCATCTAAGATGACCAGAAGTTAACACGCATACATAGTGTAGGAAGAGCTTTTCAGTCTGGGGAAAGAGCATTTGTGAAGCACTTGAAATAGAAAGAGATTTAGTGCATTTTGTGAATGTGAATAGTGTGATCAGCAAAGGGAAAAGTGAAATGAGATGTTTAAGAGGCAGGCAGAGGCTAGGTCATGCAGAGCTTAGATGCTGTATTAGTTACTTTGCATTTTATACTAATGCAAAAGAAGAGAAAGAGATGTGATCTGTGTTTTTAACAGATCACCTTGGCTGCACTGAGCATAAATCAGGAGGACAACAGCAGAAATGTGAGACCCATTAAAAGGCTATTTATTGTATGTAGGTGGGAGACAACAGAGACTTGGGTTCAAGTGGTGGAAATAGACATAGAGGAACGTGAATAGATTGGAAATACATTTTGGAGGTAGAATCAATAGGACTTGAAGACAGATTGGTAGGTGAGAGGGAGAACAGATTTAGGTATGATTCTCAAGTTTTGGATAATGAGGTAGGTGAATGTGCCATTTACTGAGTTGGGAAAGTGTGAAAGGGGAGCAAAGTGGGGTGAAACCAAGAATTTCAGTGTCAGTGTACTGGTGACAATGTCACTAAAATGGGTGCATATATATGTGTATATGTGTAGATGTATATATCTGTAAATGCATATGTGACTTATTTTTTGAAATGAAAGATAAGAAGGAAGGGGGAAAATAAGGGGGCAAAATTAGACTAGAAAATAGAATCCCCAGTGGGGCGATGGAGGGTGAAGGTTGGTGTATAGGATTACTGAAGGTATTAAATTTGAAAAAGACACATTCCACGTTATACTAAAATATAATTTTTCTTAATTTGGGAAAAACACAAAAAGAAACCCCATAGTCTTCATAATAAACATTACAGAAAGCAAACTGAAAAAGAATTGTATCTGGTAGATCTACATAAAAGGTAGAATCTACCATCTGCTTAGTGGTGAGTTTTAAGAGAGGGATGCATCAAAATCCCCAGTAGGATGCAAGAAATGTGACTTTTGGGGTCATCAAGAAAAGGAAAAAAGCATGGATTAAAAAAAAGTCATTGACACTGAACCAGAAGGGAGATGAAAAGAAGGATAAAAACAGAGAAAGGAGAGAAAAAGTTAAATGGGTGGAGAACCCTTCCAGCAAGCAATTAGGTCTCTGCCATCATGCCTATGCTGATGCAGGTGCTAATGACCCCCTGGGTTTGAATCCTAGCCCTGCCACTTAGTAGGGGGCGTCCTGGGGCATGTCAGGTAACTTCGAAGCCTCAATTTCCCTACTTGTAAAATGAAGATATTGGTAACATCTGCCTCTTATGGTGATTGTCAGGGTTACAAGAAATAATTTCTTAAGAAGTACTTAGCAAAATGCCTGGCACAGAGGAGAGCTCAGTGTTGACTTTGTATACAGATGCCTAAATACCAGGAAGTCATTACTGTAGGTGTATGTGTGTGTGCGCACACACCTTCTTGCTTCCTTATGGCTATAGTGACTTGGCCCTCTTTGTGTCAAAATTGTATAGTTCACTGTATCAAGAAGTACTGTTTGTGATTTGCTAAAAATATAAGATTTAATTAATATTTATAAAGCATTTTCAAATCCTGTTAGGCTTTAATTGTTGCAAATTAGTGAAAATGCCCTAGCTGATTACGTAGCCAAAAATATGTTTTCTCATGTATGTCTAGAGATGTTATGTATAATTAAAATTTGTTATTTAACTGCTCTAGAAAGGCCAATAATTGACTTTTAACTTTTTCTTTGAAAATGAGAAAAAAAAAACCCAAAACCCAGAGAAGATATTCTAAGAAGACCCTCTTGACCTATTCATTTTCACTATGAATTACTCAAAAATCTGTATTTTCACAGTCCTAATAGTATTATGAAGGTATAGGAAGGTATCCTATCTGAGACCATAACTAGATAAGCATCTCATCATATGTAGGAACTTCATGATTGATATCTCCTGATTAAAAAAGAATTGGAAGTACCTTATGGAACACTAGATTCTCCTTTTATTACTGTCCTCTCTCTGGGAATCTGACTACTGTATAAAGATGAAGTTTTATTAGTTTGCATACATATACTTTAGAACACTGATGCAGAATCATACCCCACCTTTAGATTTAGGATGGTTTGTTTACAAAGTTGTAGAAAGACTCAAAACATTCTAAGTCAAACCTGAATTCAGCATTTACTTGCAATATCATACTGTGGGCAATGCATTAACTTCTTTGAACTTCTGTTTTCTTATATAAAATGGGAATAACTAAATAAAGAGAATGTGGTAAACACCTACTGTGATAACACACCATAAAGGTTAAAATTCTTTGTGGTACGGTAGAACCAGCTAATTCTGAAATTTGGGGCAAGATGTTTAATGCCTTAAGGAGTCAACTGAGTAGTGGTATTAATTTAATATTTTTGTTAAAATATTAAATGGCAATAACAGTACCTACTTCTTAGGTTCTGTTATGCCTGGAGCATAATAAGTGCTTATTAAATATTATTCAAAAATGCACTGAGTACATGCTCTTTTATCCTTCTGTATGAGGAAAATAGTACCAATTAAATTTCAAATTAATTCTTCTAGAAAAATATAGTTAATACCTTATGAAAAATGCATGGGAACCAAGAACATTTGGAAGATCATGTGATCATGTCTGAGTGCTCTGTGATCACATCGGAGGGCGAAAAGGCAATGTTCTTAATTTCTCCCACTGCACCAAAGGAGCAGAACATCTCTCCACCGAGAAAGATGTCAAGTGCAAGAGGAGCGAGCAGAGGTGGATTCTACCCATTCATCCTTGTGGAAGCACATGCAACTCGAAAAGATGAAGTGAGGAAGCGCATGCAGTACCTGGTCATCTCAGAGTCAGGGAGCAGGCCTAGGTGGTAGTGGGGGTAGGGAGCTGAGAGAAGGAAGCTTTTGTCACACTCAACAGGGGAATAGTGCCTGGGAGAGGCAGGCTTATCACACAGTTTGTTCACAGTGCTGTAAACAGGTTCCGGAGGCCTGGTGGTACAAGAGGAAGAGAAAGAGATGCTTGGTTAGCACACACACCGAACAACCGTGCAATTAGCAGCGTTTCGCCATATGTCAATGGAACACCCCAAACAGTGCCAAAGGCTTAGTGAACCTTGGAGAAAAATGGTATCTCTGGTTAGAAATCAGAACTTTGGCTGACTTGGGCATGATGCAGTTCATATACCAGCTACCTCAGTGGCGTCAAAGTTAATTTATAAATGGCATACCTTTCTGGAAAATGCATTCTGAAACGCCAATCTTTGGGATCCTATAACATGGCTCCTTTTAAAACTTGGGTCTCATGTTAATCATCCATTTCCTATATAAAAGGTAGCTACTTTTTTGCATGGACCTCAAGTATACTGTAGTATAGAGGTGGAATTTAAGGAAAGGTATTAAGCAGGCTGTGTTGTAGCTTATGGGGCAAGTAATAAATTGTATCATTTATCTTGAATGTATCATAGATAAGCTGCTATATAACGATCGCCACTTCAGATAGCTGTGAAATTAGGTGATTAGTTGGTACTTAACCTCCTAATTTCTGTATAAGTCTAATTACATGAAATAGAACTGGGGGTTTTGATTTTTTACTTTGCTTTTCTGTTTGGAGTGTCATTGTAACTACTGTATTGTAAATGATGGAAAATAATTGCATATGTTAAAAAAAAAAGAAAAATGAAATTAAATAATGATACAAAGTCCAAAAAAAAAATAATAAAGGGTTAACTTTTCTATTGAAAAAAAACATTTTAATTTATTTATTTATTTTTGATAGAGAGAGAAACAGAATGTGAGCAGGGAAGAGTCAGAGAAAGAGGGAAACACAGAATCTGAAGCAGGCTCAAAACTCTGAGCTGGCAGCACAGAGCCCAACAAGGGGCTTGAACTCATGAGCTATGAGATCATGACCTGAGCCAAAGTGGGACACATAACCATCTGAACCACCCAGGCGCCCATCTTCCCTTCTTTTTGAATGGTACATCTCTCATTGATTAGAGGAACCGAACAATTTTTTTATTATGGAAGTTTTTGTATATTCAAAATTTTAATAAAAATTTATAATTCTAAAAAAAAAAATAAACTTGGGTCTCATCTTAATTGTAAATTTTATAGAGATCTTCCTGACCCTACTGGTCAGGATTCTGTTATTTTTCACGGTGCCCTGTTCATACTTCATAAAATTTTTTCTGAGCATAAAATAAACTTGTTTGTTGCATTTCATTTATTATTAACACTGTCTACACTGTAAATTTTTTGAGAATAGAGACTACATTTATTTTGTTAACCACTTAAAAGAGAGTCCACATTTCATAAATGTTTGTTGTATTCATATATGAATGATTAAACTGATAAAACTTGGCACATTTATCTTGCAGTTGGCTTTACCTAGAAATCTAACTGCTTACATGATCTCAGTGATTCCTCATTTATTCATAAATTGGCCCCTAACAATTAGTTCCAGAGGGTTTTCTACCAAAAGGGTACTCACTTTAGTAAACTTTCTATTAAATGAATTAATCTAGAGACACTAAAACATTATCTAAAATTTCAACATCTTTTAGTTGTTACAAACGTGCATAGTTAAGATCAGATAAATTTCAGGTATAACTTTAGAGAAAAATGCATGTACTACAAAGTGCTTGGTTATTTAAACAAAAATCACCTAACTCCATACCCCACTCTTTTTAGAACAAATTTTTAAAATTTTTTATGTGAGAGAGACAGTGTGAGTGGGGAGGGGCAGAGAGAGCTCGGAGAAAGAGAGAATCCCAAGCAGGTTCCCCAGTATCAGTACAGAGGCCGTTGTGGGGCTTCTGAACCCACTAAACCAGGAGATCATGATGTGAGCCCATGGCATGAGCTAATCAAGAGTTGGATGCTCAAGCAAGTGAGCCACTCAGGTGTCCCTAAACCACACTCTCACACATGGTCTGAAATTGCAACTAATATCTTCTATTTAAGGTAAGAATTAAAAGATCCAAATACAAATGAAAGACTATCCAGGGTAAGGAGCAGGACAGGAAACATGGCAATGTCCACAGGGCCAGACTCTGGTGAGGGAGAGAGTAACCAGTTGGGGCCATGACACGTCGGGGACAACAAGTGTGGCCATATCCCTGAGCAAAGGTGTGGGAAGCGTAGGTGGTAAACTCAGTGCAGGCACAGTCATGTTCCTGTAGCTCTAGCCCCAAACATGTCCCTAATGTCTTGTAGTTGCTCAGTCAATGCTTCCTGAACAGAGAGCAGGGGGGCAATGAGGACAAGAAAAGCATTACATAATTTATAGTATTACTGTGGGCCAGTCATGGATTAGATATACTATCTAGAGAATTAATTTCTTTCCTAACATGTTGCTTCCACTACGTAGCAGGAGGTGCTTTGATCCCTTTGTTTTCTACCACACAGTAGAAGGACTGAGGAGTGGACAGGAGGGATCCAAAGGCTTACTGTGTCATCCAGAATAACTAGATCTCAGTGGTAACATCAGGTGCTTTATAATGAAATTGGCTTGTTCTAGGCCAGCGGCTAAAAAAATTCCATTTACGGAAGCTCGCATATGTTCTTGTTCAGGCAAGTTCTCCATTTTCAGAAAAAGCTAGTAAGTTTGTCAATTTATTTTTATCAATTGTATAGAGTTCACACAATTCACAATGACAAACACCAGCCCTTTTAAAAAGGCAGCTGCAAGATCATTCTTAAAAAGTGTTTTTATCAGTTTTTATAAGTAATTCACACTGTGTGAAGTGCTATAAGAGGAAAGATGCTTAACCACTGAAATCTATCTTAACAGATGGGGTACTGTTCTTGAGTTTTGGGAAGAATCTGTTTTGCTTTGTTAATATGCTTATGAAGATTTATATATATTTCTGATGGTTTTAGAGACAAAAAGAACCATGATGCCAGTCAGATAAAGAAAACTGGCTTGAGGGTTCCTGGGTGGCTCAAGTCAGTTGAACATCCAACTTTGGTTCAGGTCATGATCTATCTCACTGCTCGTAAGTTCGAGCCCTGTGTTGGACTCTGTGTTGACAGCTTGGAGCAGGAGCCTTCCTCGGATTCTCTCTCTCTGTCTCTGTCTCCCTCTCTCTCTCTGTCTGCCCTTCCCTGCTTGTGCTCTGTCTCTATCTCAAAAATAATAAACATTAAAAAAATTGGCTTGAGAGATCACAGGGTTGTCTGCACTGAAAATGTGATTATCCACACAAACTCTCATCTTGAAAAGGGCTTTGTATTAGTAAGATGCACAAAAATCAATTAAATAAGAGAGGAGGAGACGTGTATGAGCTCGATGGGAATCATTTTACATACGCTAGCGCAAGAAGACCTGACACTCCAAATATTCCACTCCACGATAGAGCTGCCGTGGCAGAGACGGCTGGGTTGTCTCCTGAATATCCATTTGCTCTTTTCTCTTTTCTTATTGAGGGAAAACCAATTTTCAATTTGTCACTTTTCCTGTAGTAAAACTTTCTCAGCCTTCCTTGCACATAGATGTGGCCCAGTCAAAATGTTCAGCCCAGTGTAATTGGAGCAGAAGGGTTTTTGTGAGACTCTGCTGAAAGCTGCTAAGGAGAGCTGACCTAGCTAGGACCCGTGGGATTTTGCTCTTTCCCATTTCCACCCTCTGTGGACCTGGAGCCTGGGTATAATGGCCAGAGTGCCCATGGTCATCTTGGAGACAACCTTGAGGATAAAAAGAAACAACACAGACAGTGGTGCATAACGGTCACTGCATCACCGATGATAATGAGCAATACTCTACCACTTCTGGACTGCTTTTATGTGAGATAAAATATGTTTATACTTGCATCATTGTTTTGTTATATAAACAGGATTTCATGTTAACAGATATACTCCTGCAAAATCTAAGACTGATAATCTAATACAAAGAGATAAATATAGATAGGGCCTACCATAACGGGCTGATACATTTAATTAGGTCAGAGGTCCATCTGTCACCTTTTGTTTACACAGAAAAATATAAAGAACTTTACTTTCTGGCTTTCTTTAGAGCCTGTGACTGTTTAGAGAACTCACTGAGTCTTTATTAAAAAATATTATATATAGGGGCACCTGGGTGACCCAGTTGGTTAAGCATACGACTCTTGATTTCAGCTTCTGTCAACGTCTCACAGTTTGTCAGATCAAGCCGCAAACTGTTGTCAGTGGAGCCTTCTTGGGATTCTCTCTCTACCTCTGTCTCTCCCCTCACAAGTGTTCATGTGTGCTCTCTGTCTTTCTCTCAAAATAAGGAAATAAATATTTTTTAAAAGAGTATATATATATATATATATATATATATATACATACATATATATATGTATGTATATATATATATATATGTACACACACACACATATGTGGCATATATATAAATGGTAACTGATCTAAACTGCCAGCACAGCACTTAAGAATAAGAGAACTGATAACTTCTTTTAGGTCATAAAATATTCTCATGATGATATAATTTCAGTTAACATTGTGCTTTCTGTCTAGGACAGCTAATTTAATGTTCTCAGTTTCCTGTTGACTTGACAGATCAAGAAAATGATGTTACCAGTTTTCTCCTAGTCCTTTCACCTCAGTAGAACTATATTTTGAAACAAATTATCAGAACCAAAGCTGGCTAATATATGTATTAAGGGAAAAATCCTACATGTATTGTACTCAAGTAAATTAAGAGGAAAAAAATCTACTCTCTGAACACTACAATAAATTCAAGATAAGGTCCTGTACCTTGTTCAGTGTTGAACTCTTAAGATCTTTACTTATATACTTCTGGAATAATTTTATAGATGTAATATTATTTCATGACTCACATACTTAGTAGATTTAGAATTGGAGGCAGGCTTAGATAACTTGAATTTTTGAAAAAGGACCTATCTTTGCCTATAGTCACTTCCAGAATTTTTTCGTGGTGGACTGATTCCTTGCCCAGGCTTAATTACTCATGATTCAACGTCTGATCAAAGCAGAGATACAGCTACTGATATTGCAGGCTCATTTATATCTATCATTCAGTCTTTTATCCTTTATGTATTTACAGGTTGTTTTGTACAGTCACTAGCTATTGAGTAGACATTTCACAGCCAGTTCAATGGTGAGAAGACTCCATGTTTCAGAAGATGGGTAGAAGAAAACCCTAAAACATAAGAAAACATTGACAAACCTGACAGAACCTTCTTGCAATATTCACAATGTTCTCTTGCAACCACACAATCGGACTAAAAATACAGTGAGAATGTCCTTTCTTGTGGCCTAAAAATTGAGATCATATTGGAAGATTTCTGCCTGCTAGATTCAGTACTGTCCCAGGATTTCCCATGTATTATGTACTATACCGGCCACAGTACGATATCCAGTAGGTGCTACAAACTACACTCTGAGCGGGAAATGGCACATAGTAGGTACTTGAGAAATGACTAAGTGAATTTTTTAAACCATTCTCCACTGAGAGAAATGAAAAAAAATATTTCTGGCACTTTCAAGGAAGCCTAAGTTATTCTGAATCTTCTAACTACATTTAAAATCTTGGGCCATCGTTAATTTTCACAGGTGATCCAGAATGACAGAAACCCGATGGTGTCAGAACCTGATGCCGTTAAGTACTTGGTGTACAAGGTTCAGTCACTCTCGAGGGACAGGTTTCGTGCACCCACAGCAATGCCTGCCGGCTGTTCCCGGGACAGTCACCCCACTGGCACAGGACTCCATAAAGGCTTCTCAGGACAGGGGTCAAGAAGGCCTAATGCCAGCAGTCAGCATTCTTAGCATTTCCCTGCAGTGCATACTCCCTGTGACCTCTCCACCAGACAGACAAGAAATGCCGGTTTCTGAGCTGTCACTGGGATCTGGGTGGGAGGAACAGATGCCACCATCACTTCACATTTATTCAGTGAAGAAGTGCCATGGGGAAATGACTTTAGGCAGCGTGAATCAGCCAATCACAAACTCAAAGAGCCTGTTTATCCTATTAAAAACCTCCAAAGTCGCCTAGGTCAGACAGTAATGAATATGAAAATCCAATCTGAGGCACCTCCTGTTTCTCCTCTTTCTGTTAATGCCCCCAGAAAGGGAGAAAAGTAGTTAGAGATATTAGTGTAATCTCTAAGTGGATTTATAAACAAATCATTTATCTTGCGGTCCACTTATCAGGTGCCATAGATAAATGGCTTTGTAGTCTCCAGTGTTCAGTCATCAGCATTTATTTGCATATCTATGGGTTTATAATTGTAGGCTCTTATAGCATATAATTAGCACCCCTTGCCCTAGGTGACCTCTCTTCTATGAAGTCATTAGCACTTGCTATTTGTTCAGCTTCTTTGGCATTTTCAATTGCTAATCCACAATGACAGAATAGACAGAGGTGCTTCATCTCACCCTCTTCTAAGGAAAACTATCCTGTCTGCAACTGTCTGTCTCTTCCTGTTTGCCCCACTGACTCAACACAATGCAGTCGCTTACTCAGCCAATGCTGCTTAGACCAGGAGTGCGACTCAGACTCTGCATCCAGAACCTGTAGGACCTGCAGGGTAGGGTTGAGGCAGGGGAGACCCTAGGCCCACTGGATTCTGCTAATAACAGCCAATGCTGCTTAGACCAGGCAGGGCCTTCACTCAATATACTGTCATATTTGGTACACAGGACTCCCTCCCTCTCTAGACTACTAACTCTTAGAGGATCAGGACCAAATCTCACTTATCTTTGTTTCTATATTGCATTCCTGATTGCAAGAATGTATGAGTTGAGGTACTGTCATAGGAAAGAAGCAAATCTGTGGGGGGAAAAACCCAAAAGGACTGGTACTTTTTATTCTCTCTTCCTGAGCTAGAGTTAAAAGGAAGCGTCTAAGGAGCACATGGGTGGTTCAACAGGTTATGTGTCCAGCTTAGACTCAGGTCATGATCTTGCTGTTCATGAGGTCAAGCCCCACATTAGGCTAACAGGAGTGATCCTCTGTGCTCCCATCTCTCTCTGCTCCTCCCCCACTGGTACACGCATGCCCATTCTCTAAAAACAAAACAAAACAAAACAAAACAAAAACCCGAAAACCAAAAACCAAAAACGAGGGGTGTAAAATTGCTTTAGGAAGGATTTAGGTTATATATCTGAATACTTTTGGTCATAAATCTGTCATTAGAATGATATGGATGAATCTGAAAGCTGCTTAGATTTTCCAACCCTCATCCTGCCGTGGCCTTCCCTGGCAGCTCTAAATGGAAAGGTAGCATCCAGCCTTACACTCTGTGCAGGTCACAGAACAACACTACATAAATGATGGCAGCTGGGATGCTAAGGGCTTTGGTGCTCAAGTATCTGGTATATTGTTTGGCATAATTTGGAGGGAAAGTTTGTTTTTAACCTTAAAAAGGTCTCCCATGTCCCCCTTTACCTATAATACATTGTTTGGGGCCAAGGAATTGGAGAAGTTAAGCAAAAAAAAGATCGAATTTTAGTCCTGGGACAACTGGTCTTAAAGAAAGAATTCTGGGGAGGCTAAACGCACTAGGGGATAAAAGAGGATACAGAACCAGCTTGTGAACTACATGGCCCAACAGGTACACTGGACGTTCTATGAGAAGGATTAATAAGAGGCTGACATCTCTTACACTGAATAGTATATCATTGGCGAAGGTGCTAAAAGAGCTTCAAGAATAAAGTAGAGAGATGGGGGGAATGAAATGGTCTAGATGGTTTGCAACACCCCCTTCATCCACCTAATTCTAAGTACCATCAGGACTTCCACCTTTGACTAGATGCCTATTTGTACCATACTTCCTCAACTTTTCTAAAACATAGCTTCTTTATTTTAATGACATTAAAAAGCCTTCCCTGATTCCAACAAAGTTGTAAGCTATAAAATTATACACAGAGGTAAATTATTACAAAACAAGTGTGGCGAGTGCAAAGAAACAGAGCTAGGTTTCACTCTGGCTCTTCCAAATTTTACCCTGTGTGGTCTGTAGTTTCTTTTTTTTTTTTTTAATCTTTTTTTCAGCATTTATTTATTTTGACAGACAGAGCATGAGTGGGGGAGCAGCAGAGAGAGAGGGAGACACAGAATCCAAAGCAGGCTCCAGGCTCTGAGCTGTCAGCATGGAGCCTGACATGGGGCTCAAACCCATAAACTGTGAGATCGTGACCTTAACCGGAGTCAGATGCTTAACTGACTGAGCCACCCAGGTGCCCCAGTGTAGTTTCTTCACTTCTCTGACCCTCACTCAGCATTCTCATCTGTAAAGTAGAGATAGTAATGCCAGCCTGAGCCAGGTGTGAGGGACAGGTATAATGAGGATAAAGCACCCTGCAGGGCACGGCACTTACCGTGAGTTTGCCAAATAGAAGCCAACATTATCTTTTCTTGTTGTTTTTTTAAAAATAAATTTGACATGTCACTTTGTGTACACACTGTGTACAATGTGTTACTTTGATACATTTATAATGTATTATAATGTGATTGCTGATGTAGTGGTATTTATCACATTACATAATTATAGTACAATATTATTGTGTATATTCATTAGACTGTGCATTTGATCACTATAACTTATTTAGTACACATTAGAGATCTGTACCCTTAAATACTATCCCACTCATTCACCCTCCCCAACTCCTGGTAACCACCATTTTACTGTCTGTTTTTTATCTCAATTATTACTTTCAGGCACTTGTGCACACAGGACTGCCTAGCCTCCCATAATGCTGCTCTCCCATCAGGCAGTGCACATATTAGCACGTTAATGTCTTGTGGCTTCTCCACAAGAGAGCGGAACAATGACAGTAACATTCTGTGGTTTTCAGTATCACCAACGGCATTGAATAATGTTGCCTTCTACAGACTCAATTTTGTTCCTGCTATTGGAAAGGTAATTGATCCTCTATCATAGCCCTTGGGCTCAATGTGCACTTCACCTGAACTTCTCAATTATCTTCATGGTCTCTAACAAGATATCACCTCCACATCTAACTTGTGCCTGTACCTTCATAACAATTTGTTTTCCTGTATGACTCACAGCTGTGGTATCATATCAAATCATTGTGCCATAAGTGATTTGTTATTAGCGATAGTCTACATACCATAATCTAGAAATGTGTACTTTTAAAAACAGAAAGTAGGTTCACTTCATGATTTTCTTTATATAAACACCACTCTCAGTTATATTTTATTATGTTTACTCATTGAGGAGAGGAATGGTAGAGCACGAGCTGCACCACTTAAAGTCATTTTGAAAGTTTTTAATTACTAAGGTGTTTTATTTTTTCAAAAGATTGTTGGGTTTCACAGTCATGACTGTGGGTAATAAATGGTTCATGCAATGTTTTACTGAAATAAGTTGAAAGTCAATGACCTTGACAATGGTATGCATAACAGGTATAATTCCAAAGAGGAAAGGACTTGCCACATCTTGGTATTGGGTGAGTGTGTCCAGCTACAGTAGAATTTTTGTGGAGTTCTGAAATATGTTGATACAAATGCTATCTAAGATACACACAGTCAGTATCATGTGTAGACCAAGGCTTCTGCAATTTTAATTATTTAAGTAAAGTTCATTATGTCCTATCATAGTGTTTAAATTCTTTTATTTTTTTTAATTATTTTTTTAAAATTTATTTTTGAGAACAGAGAGAGAGAGACAGTGTGAGCAGAGGAGGGTCAGAAAGACAGAGGGAGATACAGAATCCGAAGCAGGCTCAGGCTCTGAGCTAGCTGTCAGTACAGAGCCTGATGTGGGGCTTGAACCCCCCTGAGCTGAAGCTGGATGCTTAACTGACTGAGCCACCCATGCGCCCCTCTTTTATTTTTTTTAAATCTAGTTTTAAAGTTTTTTTTCTTTTTGAATGAACTCATAAGATAAAATGTAAACCTACCAAAAATGTAGGTTAATAGTTATCTAGCATCTTGATGGAAAAAATTTTAAGCATAAAACAAATGGAAGAAATTGCATAGAAGATGAGATTTGACTACATAAAAATTTAAAACTGTAAGGATGCAGGTCCGATCTGGCCTTCCCCACCAGGCCTTTCCAGCCATCCTGGAGCCGGCGGTGCGCCGTGGGGGCGGGGGGGGGGGTCCCCCGCCTGCCACAGGTCCAATCCAGCCTTCCCCTGTACTTAAAGGGGAAGGGGCCGGCTTCTCCTGAAAGGGCGCACCTTAAGGAGGGACACCTCCTGAGGCGCCCAATCGGGAGAGGCCGGCTGATACCTTTGACCTTTCTAAGGGCAGACCTAGTCATGCTCCAGGTGGGGTCCTGGGCCCCCTCTGATTGGTCAGTACTCCAAATATTATGATAGGCTCCCACAACTGCCAGTATTGATGAGGGGGGTAGGGATTGGATCCCTGTACTCCTGTCATCATTTCCTGTAACTCCCCTTCCCAAACGCATAAAAGGCCCTGCCCTGCCTTTGTTCAGGGCTCGCTTTCCATGTGGCCAGCTGGTTGGTGGAGTCTGTGAACCCGAGCTTAAGCCCATAATAAAGCCCTTTGCTTTTGCAGGCGTGACTCGGTCTCCCTAGCCGTCTCTGGTGCTTGTTTTGGGGTGACTTTACAAACTTGGGTACAACAAAACCACTGAGGAAAATAAGATGTTAAAAAGAATCAATAGGCTGGGAGAGCACCTTCTCGAGTACACTTATCAGTATTTTTAAGATGCTCCTACAGCTCAATAAGATAAATCCTTAATTTTCAATAGAAAATAGACAAAGGCATTTAGCATCCAATCACAAAAAAGAAAACATAAGTGACCAAGACATACAACCATCAATGTTTTACCTCACTAGGAATAAGAGTAATGCAAATTAAATGCTATACACCCCCTGGCCTGTTTAAAAATAATAAACGTTTTAAAATCATTAAGTCACAATTCAGTTGTGGTATGGTGAGACAGACACTCATATTGCTGGTGCTATGGAGTGTTAAACTCCCTTACAACATTTCAAGAAAGCAATTTGGCAACATATTTCAGATGGTTTAGAAGTAATCTTGCCCTTTGGTTCAGCAATTCTACTTCTAGTGTGCAGTCCTAATAAGAAAATAAAAATGTGGACATGTGGTTCCACAGACAGAAAGTCATTGTGGTTTGTTATAAGAGAAAAGCATAAAAACAAAAGTAAAAAATCACAATGTCCAAAAAGGAGACAAAAGATATAAAATGTAAGACATAGCCACATGATGGTTTCTTGTTTAGCCATTAAAGACTCACAAAAACTTCTAATGATATAGGAAAATGCTTTCTTTTATACTGTTGAATAAAGAGTAGTACAGAATTGTAAAAGGGATAGTGGACACCGTGGAGCTGAGAACACTGAATTCTCCTACACTAAGGAGACATGAAAGACAATGCCTTCGAGAGTAGGGACTGGGGTGAGTTGAAAGAGGGCTTTCTAGGAAGTGGTAATAAGCAGCACATGCAACGTTAAAGGGAATCTAACAACATGCCCCATTCAGGAAGTTTATAAAAGCCTTGCGTAGGAGACAAACTGGAAAAGGTAGGCCGGTCTTGAGTACAAGTGTACTATCCTCTGGTGATGGGCAGCCATGGAAGTTAGTACTCTTCCCACTGAATGCAATGGAGTTCCGATCACTTTTACTATTCCTTTGTACATTCATTCATTTATTTCCATAAATATTTACTAAAACCTACACTGTGCCAGGCCCAGAGAGAAGTACTATACATATATAAACTACATACACACACGCACACACACACACACATAATATCAAATAAGATAAAATGTTCTCTCTGCAAATTGAGCATACTCTTGTTGGCAAGAAAATTTGATTGCAAGGAGCAGAGACTGATTTGAGCTACTGCAGGTGACATATGTGCATGGGAACTCAGAAAAAGCCGAAATGGCAGAGCTCTGAAAGAGGGGGTACAGTGAACTGTATCTAGAGCATCCCCATCAAGATGCCACCTTTTCTCTTTGGGCTACTTCCCTCTCCTCTCTCTGGCCATGAGCTTCTTTAACTGGCATTTTATAAATGAGACACTCTCTTCCTCACTGTTCCTGCTGCTCTGAGTTTCTGCTTCCTAATAACATTAACTTGCACACAAGTCATGACAGACACTGTGGCCTCCTTTTCATATTACCTATTAGCTTCATTGTGCATTCATGCTGCCTTTCAATTAAAAATCTCTGAAAGAGAATTTGCTAGACTCAGTTTGCTTTTTTTTTTTTCTAGATCACAATGTTGGTTACTCACTACCCTCAGGATTGGCATCCTTTGGGTCAAGTACACAGCCTGTCCATTCCCTGGGGGAGGACATCTGACCCTTTTGTGTTGCCCTTTCAACAGAGAAGCAGGAAGAGCGCAACAGTCTGAAGTAAGCTGGACATTCCACCTGTGTTCTTAGATTTAGCCTGATGACTAACTGCACACATCTTCATATTTCCAGCTAGTACTGTTCAAAAATAGAAAAAACGGTCTAGAGTGTTGCGAGCTATCTGAACTCACCAGTTGAGTAAAAATTCCTAGTGAGGGTATGGCAAGTCTGCACCGTCTCTTGTCCCCAGACAGTGACCAAAATCTACCCTCTTGTGACTTTCATTTCTGCTTGGGCTCCAAATCTCAGAATGTTTTGCTGATTAGTGTCAGGAGCAGCCTGTCCCCCTGTTGTGTCCCTGAGGCCTGACTGCACCTGGTCAGGGAAAAGATGAGTAAACTAGATACACCCTAACGTGACTAAGGCAAGCAACACACAATTTTCCTCCTAGCTGAGCAATTAACTGATAACTTTCTACTTTCTAGGACTGGACATAGTTGCAAAAGTCACTACTGTAATACAATGTATCAGTCATCTTTGCGACTGTGAGAGCAGGCATTATGTCTCCTGGGAATCCTGTTTTTCTGGGAACTTTTTCTTAAAGTTATAAACAGCCTAATGACCCTTATTCATAAAAAAAAAAACAAAAACAAAAACAAAAAACCCTGACCTTTACTAACCAATGCTGCTTGCCTCATGGTTAAAGGTCATTTCCTTAAGGCTATACCTGAGGTTTTGTAAAAAAAAAAAAAATACCTGCCCTTCCCATATAATAGCATCAGTGCCTGTATATGAGTTTTTTATGACAATCATTACTACTAGAATTATAACTTCTGCAGAATCCATGTCCTGGAAAATTGTAAAAATTATCTATGAGGAATCATTTACTGTGCTTTCTGCTCCTTGTACCTTTCACCATAAAGCTAGAGAATCAGACAGGGCAGAGATGCCTGCCTGGTGATCAGAAAGAAACTTGAGGCTCTCTCACTCTCTCTTGCCAAAACCGTCCATCCTTCAGGGAACCCTGGACCTGCTGGACCTGGACTCCGGCAATGGAGAAAAAAAGGTAAGGCCTTTCTTTGGATGCAAATTTGGAAACAAAAGAGAAAAGTCTGAATAATAAAAAATGTGGGAAACATCACAAGAGTGCCTAAAAGAAGGTCCAAAGCTAAATTACCTTCCTAGGATTTATTTCTGTTTATCACGGTATTAAAACATAATATTACAGAACTAAATATTTACTTCTACAATAAGCATTTTCTTTCCTAAGAGGCTTCCAAGTTATTTATATCTATAACATCTAAGCCAAAGGTATCTGGATCTGATAAGATCTTAAGTTTTTAAATTCACACCTACATAAAATTTCTGAATATGTGTAGCCAAATCCTATCTTCTAAAGTAGAATGCAAATGTTAATTTCACTATATGTTTCTGCACACCAATTTTACATTATTAATACAGACTCTGTAGGGGAGAAAATACTTTACACCTTTAACTAGAAGAAAGCTCAGCTTGAGTAAAATAGCAGCTCCTAGAAGGAAAAATAATGTTCAAATATAATTCTGTACTTGTCAATAGGAAGGATGAGATGGCTTTAACAACATCACTTAGATGGATTTCTTTCCCATCCCTTTGCAACGGTACATTATCCTCTTTCTCATGCAGCTGTTAGCATTTACTCTCCGGGGCCTCTCACTGCATGCAAGTAGGTTATAAAGGTTGTCTTGTGGCCAGGGAGGAAGGATAAGGCATCCATAAGAACAAGAGATTGCTGTAGCATTGCCTTGCTCTCTTTAGAGAGGACTGCCTGCTCAGAAGCACTTCTACTGGGATCTCAGAACATGACATAGACTGATGTCATAAATTCCCTTGAGTTGATGCTTTATTACTTCAAAATTTACATGTATTGGTCCTTTCTACCACCGTTATATTTGCATATATAAATATGTTCCCAGTTCCTAAGAAGGGTCTCACTCTTATTTTCTCCACAAAACCTATGAGGTACAACTGATTGTAGATTTTTCTCTTTCTTAAACTTCAATAGAGTATAGGAGGTTTTTTGTTTTTCGTTTTAGTTTTTTCCCCTCTTTTCTAAACTCCTATACAATACGGGAGTTTTTAATTTTATTTATATTTAACTTACTTTTTAAAGTTCATTCGTCTTGAAGGGAGAGAGAGCGAGTGACCAAGCGAGCAAGCTCACTAGTAGGGGAGGGACAGAGAGAGAGGAAGAGAGAAAGAATCCCAAGCAGACCCTAAGTCATTAGCACAGAGCTCGAGGAGGGGCTCCAACTCGACTCGTAAACCACAAGATCCTGACAGGAGTCCAAATCAAGAGTCAGATGCTTAACCAACTGAGCCACCCAGGTAACCCTTCCATACAGTCTATTTTTAATGACTGCCACTTGGTCTTGTCCTCTGATGTATTTTAAATGATAAAAGTAATAACTATTTACATGTATCTCAGGAACTTACTAGGAGGCAGGCCCTGTGTCACATATGCTCTACATATTCTATATCATGTAATCCTCCCAAGAATCCTAAGACATATATAATACTATTGTCTACAAGGCTTAGTAGTGCTCATGTCTCCTCACATAGCTGACTTGTTGGCCTGGGCTTTGAACTTGGGTTGTCTGTCTGCAAAACATGGATGTATACCATTTTGTGTTTTTTTTTTTTTCTAGCATATTCTTTCTCTCAAGGGTCAAACGATATTCTTGGTCATCTTGGCAATTACAGATCCTATTTTAAAGGCAACAGACAATAGAACAAAGAGAGCAAGCTGAGTCTGATTGCCTAGATTCAAGTTCTAGCCCCATCAATTTTATAAGTCATGTGATCTTGGGGAACTTATTTACATTTATGCCTCAGTTTCTTCTCCTGTGAGCAAGAATAGTGCCTACCTCTTAGGGCCTTCTGAGTATTAGGTGAAATGAGGCTTGAATGGCACTTACCATAGTGGTTGACAGGTACTCAATAAATGCCATGACCATCACAGATATTCGAACAGGAAGTCCGTCAGTGACGTGGTTCACATGTCCATTTCCAGTCACTTTTGTGTATGTAAATAAATTCTTAAGAGAGGATTTCCTCTCATGATGATAAAATCATGTTTAAGGTCATGCCCAGGGTTGTCAGATATAGCAAATAAAAATACAGAATGCTCTTAAATCTGAATTTTGAGCAAACAATGAACAATTTTTAATATAAATGCTAATAATTCACAGGACATATTTATACTAAAGAACTATTCATTTTTTATCATTGTATAAATTCAGTTTAAATTCACATCTAACTGGGCATCATTATTTTATATGGTGACCAGCTGGCCCCTTTGGCTTTGGGGTCCTGTACACTGCCAATATTCTGCCTTGTAGCACACACATTCACACTTACTTGTTCACTCGGATTCCCCTTTTGGTTTGCTGAATTCATTTGAATCAGCAAATGTGCTTAATTTATTTTTGTACTCTCAGTGCTCAACATTATATGTCTGTAACTATGCCTGAATGTATATCTATGACCAAATCTATATGCAGATATGTAATGTTAGATACAAGTTTGATCTATATCATATTACACATCTCATTATGCTATTGCTTTTATTTTTTAAATTTACATCACATCAGACATCCTTCCAAGTTAGCACACATAACCACTATCTATATTTTCCAGCAAAGTGGTGGTAGCATAAATTGCTGAACCTATGACCCAGAACTCCCACTTCCAGGAATTTCTCCCATAAACTTGACTACAGGGGTACCTGGCTGACTCAGTCAGTTGAGGGTCTAACCTCAGCGCAGGTCACCATCTCACGGCTAGTGAGTTTCCAGCCCCACACTGGGCTCACTGCTGTCAGCATGGAGCCCGCTTCGGATTCTCTGTCTCCATCTCCCTCTGCCCCTCCCCTGGTCATGTGTTCTCTCTCAAAAATAAATAGAGCACCAAAAACAATTTAAAACTGAGTACAATAGGTGTACATAGCTTATCACTGTTACAAAATTTGTGAAAGCAAAACACTGGAAAAAACACGTATGCTCATTAGTATTGAATAGCCATGTCAGCATTAAAAATATTGCTGTGGAAGATTTGATGACATGGAAAGGCATTCACAACATATAACTTACTGAAGAAAGCAGGTTAAAATAGTATATGCAGCTTAATCCAATTCTTGTAAACAATAAATAAAGTATGATCCCAATTTTATATAATAGACAAGGGAAAAAATTGGAAGCATATGCTGGAGAATTTGCTGAATATCATTTTTGAGAAATATGGTCACATAAAAATTTTATTTTCTCTCAATACTACATGTTTTCTAAATGGCTTTGAAATGACATTAAAAATTATTCCCTATGAAGCTGAGAATCTGCATATGAATCGGCCATGAATCTGCATACGTAGCATGATGCCAATTTTATAAGATGCATATCTGTATGTCATGAGGTATGTTTGGAAAAATCACTGGAATGTTAATGGTGGTTTCTCTTAGTGGTGGAATTATAGGTAATTTTGATTTCCTTAATTATATTTTCCTATATTTTAAAATTATTATTTTTTCTATTCCAGAAGACTATTAGGGATTTATGTTGAGTATTGTTCATTTCCATCTCAAAGATCTACATATTCTGGAAGAATGCAAACAAAAATAAATTATCCCACTTTAGGGCTAATTTTTCTTTAATCATGAGCACTTTTATTTCTAGGGGATTCAAAGGTACTAACAGGTGTTCTAAGTGTGGTAATAGAGCACTCTGAATAATTGGCTGTGTGAACAGGGGGGCTTAGCTGGCATCACCATATTACCTATTTGTCAGAATCTCAAATGTCTTCAGTTATGCAAGTATATATTCATTTATTAAGAAGATTCCAGTTAAGGTTGAGTCGGCTTCAGGAAAATTATATGCTAGCCAGAATCCTTTTATAGAAATGATGACAAATAAATTAACAGCAACTGTAGTTTTTTTTTTCTTACTTATTCTACATAATTCATGCAATAGCTATTTATGTATTTAGAGAACATAGAGACAGGATGTGAACATGGTGGAAAGAGCAGAAGCTTTCAGGCAATAAGACCCGGATTGAAGACTGTTCTGCCGCTTACTCAGCTGTGTGGCTACAGAAGTTACTTAAGTTGTCCGAATCTTAGCTGCCTTATCTAGAAAATGGCTTACCTTAAGACCTACCTTATAGGAATGCTATGAGGTTAAATGAGATACTCTATGCAAAGCCTTAATAAATCACTGCCATTTGGGAGAGCTCAGTGAATAACTTTTTAAATGTACTAATGTAGGTGATATGGATGATACTAATCTGATCTAGACCTAGAGTCTTTCCTTAAGCATCACTTTGTTTTAGAGAGAGAAGCGGTGTGTGTGTGTGTGTGTGTGTGTGTGTGTGTGTGTGTGTGTAATAAAATAGGTCAAAATGGTTAGCTCTGATGGGAGGAACAGACAGACTATCTTGGGAATTCCAATTAAGAGGAAGTGAGATCCAGCAGGAAGAATTTTCTCAGGCGGTATTGGAGCTGGGCCATGATAAATGGATTAGAATTGAAATATGTGAAAATTGGGAGGGAGGGGGCTAAGGGAAGCATGTTTGGTCAAGAATGTTACAAGAGCAGACAGAGAGACTGGTGGAGCCTAGTTAGCTACCTAGTTATGTAGATTGGAGCACGGAGACATAAAGGGGCAAAGCGGAAGACATTCTGAAAATATAAGAATGCACAACATATGGACCTATTTATAGGAGAGCTTCTATTTTAAGCGACAAAATAAACTCCCTCAAATCTTTGGGACATCAAATGGGTTATGTGTATTTGAAGAATTGTACACATATTTAGTCTCCTAGGTGGTAACACATTTTAGTAAAACACAGACCAAGTTTGAGTCCTAACTCTACTACCTATTGTGCAAATTTAGACAAGCTACTTAATCTTTGTGAATTTCAGCCCAGTGCAATTGTGAAAAATAGCACATGACAGCACTGCTGTGAAAATGAATAGGAAAAATGTATCCAAATGATTTATCAGAATGCTTGGCATTGGCAGAACTCAGCCAACATTAACCATACTCTTCAGAGTTACCAGACTATTCTCACCATTACCTAAACCTCTTCTCCCTCCCTGTCAAACACAGTTTTGAGACAATCTTGCCTATCACCCTCCTGTTCATGCTCTGAGGACTTTTAAGTAAGAGAGCCCTCCTGTACACTGTTGGCCAAAGTATTTCTGGCAGGTTGAGTAAGAGCACAAGTTACAGAGAGCAATGAGGTGACTGGCATTGACGTCCATCTAGGGAGGGGACTTCGGGCTTATCTGGAGGATCCAGAGAGATCCTGACTGGACCAGTACATCCAGTGAAAGTGAGAGCTGCTTGTAAATGAACTACTGGAACGAATGAAGATACAGCAACAATGAAACCAGATGGAGGAGGTTTTTCTTATTCTTTTTTAAACTATCAATAATATTGAACCTTCCATCTATTATTATATATAACCAATCCAGTAAAGATTCAGCAGATGGGAGAAACTTAGAATGATCCATTCTAATTATAGCTATTTGGCATCTGTGTGATAGGTCCATGAGATGAACAGTTACTCCTGACCCTGATGTGCGTCTAGCCATAGGATATTGTCTGTTGTGCTGTAAGGTGGCAGATAGCTGTGCGTTTAAGGAACCTAGAAGTATCTAACATTCCTTTATTACAATATTTGTTTTGCAGAAAAGGTAGATAAGGAAACAGAGTGCTTCAGAACTGCACTAACATAAGCTGTTTTTTTCTGAAGCAGTGTAAATAATAAGGGAGGAAGGAAGGAAAATTGATTGAAAAACTAATTTGCATTTTGAATTTATTATGCTTTTTCCTCCCCACATCTGCAGCAGATACTCAGACCTCTGTGCTCTCTTGTCTCAAGGGAGATAGGTGATATAAAAAGGAACGCAGAATTTCCCAGAGAAACTCTGTTCTTCAAAAGTCTGAGCTCCTATAATATTGATATTCCAGGAGGAAATTAAGAAGAAAAGCAGCCTGATAGAGACCTATTATCAGATGTAATTTGATTTAAAGGAAATAAAGTCATGTACAATTTTTCAAAAAATGTGCTGATAGGGGGGTACCTGGGTGGCTCAGTTCAGGTCATAATCTCACATTTCAAGAGCCCCACATTGGGCTCTGTGCTGTCAGCGTGGAGCCTGCTTTGGATCTTCTGTCTCCCTCTGCCCTTCCACTGCTCGTACATGCATGCTCTCTCTCTCAAAAATAAACTTAAAAAATTTTTAAAAATGTGTTTATAGAGTAAAATGCATACCTGAACTAAGTGGTTTTTAAAGAGCTGCCATTTTTAAATTACAAAATCTGAACAAATTCTGCTTTTGGTAATTCTTGCTTAAGAGCAATACCTTTTCTTTGTAGGTGGTCTCTAATACCGTCAGAGATTTAGGGCCATCCAATGCTTTTGTCAAAATTTACCCTCAGGGAAAAATGCCTGGCCATGTTTTCTTCCAATGTGCTCCATTTTGCCTTTATTATTGGTCATCTGATTTTTCTGAAGTCAAAGACATATGAATTAAAGCCAGTGATCTCCAAACCTGCCCATGCATCAGAATCACCTGTGAGCATTTTATTTCTGTTTTTAATACTAATATGTAAGCTCCATCCCTGGACATACCCAGATTCAGTATCTCTGGGGTAGAGCTCGGGACTCTGTATTTACAAAAGTTTCTTGGGTTGTCAGAGTTTGGAACTATAATTTTAGACAGTAGACCTGCTCTTTCTGAGAAAGGTATGAACTTGTCACATTTTTGAATTGCATTATCTCCTTCAGTATGTAGGATACAAATGCTGCTCTAACATTTTTTGACGCGGTAACGTACAGTCGATAACTGTTACCATCTGTATGTAGAGGGAAAATATTAATATTCTTTATTCAGGGGAAGGCAAGAAATACCACCTTTCATTATTTTACCATGTTGATTCTGTTAGCAGTTTACCTTAACTTTTTTGGTAGTAATTTAATTTAACCAACTGTTTTTTCACTATGTGGTTCTAGCAGAGATCTTACATTGCGTTAGCCGGGTAGATCACCTTCTCACTATGGGTTTCATGCTCAGTTGCAACTTCTTCAAATCTGCTCTGATTTAAAACCAGTCTTACCTTATTAGAGTTACACTCAGCATTTTAACTGTATGTAAAACTTTATTCAACCATACATGGCCCCATCTCATATGAGACAGCAAGCCAATGGAGTTAATGCTGCCCCTGGGAACTGAGAGGCACCATAATAGGTATTATTTTGTATAGGCTTGGTTTCTGTGCTCATGCCGTGAAAGTATGTGAAAGTAAACAATGCATTTATTTAAAAAAGTTTTATGGTGCCTGCGTAGTATCTGAGTATTTGGGTAGGTATATATTTATGTTTACTGAACAGTTTAGAATTTTTAAATTTAGAGGGCTTAAATTAAAACACAGTTTAATGTTTAGGCTTTTCTTTTTATAGACCTTTAATAGATAGGTTTGGTTTTGAATAGATTGTTTTTTAATTGAGATTAAATATTTTTAAAAGACACTGAAATACAAAGGGAACATCACTAAACCAACACACGGTCACAAGTTCTACTCTTTAAGGCAAATGTTAAGATAGCGTGCATCTATGTTTTATTAGGCTGGCTGGAATGCTATTTCCCCTTCATTCACTCCCAAACCTCATCTACCATCCCCAACCAGCACTGCTACCAGCACACAGCAGCCAGTCCTATAATTACCATGTTACCATAGTGTCCAGGACTGAAAGTCAAGGCTGATAATAATAATAATAATATAATAATAGTAATAGTAGTAGTAGTAATAATGATAATAAAGTCAAAGCTAATAATAATAGTAATATAATAGTAGTCATAATAATAATAATAGGTAACCTGAATGCAGCTTATTTTAGGCCAAGCTCCGTTCAAGGTGTTTTACATAGATTACTTCATTAATCCCGATAATAACTCATAGTACAGGCACTGATGGGAAAACAGGCACAGAGAGGTTACACAACACATCCAAGGTGAAATTGCTAGTAAGCGGTAAACTCAGAGTTATTCTAACTCTATTCTGAGCTCTGAACCGAGGTGCTACCCAGCTCCTGGATTCTGGATTTGTCACTTACTTTCTCTTGGTGGTAGGAGATATCACAGAATCTGTCATCTCAGATTCCCAGTCTATTCAACAGGCCTAACAATCCCCTCTGCCCATTTTGTGTGGTATTATAAGAACTAAATGGGAATTAGGAAAGTATAATACTAGGCAGCTACAAGGGTTTATGAAAACTATTATAAATTCAGCGCAAAGCCTTCCATAATTGGCTCTGAAATCTCTGGCTATCCCATTTATTTTAGCTGTTTCATTCTGCCTTCATTCTGTCTCAAGATGGTAAATGAGACTTTAGAAAAAGATTAGGGGGAAAAAACGTAAAGCAAAATATCAGATGCCAATGGATCAGGTGACTGCATTTCCATTAGGACACAGCCTACATAAGAAAGGACTTAGATTGTTCTGCTTCAGGTCAATCTAATCTGTAAACATTGAGGAGGAGGTTGATATTTAAATCTTTACACAGAGACACATTCACAGGGCTTCCAAAGCTCTTTCACTAAGGACTTAAAATGCTCATTAAGACAACCATAGGGGGTCTCGTTTTACAGCCAGAATGATAGGCATTAAGGACTGAGCCCCTGCTTGGAATCGCACCATCCAGGAGACCTCACTTCTTCTTAAGAAACACTGATTACCTCCCCCAAATAGCTTGTAAGTGTGGCTGGGTAGGGGCCATGATAGAAAACTTTAGTTCTATCTTCATGGAGAAAACAACAACAAAGATTAACTTGAAACGCAGAGATTCAAGAAATCTTAAAGCTAATAATGCTACCCATGCAGTACAGCAAAAAGAGCCAGACTTTGGAGTTAGTCTGAGTCCTGACCCTGTTATATACTAGCTGCATGACCTTTAGAAGCACAAAGATAGAGACTCTGGAACCAGACTGACCATGCTCAGACTCCAGCTTTGCTAACGACCAAATCCCCGCTGCCTCAGCAGCATTTTGCTTGGTTGCGTTATAGACGTTGCACATTTAACACTTCCCAGAACAACTCGAGGTTTGTCCCCAATCTTGATTCTTTTTTCTTTCAAGGCTTCCTATTCTCAGTAATAAAAGCTCTACTCTGCTACTGCTGAGGATATAAAACCTAGGGTCAGCACCCTGAGGTGGAAACATGCTCTATTTTCTTCTGGCTTGCACCAGTTCTGATAAGAAATCTATTTTTATTATGTTCTCTCTTTATAATTTCTCTGGGCTAGATTGAGAGTCTTAAACCAATATGATTATGAGTTTCATCAAATGTCAAAAACTTTAGACTATTTGGCACCTCAGTGTCTGCTTTTTCTTGTGCCACAGTCACTAGTTTTTTGTTTTCTCCCCCCACCCCCTCTCATTTTTAGTCTTTCTGCATTTTATTTAAATAGAGTTCTATTTTAGAGTTTCGATTTTAAAGTTTATTTACTTGGGAGGGAGGGGGTTGTGAGAGGAGCAAAGAGAGAGGGAGAAAGACAATCCCTAGCAGGCTCCATGCTGTTAGAAAAGAGCTCAATGTAGGGCTTGATCTCACAAGCTATAAGATCATGACCTGAACTGAAATCAAGTTTCATCAACTTGAAATCAAGAGGCTTAATCAACTGAGCCACCCAGGAGCCCAAGGCATTTATTTTAAAGAACTATGTAATTAAGAGACGTGGTCCGAAAGATTACACAAGCATTATCTGTAATAAAAAAGTCCCAGAGGAATCTAAAGGTCCAACAATAGAAAATAATTATGGTTTCTCTATATTACATAGCTACTAACAATATGTTTTTAAAGACTACGTAAAGACTTGAGAAAATGCTCAAGATGTGTTAAATTAAAACAGAAAAAACCCTGATGTACACAGTCTTATCCAAATTTTATAAACATAGTCACAGAAAACAAAAGCTTAAAGAAAATATATTAAATATTAATGATTATTATCCTTCTGTGGTAAGATAGTATTTTTGTTTTTCTGCTTAGTTTATTTTATATTTATCTTACAAATATATATTACTTATAGCATTAGGGAAAATAATAAGTTATTGGAAAAAACCAGAGTGGTATGAAGTAGTAAAAGGGGCAA
Source organism: Suricata suricatta (assembly GCF_006229205.1). Taxonomy (NCBI): domain Eukaryota; kingdom Metazoa; phylum Chordata; class Mammalia; order Carnivora; family Herpestidae; genus Suricata; species Suricata suricatta. Next base: position 64,372,251 of record NC_043710.1, read on the forward strand.
GGTATTGATATAAAGACTGAAAAGGATGTCTGGGGAAAATGTATGAAGGCAGTATTTTTAAAATGGTTTTTTTTCCCTTTTTACTCAGATTCAACTTGCTTTATTATGAAGGTTAATTTAGATTACCCAGTGGCAAAAAACGAATGATGCATTCTCCAAATTCAGGAGATTTTGTTAAGTCTATGATATATAAGAATGTAAGTCTTTGGAGTTCAAGAATTGCGTCGCATAATTTTTCTTTTGTTAAGACAATCACTGATATTAAATGGTAACCTCACTGACGGCAGCATATGATATATGAGACGGTAGGAAACCGCTCAGGGACTACACGCCGGCATGGGTAACTTGCAAAGTACAGCCAGATGTGGACAATTAGGGATCAGCTGTCTTCTGTCTACTGTTACTATTACTGACACATGAATGTAAAAGTAAACTCCTAGAGCAAGAGGCCATGTCTACTTGTCTTGAGTCATAATATACACCCTTTTTAAAATATCATACCTACAGATAAAGGCCAGAAATAAGTAGCACATCGTATTGGTGATAGTAGTTTACTTGCATGTATTCTCTTTTGTTCATCTTTAATCGTTTTTTGGCCTCAAGGATAAACTATGAAAATGTAATGCAGCATTGATGAAATAACTATCTATTTGCATTTTACATTTATAACAACAATAGCTATAGATGTGCAATAACCATCTTCCATAAAATTATAAGGCCTAGAACTGTGTACTTATGCCTGGCTGATTTATTAGGTACACAGAAAATAATAAATATCTAAAAAATACAAGTTTAAAACCCTTATTACTGTTTCATTTTTCCTAATATTAAATTCATTTCCCTGACAGCAAACGGCCGCTTGCCGTGTTTTCCAATACATATTTGGATACCTTCCTTTAATTAAGATTTGTCATCTCCCTCATTAGCATACCCACACATTCTATTTCTAACAGGACAGCACTATCGATCATGCTTCATGGTTTATGTAAGTAAACCTCAAATGGTTATGTGGAGCCACCATCAATAAAGAGAAAACTCCCCTCGAGGCTCCACTTGATAGTTTATCTTCTCTTCCATCTGTCTCACTAGTTTTGCCTCACTCTCCCCTTCCCATCACTATACTTGGCTTCAAAAGAGACATTATAATAGCAGGCTCTATATCAGAGAGGAGTCAGGCGGAGGCATGAGGCATAGGCGGAGGCATGAGGCACAGAATAAAAGAGATTATTCAGAGACACTGCTGATGAATCTTTGATTTGGTTAAGTTTTATAATATACTTTATAAAGCCTGTGAGGAGTCTGATGCCATCCACGTTCCAAAGAATTGTTTTTAAGGGAAAAATCTACATGGTGTTGGTTGTTGAGTGCTACCATGAATAAAAAAGTGGCAAAGTCAATAAATTATCCAGAGGATAATTGTATTTGCCACAGAGGCCAGATTGATAGATGGGTTCCTGTTGCTGTTGTTTATTTTTTCTTTATCATATTGCCAAGACTTTGAGGCAAAGTTTTGTCTTATTTAAGAGGCTGCCCTTAATGGAGACCACAAACCTTGAACCATTATTTTTTTTTAATTTTTTTAACATTTATTTATTTTTGAGAGACAGAAAAAGAGTGCAAACAGGGGAGGGGCAAAGAGAGTGGGAGACACAGAATCTGAAGCAGGCTCCAGGCTTTGAGCTGTCAGCACAGAGCCCAACACGAAACTCATACTGGTAAACCATGAGATCATGGCCTCAGCTGAAGTCAGACGACACTCAACCGACTGAGTCGCCCAGGCTCCCCAAACCGTGAGCCACTATTACAGAGCCATTTATATGACACAGAATAACTGACAATTCTATGTAAGTTAGGTCTGTGCTTCTCAAACCAGGGTACTCATGTGTATCTTAGGGCTTGCTGCACTTGCCAGGGACTGAGTATCCCCAGAAAATAATGTTTCTGGTAGGTCAATTTCACTTTAAGATTTTGGGTAATATCATTTAATTTGTAATCAAAATACTTTTATATGAAAGCAAACAAGGATTCTTCCCAAGATTTTAGGAGAAAACACAAGATTTTATGTGTTTCATGTTTGGACAGAAAGCTTTATTCACATTCTACCACAGTTCTCGAGGAGGACAAGTTCATATTTCAAAGCCTACGGGCATGTGGATTTGAGAAACAGTAGTTTAGCCTCTCTCCATTTCTGATCCATAAAGTTAAACAGCAAGGGAAATAAAGAATCAATGACAGAGGCAAACAGGCTGCTGCTGAACCATTACTCTGTAGGTGATAAAAACTGTAGAAATGGTCAGTAGTAAACTAGCCAGGCTGAAGCAGACCTGCTCCTCAAGCAGAACACTGGCTATTGAGTCCAGGTCCAAAACTGAGCTCAGGTGGGGTTCCTCTTCACTACTTCCTCTTCCCTTAGTCCCAGCTGCCATAACCTCTCCCCTCATTTCTTCAGTGGCACATCTACTTTTCCATACAGCAGAGGTTTTTTTCTAATATAAATCAAATACTTTCATTCTCCTGGTTAGTACTCTTTAATAGATTCTGAATGCACTCAAATTCAGACCTACACTTCTTTATTATTACCTACAAAGTTCTATGTCATCTGGCTTCTGACTCCTTCTCCAACCTAAGTTTTGGCCATGTTCCCATTAGCTCATCTCTTTCAAGCCAACCTGGACTTCCTTATATTCCTGGAACATGCTCAACTTTTTTTTTTATAGTTTATTGTCAAATTGGTTTCCATATAACATCCACTGCTCTTCCCCACAAGACCATGACTATCACCTCCCTTCCCCTTTCCCCTTCCCTCTTCAGCCTTCAGTAGGTTTTCAGTATTCAATAGTCCCTCATGATTTGCCTCCCTCATTTCCATCTCAATGACTGCCCTTGCTACTCCCTCTTCCTAGAATGTTCTTTGATCTTTAGATCACCACTGTTTCCTTTATTCAGATCCCAGCTCATCTTATCTCCTCAGAGAGGCATCCCCTGGTTACCTTACTTGATACTGTTCTCTTCCCCAAACCCTATCAGATTATTCTGTTATTTTCGTTAAAATACTAATAACTGAACTTTAACCCATTTATCTATATATCTCTTATTTGACGCACTAGAATGTACACTCCATGAGGACAAGGACCTCCCTGGTTTGCTCATCAATGAAACTTTGTTGCTGATAGCCATGCTTGTCACATGGTAGAAGCTGATTACACTCAATGAATGAATGAATGAATGAATGAACAAATGAATGAATGAAAAGGACAAGTGGAATATATTTTAGATACCATATCCTATAATCTACTGATCTATAATGTGAGGGGAATAGAATAGGGGCAAACTCTAGCATGATGGGCTCATATGTATTTAGCCAATAAAAAAGTCAAGTTGGTGAATATCAGAGTCACAATTTGAAGTCATTTTGAAAGTTTCTGGAGACAAATTTTTTTTGAGATTTCATGGAGTTTATGCTTTTTAAGCAACCAAATTAAATCAGGCAACATTATGTAGAGCTAATCAGAAAGACACCTGGGTATGCTAAGATCAGGTCCAGGTGAACTTGGCTTCTGTCACTGGGAAATATATTGCTCATAGCTATAATTTAGTTCCCTGGCTTTTGTAATCACATTCATAACTTGGTAAATTAAGTCCCCACTTCTTGAAAAGAAAGTTATACAATGCATCCCAAAGTTTTTCGGTTTTATTTTAGTATCAATGATTTGCTTGTGTATACTGAGAATATTCAGCCAGATGGTAAAGGTCTGGTGCTTTGCACCTCTTCCTGGTGACCAGAAGAGGCAGAATCCTTGGTTGCAAGTAATGTATAAAGTGGGCATTGCTGGTAGGTGATCATTGATTGCAGTTTTCATAATTATTACCTCCTTACCCCATTCAGAAACAAGCACAACAACAAAAGTGAACACTAGCTTAGGGAAAGAGAGCAAGCATAGTTATGGTGTTTAAAGACACAGGTTCTATATCTGATTCTAATACTGAAGTTATGGGACTTAGATATAGCCAACAAATCATTCTGGGCTTGTGTTCCTTACTCATCAGGAGGAAAATTAGACTCTAGAGTCAATGATGGCCCTTCCAAGTCTGAGAGCCTATAATTCTCTGAGCCAAAAATACATCTCGGCATCACAGTGATAGCTTTCCAGAATAGTTCAATAAAAATCTAAGACCAGACATCTACATCACAATTAATACTGATTTATAAAAGACTCAACAGACTTTCCTCTAAGAAAATTTTATCCAGGGCCTTTTTGCTTGTGCTGTCTCTAAATCAACAGAAAAACAAAATGTCCTGGTTTACTAAGGTTTCAGTAAATAGTAAGAAATAGTTTAAAAACTTCTAGCTAAGATAGTATAGCATTTTTCTAATCAAAATTCCTTTAAAAAGTTCTTAACTATGTCCACCCATCCCCCCAAAAGTAAATATGATTCAGGAAAAGAGAAATGATTCTTATGATAGAGTAAGATATCATGAGCATATGGAATGAAAGGCTGCAAATTTGATGATTAAATTGATGATGATATTCAAATATTTGTAATCAAACATTTCAAAGAAATGTTCCCCTATTAGTTTAAGTCTCATCATTAGGGATCAATTCCCTTGATTCACTATTTTGGGAAAATTCAATGTAGGCCTCAAATATAAGTTATCATAACACCTTAGGATAATAATAAATTTATCTAGTCCTTTAAAAATGACAACTTTCACACGTATCATCACAATTCTATTAGGAATGTACCTTTCCCCCTAAATCTATATAAGAGAAAATCAAGACTCACAGAGATTAAATGTTCAGAATTATCTAGGTGTTTAGTTGGTAGAAACGGGACTAGAAACCAGTCTGCTGACACAAGCCCAATCTTCTTTAACATTTCTCCATGGAAATTGAACGCACAGGATGGGGTGTGGAGTGTGAGGATGAGGCACCGGACACAAACAGACCTGAATTCAAATTCTGATTCTGCTATTTGCTCGCTGTGTGAAATGAGGCAATGACTTAAAATCCTTGAACATTTTTGTTATTTATAAAAACCAAGAAAAATAATATAATATAAATAAGGGCAAATAATACATATTGAAGGACTTTGTGTTAACAGTACACAGTAGGGATCTTTTTGTTTTTACCACCTCATGTATTTTAAATTTTATAAGTAGGTTGCATAGGACAGACAGGGTAGGCATAGAATGACAAAGGTAGGAACCATACTCTTTTCTGAGTTCTTTTTCATGCTCCACCATTTGCTTCATTTTATTCTATTTCACAGTATTCCACTAATCTACATTGTGCTACCCCCTACCATGGATACCCTCCCAGATCCACTGGCTTTCCAATCAAGGCCAATACATGTTTTCAAACCCAAACTCAATCTCAAACTCATCTCCTCTCAAAAACTTATCTTTGATTCCATAGGCTTTTCCTTGGGCATTTATATAAAACTCAAATTCATTTACAAGTCTTTACTAAGTAACTCCTATGGTGTTAGGGAACTCTACTAGGGCAACACCAGAACCCTTCCTAGAACTGATCTAGTTTTGTTTGTTATCGTTACTAGTTCCCACCCTTTGACATTTTACAGACCTTTTGCTTTTAAAAAATGAGAACTGATACAAAGCTGCACATATTTTCTAAGTAAGGAAATGGTAAAGTAATATCTGCCATTTACTAACATAAAAAATATGACATTTTGATACCAAGATATGTAAACTCAGAATTTAAGTAAAAATTAATAAATTAGGCTTTGTGGGCAATTTCACAAAGAGGGTCTGCATAATCAGGGAACAGCCATTGAGGGATCTACTGGTTTCCTCTTATTTTTGTACCAATTTATTTGATAGTTCTTAGAGATGTTGTTTCTTACTCAGTTTTGCATTCCTAGTGCAGTGCCTGCTGTCTGGTAGGAAGTATCCAATAAATATTTATGAACAAGGCAATGAATTTGCCTTTGAGCAAATATCTCTGAGATCCATGGTAGTGCCTCCAGCACAGACCCCTATGAGAGGTCAAAGCAATGGGGAGAGTAGAGGAGGTGTGTGTGTGTAAATTGATATAATTTACTTCACAAGCTTGCCAGGCACCAGCCATTCTGAAGATTCTACGCAGAGTTCCTAGTGAGATTGTCCTGCCAGGGAATAAAGGAGGAGGCAGGTCAAGAACGCAATACTGAGGCATAACACTGTAGGAAGAGTGGGCTCTGTTCCTATGAGGCCATCAGTAAAAACATGCCATGTGACATGTTGGGTAGAATAAGAATTACTGCAAATAGACGACATTCATTCGATATCCATGATAGGTCATACTTTGTTATAAGTTCTTGCATGCATTATGTCATTCAATCATTACAACAGTCTGCTGAGAAAAATTTGATTACTAGTCCCGTTGTACAGATGAAGATACAGGGTTGCAGTGTTTGAGTAACTTTTCGGCAGTCATACAGTCCATCAGTGGTAGATATAGTTCTCAACTCTGTCCTAGCTGTCCTTAGAGCTTACCCAACTCTTGGGTTCCTGTAGAGCTACATGTTTCTATGAGGAACAGTTTTATACAACTTGGTTTTCATTTTCAAAATAAGAAAAAAATTAAAATGTTTTTTCCTACTCAGGATTTTGTAGTTGGCAGGGCACCCAGTTTTTCTACCTAAAAGCTGTGTGACTATATAACCAAGTTCTTTAACATATTCAAACTACAACTTCTACATCTACAAAATGAGGGCGAAAGCCCTTCTTTCTGTGTTTGGGGGAGAATTAAATGAATCGTGTATGTTAAACAGCTTGCAAAGGGCCTGGATTATGAAGGGGATTTAATCAATTTTAATTCCTTATGGGGCCTCACAAGATAAAATGACATTTTCGAAGTAAAATCATATCAAATATTAGTGATAGAATGAAAGCAAATAGATCATTGCTCTGGTGAATAAAGGTACCTATATTTACACAATTCTTTAGAGAGCCATGAGGATTATCTTTGCTGCAGCCCTCATTTTAATTAAGAGCACAGAGATTAGATGTTTCAGCATAGGAAGAAGTTTATATTTGATTTATACCACAGATGCACATTTGCAGCATCTAAACATTCCATGCCTTGGCTAAAGATGTAACAAGCTACTTCAGCAAACCTGAAATTGCAAAATAAATGGAAAATGCTTAATCATTTAAAAAGAAATAGCAAAGGAATGAAAAGACCCAAGCATGCACGGGTACCTGTGAGAAAAGTTAAGTGGCAGGAAGTCTCTTTTTTTTTTTTTAAGGCTGATAAATGACTTCATTAGACAGCAGGATATTAAACCAAAGGGTCCATCTCTGTCAGTTTTACACACAAACACTTTCAGAAAAAGTGTGAACATATTTATATGTAATCTCATTTTGGGTAAAAGGATTACTCAGTGAGAAAAGCAAGTTGCAGAGCAATTTCTAAATTATGAACTTACTTTATAAAAACAATGTCAAGCCCCATCTATATCTGACTGTTAATTCATATAGGTTCTTAGGAACATGCAAAAGGTAGGAGAGGTTCAGGTCAGGATGTCACACTGGGAACCTCAAGATGGTTGCTCTGACAAAAGTTTGGGAGAGAGTTTTGTTTCTTGAACGTTTTTGCATTACTTTACCAAATGCAATGAGCATATATTATTTTGGAACAAAAACATTTAAATGTATATGTATTATTATTTATCCACTTATTCATTTGGTGATCTATTAATTACCTAATATTTATTGAATCCTTAAAGGTGACAATTAAATCAACTAAGTTGGTCTGCTCTGTGAACTGTCACACCCAACTTTCTCAGGGGCATGCTGCCTAAACTTGGTTTCATTCCATGGCATTAGCAACGCCTAATAGCATTGCTGACAGCTCTGAGAGCTATCGTGCTTTAGGGACTTCCGGTTAATTTTGCTCCTTTTCTTTCTACCTGTAGCTATTGCACTAAACTCCACTGAAGTGTGGGTGTCCGGTGGCATGAAAAACATGGAATTTAGACTTAAAAGACTGAAGTTTCGTTCCTGACTCTCCAACTAACCATGTATGTGATATTGGTAGGCTACTTCCTTTTTTTTTTTTTTTTTTTGAACCTCAGCAGTACCTTCTCTGAAGTAAAAATACCCATTTTATAAAATGGCTGTAAAGCTGAAATGGCATCATGTATGGGAGTCTTAATAAATTGCAAAGTGATGAATAAGTGTTTATTACTACTTCTCACAAAGAACTAATGATTTTTGATTCCTGATGGAGGACAATGACAAATGTTTACAAGAATTTGCAGATTTCCACTGGAGGCAAGACTATAGTAAGGTTGAATGGAGCTCAGAAACTTTAGCCCCCAGAGCAATGGCTGACACGTTAGGCAAATGCCGTTTACTTCCCAGTAATATTACAAACCCAATTAACCAAAAAGCATATCTGACCTGGTGTAATCATCTTCAACAAGCATGTGCTTTGGAATCGGTGAGTACCTTCCTGGAGAGATGGGCGGCAGGGAAGTTTTATATTCTAAAGTTCCATTGTTGCCAGAGAGTAGATGGTTTTCCATGGGTGGAGAATAAGCTAAGGGGTGAAAAGAAGAAAAGAGAAGAAACCTGTTATGTGGGTGATTCAATGTGTCATGCTACAGTTCTGTTAAAAATAGGAAGACTTTGCTACATGCTGAGGATTTTCTTATCTCCCAAGAGGGAGGAGTTTACTGTTTGTTTGCATTTAATATGAGCAAGTCATGGTGACCTTTAGGAATGGAAAGACAGAATAACATTCATTTCTATAAACTCAGTTCGTATAATTTTAGGTGAAGAGAAGAATTGGTGGAGAGACTCAGCACACACATTTTCATAAGGATGATTAATTTTCTGTTGAAATAAAAATGTTAGCTTTCTAATTGCAGAGCTCACATTCTTTTCACATAGTTTATACCCAATCATCAAATCTAGAAGCTAGGAGCAAGTTCTTGTATAAGACCTTAATCCTCAAACATGCTGTAGTTCCACCCCAGAAAGGCCAAGAACTCTGGCCTTTATTTTCTATTCCTCCACAGTAATTCATCTCCCTTTTAAATGACTGAAAACCCCTCCTCGCTAAGTCTTCTGCCTCCCATCCCTCTCTAGAAATCCATTTTATACATTGAGAAACCCAGCTCTGATGATGCTTAAGTGCTCTCCATTGCACTTTTGTATTAAATATAAACACTGGCTTTTGTCAGTCTTACAAGATTGATCCATTTTAATATCCCACTTACACATATCCTACAGTCCTCAAAGCCCAGTTTCACCAATATCTGTACTTTTATCAGTTATCTACAATTTCTGTCTCCTAACACACTTGTGATATTGAAATTTCATCGTTCTTTAAGATACAATTCAAATGCCACCCTTTGCTTCAAGCATTTTACGATCCTTCCCAAGACAGGTGGTATTCCCCTTCTTTGAGGGCCCAAAAGTTATTTATTTTTACCACTCCTATGGGTACATCCCTCTTTTATTAAGCCAGATATTTCTGCTATTCATTTGTTTGAATGAGCCATCCTTCCAATGAAGGCTATGATTGCATCTCCTTTGTATCCCACATACTACCTTACAAGGTATCTTATACTATTGAAGTAACTCAATATATTTATTTTTTTAATTGAATAGCAAAGGTTTGTTTTATTGCTTTCACCTCTGTAACACTGACCTTACATACCCTTCATGAAGCAGCTCACAGTCTCAAGGCTGATTTTTCTAAATTCATCCAGTTTGAAAACCTTTGAGAGTTAAAATTCTTTCATATTCTAAGGTAAGGCTGATCTCAGCTTACTGCATGCTTGAGAAAAAGACATATTTTGGGGGCAAGTCATTTTCAAATGATCGTTAAGAAAAGCAATAGCTAACATAATGGGCAGGTAACAAAATTATTCAGCCTTTAAATTTCTCTCAAGAGAAACATCTGAGTCTCAGAGAGGTTAAATGACTTGCTTAAGACCACAGTACTAATTAGTGCTAGATCCTGAAGATGTTCTGAGTTTCCAATCTCACAACTGGTTTCTCAACATTCCAGAATGAGCAAGCTTACTGATGTTGATAAAACTGTCCCTTAAACTCACATCAAAAAAATAAATTGCTTCTAAATATAGGCCCCAAAGACAGAACCTTAGATAAAGTTCTTGCTGACCTGTTAAGAAGAGGATTTAGGGCTTAAGTAGCAGCGCTCTTTATTGGGACTCAACCCAACATCTCATAGGGAGTTGTTCCTCTAGAAACCCCCACCCACAATCCATCTCCACTGCCAGAGTGACTAAGGGTTTCCCCTGGGTTCCCTGCCAAGTAACATATTCAGGCAAAGTTAAGAGCTATGGTGATGGTGACAGACGGTCAGGATTCCACCTTTCAAGCACAAGGTCCTCTCCCCAGGAAGAAGCATTGTGCTATCTCTTGGCTATTTCCCCAGTCTCTCTTCTCTGCTTCGCTACTTTTAGATTTGAGTGGGAAGGGGGAATGTTATGACCTGAGAGCTATCATGCCTTTAGAGACTGAGAACTAACCTTTAAAAATGTCTTGTTCCTCTTGTTATTACACTGTCCATAACATATACCATAAGCCTTTCTTAAACGGTGGACTTCCCAACCCACCAGGGGGTCCCACCTTCAAAACACTAGTTGAGGCCTTGTAAGGCAACCCCGGGAGTGAAACACAGCATCCCTCAGAACTATTTACACACTAAACAAGAGCGAAGATGAAAGCAGAGGAATTTGCCAAGTTTTGCAGAATTTTAATTTTGTAAACCTGGCAAAAGTGACACTGAGTGTGGTGCTTACAGTGAGTAATGTCAGGTGGACCATAAGGATCAGTCATATAAATGGTGGTGGGTTTGCCAACTTTTAGATAAACGACATCAGACGTGTTCTTCAATATTGCTACCGCCTCTTCATGAGTCACTTCTTCTAAACTGTAGTTGTTTACCTGAAAGGAAAATAATATTCAATAGTAGAGTCAGACCTATGCAGGTGAAAAGAAACAGGCAAAAAGATACATAGAATTATGACCTTATTTAAAGATTAAATTGCAATGATTATAAGCCGGTATCTACATTAAACTTTGATAGAAATGATTGATTAATGGGCATTAGCCAAAGCAGATAAGGTAATTTGTTTATGCTAAAAAAAAAAGAAAGTTGCTTCTGCCTTTTCTATGAGAAAGGAAAGTACCATAATGGGAATCAGAATATTATTTGTGGAAAAAAGAAAAGAGGGATCAAAAGTCTTCTCATGTTTTTCCAATTACAAAAGTAATATATACTTATTGAACTAAAAAAAAAAAGTAAAAATTAACCAAAGTCTCCTTACTTGGAATATATTTCTTTAAACAATTGTGACCGTATTGTACATATTGTTTTGGAACCTGCTTTTTAAATCTAGGGTGACCATTGGTCCACGTACTTCAACAACATGACTTTGTTTTCTATACAGCATTGTGTGGCATAACAGTAACCTAATGCTCTAACCAATCTCTTACTAAAACATGTTCAGTTTGCTTCTAATTTTTTTCTACCATAAATATATTGGAGTAAACCTTATTTTCTATTTTTGTGCACAACATTGATGGTTTATTCAGGATAAATCATACAAGTGGCATTGTTGGACCAAACTATTAATATTCACATAGTTTCCTTATATAATATTATATTCTAACATTCATTAGAGTGTATATTTGTGGCACTTCTCTTTAGTGGTTTAAAAGTATTTATGAAATATTTTAAATACCTAGTGTTGTATTATTTTTTTTTAAGTTTTAAAAATGTTTTATTTATTTTTGAGACAGAGAGAGACATAGCATGTGCAGGGAAGGAGCAGAGAGAGAGAGAGAGAGAGAGAGGGAGACACAGAATCTGAAGCAGGCTCCAGTCTGAGCTGTCAGCACAGAGCCCAACACGGGGCTCAAACCCATGAACTATGAGATCATGACCAGAGTCACCGTCAGATGCTTAACCGACTGAGACACCCAGTCGTACCATATGCCTTGTATTTTAAATCTCTTATTTGGCTACTATTTTTTTTAATCGAGTGATTCTTTAGTTAATTTCAGCTGAAATGATGCAGAATTAAAATGTGCCAAAGAACATTAGGTTGAATCCCCTACATATTCTCTGTACTATTTAATTAGCACTTGAGCCATAGAATGCCTTACAATATCACATTTTTTTCTTTTTGCCTTATGTTGTCATATAAATTCCATGTGCCAGTTCTTTTTTTTTTAATTTAAATCCAAGTTAGTTAAATTTGATTTCTAGTGTAATAATACTTTTCGGAACAGAATTTAGTGATTCATCACCTACATATAACACCCAGTGCTCATCCCAACAAGTGTCTTCTTTAACGCCCCTTGACCATTTAGCCCATCCCCTCAACCAACACCCCTCCAGCAACCTTTGGTTTGTTCGCTGTATTTAAGAGTCTTTTATGGTTGTCTCCCTCTCTGTTTTTATATTATTTTTGCTTCTCTTCTCTTGTGTTAATCTATTTTGTATCTTAAATTCCACATAGTAGTAAAATCATATGGTATTTTTCTTTCTCTGACTTATTTTGCTTAGCATAATACACTCTAATTCCATCCACATCATTGCAAATTCCATGTGCCAATTAATTCTTGATGGCATAGCCCATTAGGGACTCTAGGACTAAAGGCAACTGAACTTGATTGATGTGTATGAGTGCAGACCATGAATTCTCCATTAAGCTATAAGCTTTTCCATTGGTTCCCACAGTTCTCTTCTTGACAAGTGACATTCTTAAATCCTTTTGTATTTCTACTTGTCTAGCACTTGTTCGTCCATTGGTCAAACGCATACCCATAATGTGTCTGTCATGGTTCTATATATTAAACATAGAGTAATAAATATTAAGAATGAAAATCCTAATCATAGCACTTACATACTCGGTATTACACATGAAGCACTATTCTAAATTGTCACACATATGAACATAATCAAACCTCACAACAACAACCTGTGTGGTAGCTATTATAATTACTTCTCATTTTGGAGATTAAAAAAGCATGTCTACAAGAGGTTAAGAAACTTGGACCAAAGTCAGTGATCTAATGACCAATTAGATCATGGTAGATAGTGGTGGAAGCCAGGCAGTTTGGATCCAGAGGCCAGGCTTTTATCCATTCATTGCTATTACTCTTCCAGATAGATTAGGTCCCAGCTCCCTTGAATCTCATATTCTGGTAAGACACGGTTCAAACTTGAAGCGTGTTTACTGAGAATGACTGCATGTAGACTCTGAGACCACCAGGGAAGTCTTTACACCAGAAGGTAGAAGCTGAGCAAAGGGTGGAGGTGAGAAGTGGGGATAATAGTGGTTTTCATTAGTGAGATTTCAGACCCACTATTTGGTGACCACAAAGTGTTGGAACATTGACACAGATTTTAGTCATGGAACAGGTGGTGTAATGTTGGCAAGAGAACACTGTGATTAGAGCACATGCATCTGAGTCAGGCAGACCAGGATCTGAGTCCTGGTCCTGGTTTTTCCTGGCTGTGTGACTTTGGACAACTCACTTAACCTTCTTAGCCTTAGTTCTGACATCTATAAAATAGGTTATGGCCATAACTGCTGCCTCAAAGGGTTATTGATTTAAACGTATTGACCTATGTAAAATGGTAGGAACATCAAAATACTTATTAATGTTAGCTATTATTACCATTACTATTGTCATCACACATCTCTCTTCTCAGGAAACAGGAATTCTTGGTGAAAATTTTTGCTGAGCGTTTTCCTGTAAACATCTGTGAACTGATGAGTTTAATTAGGGGACTGTTGATGAGGCCTCTATGTGGTCTTTTTAAAAATTCAGAATAGTACAGGATCTGGACCAAAAAGTGCTCTTTTGTGCTGAAGTCTTCAAAATGTTTTTCACGAAAGTGGGTTTATTTGGGTTAATTATGTGTGTGTATTATCCTATGAACTCTCAAGATAAAGGGCCTACAGCTGGAGCTGATTGTACACAGAGAAGGGATATTATACTGATTGGCTAGTTGCTCCTGTCATTGTTTTTTATTGTCTTTTTTCTTTTTTTCTTTTGCATCAAGTATCTGCCTATAATGGTGAACACTGAACAACTGGCCTGATTTCAGAAAAAAAATCATGTGCATTTGAATGCAGTGTTTCTGTGGGTGCTCTAGACAGAGTGGGACATGTGTACAGCTTGGCCGTACGTTTGCAAGAGGACAAGGACTGAGGCCAACCAGAGAGGCTGGAGATGAGAGGACTCATTTTCTCCAACAGAAAAGGGAGCACTCAATTTGAGCATGATGCAGAGAAAAAGGAGGGCAAACTAGATTAAAAACAAAAATGAGGTGCCAGAAAACTTGCAAGAAGGGAGCGGGGCCAGTGTTGTAGGAATCAAATGAGTGTAAACAGATACAGATACATGATGGTACAAAGGTGGGGGGAGGCAGGGGAGGGGTCACAAAGAGGAATGGGCAGCGTAGAGATGGGGAGATGCTGACCTGTCCATATTTATTCAGGAATACCGGAATGGTGGGACAAACATTGCCGCAGACATAGTACAAGGAAACGTGGGAACTCTAGAAACATTGTAAAAGAAATCACAAACTCCAAAGTTCACTTTCTAAAAAGGGGACAGAGTTGTCGGTCATGAGATAAGAAGACATTACAAGGAGTAATGAATAACGGACAGAATTGTTGAATCATTATATTGTACATCTGAAATCAATATATTAACTATACTGAAATTAAAATAAAAACTTACTAAAATTAAAAAATTTAAAAATGAATTAAAAAAGACAACCAATCTAATAAGCTGTCAACAATATGAAAATATGCATAAAGCAAAGACTATAATCTCTGTAATGCATTGCAATTCATTGCTATAATAAAATTTACTTTAAAAATAGTATCTGAATAAATAGGATACAGTAATAGATATTTTTGGAAAATATGTCCTTATTTTTTCATCTTTTCAGTAAGGATCATTTATTAGTTATTGTTAGAATCAAATTAACTCTAATATTATTTATTTGTTTATTATGTTCTTATTTTATTTTTGAGAGAGAGAGTACAAGCAAGGAGGGGCAGAGAGAGAGGAAGACACAGAATCCAAAGCAGGCTCCAGGTTCTGAGCTGTCAGCAAAGGTGGCGGGATGGGGCTCGAAATCACAAACTGCAAGATCATGCCCTGAGCCGAGGTCAGACGCTTAACCCACTGAGCCACCCAGGCACCTCAAATTAACTCTATGTTTTAAATGAACAACAATAAAGGCTTCAAAGAACAGAAATAAAGTGCAGTAGTTTCATTTTGAAGCACACATAGCAAGGTCTCATGAGTGATAAAACAAATTGGAATAAAAGAGAAGGAAGTTGGTTTCTCATGCCCAGTGAATTGAAAGGACTTAATTTTTTAAGAATAGTGATATTTTAAAACTAGAGGTTTCTAAAACAAAGGTAACTTGGCATAATGAGAGTAAATTTTAAATGTAGCATCACATCTGGTTTTCATCCCTAGATTCATATATTTTGGTCAGTTAACATATTTAGTGAGCCTTCATTTTCTTATATGCAAAATGGGGATAATATTAATTTATTTATTGACTTACTTGTGTTTTGGAGAAAGGAGGGATACCATGACCATGAAAATACACTGTGTGAAATAAAGCAATATTCAAACAGTCATCAAACATCACAATCACACAGTGCTTTTGCTGATCCTGCTGCTAAAAATAGTTTCTTCATGTTCAGGGCTCCTTGTGTGAAAATTATTGCCCCCTACCTCCTACAACACTTACTCGTGCTTGTAATGCCTCTTCTCTGCTTAAGACTGATCTTCTCAAGGGCAATGATTAGATTGTTCTTTTCATCATTATTATTATTTGTTACACAATGTTACAGTAGTTTCAGGTGTACAACAGAGTGATTCAACAGATTTCTACACTATGTTTTGCTCACCACAGTGTAGCTACCATCTGTCACTATGCAACACAGTTACGGTTTCACTGCGTATACCTTTTCCCTAACTTATTCATTCCATAACGGACACCTGTATCTCACACTTCCCTTCAGGGATCTTGGCTAGGCCCCATTTCTCTTATTAGATTTTCTTCTTTGTACTCCCCCAGTGGATGCACTACAAGTAACAGGCACCTAAGAAATGTTGAAACAATTGGCTAAGTTAAAAATAACAATGTGGTGCCCCAAAGGAAGAACTATAGAAATTCCCTATTTTGTAGAAAGAATGAGGCATTCATGTTGAGTATCTTTTATTTATTTTTTAAGTAGACTCCATGCCCAGCATGGAGCCCAACTCAAGATGTGAGCCCACAACCCTGAGTAGAGAACAAGAGTCAGATGCTTAACTGACTGAGTTACCTAGGAACCCTAAGTTTCTATTTTACATTTTGTTGAGTCAGAGAGGAAAGGATAAGAAAAGAAGGGCACTCAACAAACTGCACACATTTATGGGACACTCACTCAGTGGCAGGTATGGGATATGAAGCATGAAAGCTGGTACAGAATGTGAGCACTGGGTCACATCATATTATAAGGGACACAAGCTCCAACAGTGTGAACTTCTTCCTTCTCCACTAATTGTTGAATCATTTCTTAATTTTTTATTCCTTATATAGACAGAACAAGCAACCGTGACGTTTTGACGACTCCAGCTTCCTCTACAGCAGTGGTCACCAAAATGAAGTGTATGATATGAACCCCAAGGCAACCCACTGGATACAGGAAGAAGTATCTGAACTTCTATTAATACTTATTACATTGATTTTCATCTTTCTATTTTTAATGTATATTTTAAAATGTACATCATGTATTAGTAGTGTGATATATGTATGCAATTTAAAGTAGAGAAACACATTTATTAGAGGCAAGTTTTTGTGTTTTACTGATGGAATATGCTATTACTGCTCTGTAGTGGGCACCAATATATGTCACCTACAGAGCAAATTCTATAAACAGAGTTATTAAACCAAATATAAGCAAAAGAAATAAAAACTAATATAATGGCTTTAACACTTAAAAATAAAATATGTCACTGCAAATGCAGTGAATTGTTATTTTATTACATGTGAGAAAAATTAGAACAGAGTCCCAGAAATAATTCTCCAGATTGTTTCCCCGGGTGTTTCAGAAAGTACTCTAACTGCAGGGGACAAAGTCTGAAGTGTGAGCTATTTCTAGATGCCTTTTAGCCCATTGCTGGAAAATGCTAAATGATGCTGTGCCAGCTTGACAGAATGAGTGTGACCTCCAAAGTCACCCTTGGGAGAAGCACTGGAACAGCAGCAGAGCAGGACAGAATGTGAAGAGGATCAAAGAGGGACTGTGATTCTTAACTTGGCTACACCTTGGGATCACTGGGAAAACCTAAAAAAAATGAAGCACGGTGCCTACCTCGGAGACTCTGATTTGATTATACAGGGTTAACTGAGGCCTGGCTCTCAAGAGTGATCAAAAACTGAGCATTAGATTCAAATATGAAACCAAGATTAGGAACCAGAAGGGCCGACTAAACTGGTGGAAGGAATGTGGCTTTGGGACACTGACAATGACATCTCAATCTGATTTACCAACATCTTAGTTATGTCACATTGGGGATCCCTTTGTCATTGATGAGCTCCAACTTTCTCTTCTGAAAAACAGGAATAACAGAAATGACTGCTCTATCCATCTCTTAGGTGTTGGAGGGGGGGCTGTGTGGGTGCTGCAGGTGAAAGCTTCTTCTGTGTGGGAGCATTGTGCCGGTGGCAGGAAAGAGCCATGTGTAGAGAGTGTTATAGGTCTTGGTTCTTATCTACAGTTTGTCTGACAAACGAAAGTGCTTTAAGTTCCTGTTCATTATTCAGAAATTCCTACATATTGGGGCACCTTGGTGACTAAGTCGGTTGAGTGAGTGCCTAACTCCTGATTTATGGTCACATAATGATACTAGGATCATGGGATCAAGCCCCTCATCGGACTTTGCGTGGAACCTGCCCGGGATAGTCATTCTCTCTGTCTCTCTCTCTCTCTCTCCCCCCAAACTATCTCTGCCCATCTCCCCACCTGTGATCTCTCTCAAAAGAAAAAAAGGAAACAATTTCTATATATTTGTCTTGTCTTCATGATGATTTTCTTATTAGTATTTGGGTGAAATAAGGCAATTTTTTAAATCATCAAAAAGAATATTGGAACTCATTCAGAAAATTGTATTGTTTCCACTTACAGTCCCTAAATTCACTTAACGAACTTACCATAGGATATTAATTTTGAAATAAGATCTGCTCACACATAGCACATCCAGAGTGTACTCTACTGAACACTAGTTCTACGTGTTCCATGAATTCCATTTTAAGAAAAGAGTTCCCCAATAAAATAGTTTTGGAAAGTACAGTGTTCAAGTTCAGTCTATATCTATCCTTGACTATAGAATGCTACCAACCCTTTAATGTACTTAAGTTCATTGAGAATCTGTAAGAGAGGTGAGATACAGGTTGTAGAATTATCCAAACTTACGTGACCACTGATCCTTTTCATGGGACGCAGTAAGGAGATAGATATTTTAATTTTTTTATATTTTATTTATTTTTTGAGAGAAAGAAAGTACAAGCAGGGGAGGGACAGAGAGAGAGGGAAAGACAGAATCTGAAGACAGGCTCCAGGTTCTGAGCTAGCTATAAGCATAGGGCCTGACGTGGAGCTTGAACCCACAAACCGTGAGATTATGACCTGAGGTAAAGTTGGATGCTCAACTGACTGAGCCACCCAGGCACCCCGGAGATTAATTTTAAAAGACACTTGGAAAACACTGATTTAGGCACTGCTGCATGATATAGAGGCCAAAAGAGAAGACCAAAGATGTGCATGACTTGTCCAAGGTCAATTAAGTCAAATTAATTCTAGCTGCCTGGGACTTGAATTCAGTTATCCTGTCACTGAATCCACTGTCTTTTCACTTTACTTCAGTGCCTCTATTACCTTTCTCCTTATCTACAGATTCCCTTTAAGGAAAGAAAATATATAGACTTATTCTCTGCAGTAAAAGTCACAGTATCCTCTCTGAAAATTTTTTCTTCATATATCAAGCAAATACTTTGGAAAAAGATTAATATATATAAATTTTCAATCACAGTGTGATGAGGGTTTTGACAATTAACAGCTCACATTATCCTTGTAAAGAAGAGTCAGATGACCCTGGACTCGAAGTTTCTAGTACTGTGAAGAAAAAAAGATGAAGATGATCACATTTCTATAACGTATGTGGTCCTATGTATCATCTTGATAGAACTTAATAAAAGCAAGTGGGCATAAATATGTGAATGAACTTAAAAATTATTGTTACTGTTAATATCTGACCATCCATTCCAGGAAATCAAGGCTAGCAGTTAATCTATTTAGTCTGAGATTATAACACTAAACTACAGGTACAATCCATAAATATCAGATGTTGTTGTCACCAAAATAAAAAACAAATTCTACGAATGAAAGGGCCAAGCAGCCGGAAAATTTAAAAACTATGTTATTTTTGGGGCACCTGGATGGCTCGGTTAAACGTCCAACTTCGGCTCAGGTCATGATCTCACTGTTTGTGGGTCCGAGCCCCGCTTCGGGCTCTGTGCTGACAGCTGGCTCAGAGCCTGGAGCCTGTCTTCAGATTCTGTATCTGCCTCTCTCTCTGACCCTCCCCTGCTCACGCTGTCTCTCAAAATTAAAATATACAATTTTAATAAAGGGAACATACATCATTCTGGGTGTAAATAGCAAAGGCCTGACATTAAAGTCATCTTACACAGGTGCTTAGTTGGTTAAGCATCTGGCTTTGGCTCGGGTCATGATCTCATGGTTCGTGGGTTTGAGCCCCATATTGGGCTCTGTGCTGACAGCGAGCTCAGAGCCTAGAGCCCTTCAGGTGAACTTGAGCCCCACGTTGGGTGAGCCCCACTTCTCTTTCTCCCCCCACTTTTCTCTGCCTCTTCCTCACTTGCAATACCCCCTAAAAAAAAATAAAAAGTCATTTTACTTGAAACACTAAAAGTCTTATTGCAAAGGTAATAATAGGCAGGGTAATTTTTTCTTTATAGTAGAATAAACGTAAAGGTCAGATGCCACAGGGGCCCCTGGGTGGCTCAGGAGACCAACATTGGCTCAGGTCTTGATCTTACAGTTCGTAGGTTTATTCTGCCTTGGGCTCTGTTCTGACAGCTCGGAGCCTGGAGCCTACTTCAGGTTCTGTCTGTCTGTCTGTCTGTCTGTCTCTCTCTGCCCCTCCCCCTCTCACACTCTGTCTCTCTCAAAAATAAACAAACATTAAAAAAAATAGTTAAACAGGGGCACCTGGGTGGCTCAGTCGGTTAAGCGTCCGGCTTTGGCTCAGGTCATGATCTCATGGTTTGTGGGTTTGAGCCCCACATTGGGCTCTGTGCTGACAGCTAGCTCAGAACCTGGAGTCTGTTTCAGATTCTGTGTCTCCCTCTCTCTCTGACCCTCCCCTTCTCGCACTGTCTCTCTCTGTCTCTCAAAAATAAATTAAAACATTTATATTATTAAAAATAATAATTAAACAAATAAAGGTCAGATGCTACAATATTGCCTGTGGTTTTTAAAATGGGACACTAACATTCTAAGGAATTAAAAGTTTTGTTAAAAGGGTAATCTATTTATAGAAGATAAATGGATATGTGGTAAAATTTAGTGTAAGAGTGAGAGAAAATGTGTAAAACAAAAGTCTGAGTGAGGGAGAAGTGGCAAGACCTAACTTTTCAAACAAAGGCAGAAGAGGAATTCTTTTCTGTCTCCAAGGGACAGAGTTATGAGTAAAGCAAGAAATGCATAGGGAAATGTATTTTGATACAATTTTAAGAAAAAAAACATCTAATGAGGGCTGGTACTTAACAGATAGCTTCCAGTAGGCATTAAGTTATCCACCTTTCATGTGTTCTAGCAGAGGTGAGGGACTACTTCGCATTGCTGTTTTGTGGCTACTGATGGACCAAATGAGCTGGGATAAGATAACATCTAAGACAGGCATTTTTTAATCCTGACATATATGAAGTACTTAAGGAGGAAAAAAGTATAATGGAGTTTCACTTTAGACCAGTTTGCTTACAGAACTATGAATGAATAACATATGGGGGAACTTTTCCTAAGAAGTGAGAGGAGGGAGTGGTGCAAATTGCTTTAGAAAGAATAGCTATTTAGAGAAAAATATACAGAGTGTGGTACAGCTGGTAAATCACAGAATCCAAATTATGTGTACTTCCTTTGGGGGAGGAGAGTGGAAAAGGAGAAAGGCAAGATGATGAGAATGTAGGTAATAAAGAGAAAAGGAGGTGGAAAGGATTGACAGAAGGAGAGCATTAATAAATATTTTTGGGTTGAAGCAAGATAATTGGTCCTTTGGGAGGGCTTCCAGGAGTTTTTTTTAATTCTCTTCCTCAGTATTATTTTTCTTTCAGAATATTATAAAATGAATCATTTTCTTTCATTTCTAGATTCAGTTTGGCAGTTGCCTTGGAAGTACTAATTATGTTTTCCTTACATAAGAGAGGAGAGACCTATTATTGTTGAAAGTTCATTTTTTTTTAAAAAATATGCTTTTAAACTCAAAATAGTTAAAGATCATGTCTCAGCTATTTTTGAAATCATTACATGTACAATGAATATCAAGAAAATGGTAATGGAAAAATAGCATGGTGCCTGGAAAATACTTTGTCAGAATTATTTAGACTTTGAGGGGTTTTTTTCTTTTAAGAATTTGAAAGTAAAGCTAGACATTTAAACAGAACTTCAGGAAATCAGCACACAACATCTAGCTTGAGATTATAATAGGAGCAGCTGAAGAAATACCAAGCGGTGTCTACAACCAAACTCTTACAGAAGGAGTCAAAGGTCAAATGTGTAATTATAACAGTTGTTATTTTAGAATGAAACTTTCCTCTCAATTTTTCAAAGTTAGTGCTATATAAAAGATGGATATTGTGCTTATTTTATTCTTAAGTCAACAAACAATAAAGTTCATATTCTTGAGAGAAGTTGTTAGGTCCTTTACCTTGATAATACTTTTCTGGTTCAGAAGACATAATAACATCATAATAACCAACTTTTACATTAAAGGTAGAAACAAAAACAAAGGAAAAAAACAGCCAACAACCAGCAAACCAAAAAAAATGCAGGATGTCTCAAGAAAAAAATAGTAGTTCTATTATACAGCATAGTATTTCTTGCTAACGACACTGTAATACATACTTAAAATTTACCAAGAGAGTAGATCTTACATGAATTGTTCTCACCACATATAAGCACAAAAGAATAATAACAGGACTGAGAAGGAGCTTTGGGAAATGACAAATATATTTATGGTCTCAATAATGATGATGGTTTCTCAGGTATATAATTAACACCCAAATTCACAGACCTGTATACATTAAGTAAAGCTTTCTACATGTCAACCATACGACACATAAAAAAAAAAATGGTTTAAAAAAAAAAAAGGAAAATGATAGTGACTTCAGGTGGTAAAGAAGCCCAAACTCTCAGCTGCAACTCTGACTGAAGTCATTAATGCCACATTTTTTGCCCATCCAGTTTGCCTATATATTTTCTCCTGAAAGAGTTCCTTCCTATGTAGTGGTTATTGCCTGGGACATGGTAAGTGTTCAATATATTACTTGTTAAATAAAGGAATTAATGAATGACTGAATGAAAGATTTAAAAAATGGAGCAAAGAACTGACTGACAAATTCTGGGAAACAAATCAAAGATCATGCTTGGTGGTTACAAGCCAGAGTGCCTGGATTTGAAATCTAGTTCTGTCTCTTGTTAACTATGTGACCATGGCCAAGTTAATAAACTTCTCCATCTCAGTTCATTTTTTTTTTTTTTTTGAGAGCCAGTGTGAGCAGGGGAGGGTCAGAGAGAGAGGGAGACACAGAATCCAAAGCAGGCTCCAGGCTAGCTGTCAGCACAGAGCCCGATGAGGGGCTTGAACCCAAAAACTGTGAGATCATGACCTGAGCTGAAACCGAACGCTTAACCAACTGAGCCACCCAGGTGCCCCTCATTTTTGTTTATATAGAATAGGTTTCTGTAAAAAATATATATTACAAAAAAATCACTTTTAAAATTACATGGAATGTAGCAAATGCCAGATAACCATTAGTCATCAAGATTATTATAAAGGTCTTATTCAGAAAATTCAACACCAAGGTCACTGACAACTATGAAACTAGACCAATGGGACTAAAGACAAGCTGTCTCAAGCTCAGGGAAGTGGGGATAATGTACTTTGAGGTTCAACCTCCAAAACTGGGACATCACAGAAAGTACAGTTCTGTTGAGAAGATAGGTTGATCTTTTCCAAACATGTGTTGGAGATCATGGCTCCTTGCAGAGATTAGAGGCCATGTTTTACAAGGGCAGACATATGACTATAAATGAATATATTTATCTTACTTGAGAGCTCTCTTCTATGAATTTTCTGTATTTGATGATTATCTTGTAGGTTTGGTATAAACAGTAAATAAACTAGTTTCATTAAGTGCAATCTCAAATTTTTACTTATATACTGCCTTATTTTTGCTTTATCATATAACTCCATGACTTAGAAAGGGCAGCCATGTGTTGGTGTCAGTCATGGCTCAAGGCTCCTGAAGCATGTAGGCAGCTGGCAAACAAAATAGCTGTAAAAATGCTGTCTGAGGGGAGGAGGAAGGGATTCATTTACACATGTGACAGAACCCAGAAAATGAATTCGGAGAAATTTGGGACTGTTTACACTGTCTACACTGGTTGAATAAGAGACCATAAAGAGACCCAGAAATGTACCTATCGATAAACCAGATAGTGGAGTTTTCTTTGTTACACAAAGCCCACCTCTCTAGCAGTTTGGATGTAACACTCTCTGCTAATGGAAAAACAACATAATCTCCGTGTCTTGCTGTATCTACCAAAACTCGTGAAAATTCATATTTGTTTTTAAAATGTCAACAAAGCAGATACGATTGAAATCTCCCACCACAAAATCTGCTCTCCCTTCTGTTCTATTCCTGCCAGCGATCACTGTTATGAATTGAATGTCGCTCCTTCCCTCAAATCCTTATGTGAAGTTCTAACTCCCAATATGACTATACTTGGAGATAGAGTCTTTAGGCAGTAATGGAGGTTATTAATTAAATGAGGTAAGGGTGAAGTCCTAATCCAATAGGACTGGGGGCCTCCTAAGAAGAGAAAGAGAGACCTCTCAGCAGAGGCACCGCAGAAAGGCCGTCTGAGGACACAACAAAGATGGCTGCTGCGAGCCGGGAAGACGGATACCACCAGAAACTAAATGGGCCAGAATCTTGACCCTGAACTTCCCAGCTTCCAGAACTCTGAGGAAAATAAATGTTTTGTTGTGTAAGTCACCTAGTCTATGGTATTTTGTTATGACAGCCTGAACTAAGACAGTCATTCACTGGGAAACAAGAGCTTTATAAATATGCACATAGTTTTACATGAGTCACACTTACCATTAGCAGTCTGTCTCCTACTTGCAACCTTCCATCTTTCTGCGCAGCTCCCCCATCTATAATTTTAGTTACATAAATGCTGTTGTCTCCAGGAATGTGTTGGTTCCCCACACCTCCTGCAATACTGAAACCTAAACCTATGGGAAAAAAACAGAAAAGCAAAAGCTTTGTGTTTGTTTTTTTAAGAAAATAAAATTAGCCATATTTAAACAGTCAAAAAATAATCCTCAATTCACTACAACAGTAATGAATAATAGTAAGGCTTCTACTTCAATGTATTTTATTCATTAAATGTCTGAAGGTTTGTTGATTAACGCTATGGAGGCAAAGCTCTTGTAGTCAAGCCCATGTGGCCATTAGTTTTGTTCTATTCCAAGACTACACAGCTAACTGTTGTTCCCTAGCTAATTAGCTCATAATGGGTGACTGGCCAGAATAGGGATCAGGCAAAAGGATGTGGAAGAGTCCCGGGTGAGCCGGGCAAAGCACAAGCACAGTCCTGTACTGCTGAGTTCATGAGTTCTTTGTTGTTGTTACTCTAGCATAGAGAACAGAAGTATTGCCAATCACCTGGGTAGAGACCTAGATACTCTTGATATTTCACAATTAAAAGCACAGCTATTAGGAAATTCCACAAATTCTGAGACGAGAGCACGAGGAAGATACATTAGATATTAATGTAATAATTTCAGAGAGAAGATAAGGCAAAAAGAAGCTAGGTGTTTGTCTTTCATATTTTCTTCTCTGGCCACCTTGTCATATTTTCATACTTCCTGGCACTTACTTGCTAACTGACAGTAAGCCTAGTAACACACAAGAAATGAATCATTCTTGTACAAAATCTAAAGAAGCAAATAGATCATATAGTTTGACTTTACTATATTTATAACAAATCACAGAATATCAAAGCACTTTAAACATGGCCATTTTCTATTTTAAGAGATAAATTTATACTATAGCTTACAAAACTTTTATTTATACTAAACTATGGAATGATAAAAATAGGGTCATTGAAAAAATTACTGTGGGGCCATTTTCAAAGAATGACTGATAGACTTTTTAAAGTGTAAAAATTTAAAAAAATCCTTTCAGAATGAGTGACTACACATTCAGTACAACACGGGAGCATATTTATTCATTACATTTCATATTATAATAATTACCATGCACATTAATCAGAAAGATATAAATCAAGAGATTTGTTACTAAAGGCATACATAGGAAACTTCTATAACGTACTTGGCTTAAAACAAATTTTTTTTTTTTTTTACAAACAATTCACCTAGTTATCTAGTTAAAAAAAGCACACACACATCCATTTTACAATAAAACAATCATAAAAAATTTTGGCACTTTATATGACAACTAAGAAGCCTCTTAAAAACTCCATTTCCACTACACTTTTATTGAATAAATATTGAATAGGGTTCTTAATGGCATACATGATTAGATAATGGAAAATAATGGCATAGTAAATTATAAAGTAACACTTCTGAAATTACGTTTGAAATGAAGTAAGTTTTGTTAAATTAACTATAATAGTTGTTAAAATAAATGGAAAATAGATTTAAATTGATAGGGCAATTAAAATTGTTATCTAATTTCCCACTAAAGTGGGTAATTACTCTTTATTGATGCTTTGACATCTCATATACCTATAAATATATTTGCCTCAGATTGAAAGAATTTGTTATTGAAATAAAGATGACCAAGAGTAAGTAAAATGCTCCCAATTCACTTTTCCCATGAGATTTAAAATACATATAAGCTAATTTTTCAAAACTGTTATTTTACATTTATATATTACAGAGAAATTTAAAAATACATTTACAAAAGTTTTATACTTGCATGCTAGGATCAACCTACCGCATTTATAATTGTACAGAAGTCATTTCAAACTGGCAAAAAAAATGGTTGAATGAAATTGGGGAACTCTGACTTACATCCACTATAATAATAGTAAATGCCACAGGCTGACTGAGTTACAGAAGAGCTAAAGAAACACATTACTGCCATAAACAAGGTTAAGTCCAACAAAGGGAATAACTATGTAGTTGACATTTGAAGTTGAAGATTGTACCAAGGCAATAAAATCACTACACTGTAGACATAAATGTATTAGATAAAAAGGAAATTTTTTTCCCCTTAAAATTAGGTTTAGATACTCCTTTTTAACTGGTGACTCTGCTCAAGGTGAAACAAGCTATGTCTCCGAGGGTGTAGAATTGGAAATTGTCCCTGGTTTCTCTGATTTTGATGGAACACTTATACACTGAGAAGTAATCAGCATTCAATCAACACTCAGCCATATTCTAGATATTTAATTCAACATAAGTAAATATATAGCTTATGTCTACAACCAGAACACACATTTATTTACTGGTATAAGTATCCATCTGTGCTGTAAGATTCAATCTGTCCCCATTCATTCAACAAACATCTCCTGAGTACCTACTATGAATTGTATAAGCAATTTCTATCAATTGTGGTCAATATAAAGGAAGGAATTGACAAGACACTACAGAGATAGGATCCATAAGAGTGAGTGTGGTTCGATCTGCCTGAAGCTATGTTCTAAGCCCAGAAGGCACCATTGATTTGTGGAGGACTACTTGATGAAGACAAATATGAGCTAAAACCACTGAGCAATCCACCCTTAGCAGCTTGGAGGCACTGGGTATTTCTTGCATATATGATGTTAAAGCAGGGTCAGGCTGCCTACATTAAAAGACCATTCTATTTTCTCATAGGTCATAGTCTCTTCCTTTATTCTAGTCTAGACACACTTGAAGCTTCAATACTTCTCCAACATGGTGGACATACTCCTATCTTAGGGCACTGCTGTTTCCTCTGCCCGGAACATACTTTCTTCAAGGTTTTGTTCAAATCTTGATTTCTCCAGGAGACTGAACCTCACTTCCTATTTAATACTGTCTTCTAACCATACACCCCACTTCCTTTTCATTTTTCCTTAGCACTTATCACCTTGTAACATATGTCACCCATGTACTTTATTTTTTTATTGTCAGTCTCCTTGATGAAAATATCAAGTCCATAACAGGGGCTTTTGTCATTTTATTTTCTGCAATAGAACAGGCTAGTTATATAGTCACTTCATAATTATGTATTAAAGGATTGAATGAAGGGCACCGGGGTGATTCAGTTGGTTAAGCATCCTTCTTCAGGTCTGGTCTGGTCATGATCTTAGGGTTTGTGAGTTCAAGCCCCCACGTAGGATTCTGTGCTGACAGCTCAGAGCCTGGAGCCTGCTTTGGATTTTGTGTCTGCTTCTTTCTCTGCCCCTCCCCTGCTTGCGCTCTGTCTCTCTCAAAAATAAATAAACATTAGAAAGAAATATAAATAAGTAAAAGGAGTGAATGAATGAACAATGAATAAACACATTAATATAAGAGGAGGAGGAGGAAAGTCTCCTCTTAAAGATGAAGCTTGTGGCCTTAATGAACGAGGAACAGCTGAAAAAGTGGCCACTGTTAGTTGGGGTGGATAACTACCTACTGGATGGATCATCTACTGTGGAAGGTTGTCTTGAGAAAAAGATAACGAAACATCTTGACATGATTTAACCGGCTAAAATGAGTTCTATAATGGCACAAGTGTTATGTGATCCCAGAGGAGAACATGACTGACTTAGTCAACCAGAGTTTTAGGAATTGGGCTGAGTCTTGAAGGTTAAGTTAAAATCGATAACAGAGAACGCACCTTTCAAACCAACACATCCTCCGGATTCTAGGCTGACGAAATGACTAACGAGCCAGCTGCCCTGACTTAAATTACACAATGCTCATAAAATCCCAGCTTTCCTGAGCTGGAAATTGAGACAGAAATGCCTGACAAACACTCAACACATGTACTTACAATAAGCTAGAATGGTCCCTAGCAGGATAAATGCGTGAGGATTATGAAGATGTAAATAAAGAGCATTACAAATAGCAAAAACACTGATTTTACAGTATTTTACAGAGGTGACCAATTTAGAGAATTGATCATCTTTTGAAAACTAGCGTCCATGATTAAGAAATGGCCCTGGACCATCAGGTAATGACAGACTAATCATTTATAATACACAGGGAAAAGGTCTCACTGAAAACACTGACCTTCATACAATCTACTGTGGAATGCTTGGCTATTAAGAATAGTACTGTTAATAAGTAATAGCCTATGCATGCGCCAGTAATAAACAGAGCTGACACAGAAAAATGTAAATAGTATAATTACAAAGGGGAAAAAAAGAAACAGGTGAAACTTAAACACCCAATTCCTGAGGCAATTAAAAACCGATGTGTTTGACAAACATGTGATGCGCAAACAGAATTTCAGGACTACATCTATTGCCTACAGCTGGATTCCTTTTTCCATATTTCTTGCACAGCCCCAAACTGTGACTCCTCAGGTGAGCATAGGACATTCAGGCATAGGAAAAGGAACTTTGTTAAAACCTTTAATTTAACCTTATTCTATGCAAAACCTTTTCTTTAGGTTACAAAGTAGAGCAAGAGGAGGAACAGATCACAGTTCACCCTTTTCCTTATTGCTGCCTACACCGCAGAGCAGGTTAATGAGGGGTGGGGAACTGGAAGCAAAATTCTTGGCAGCAGAGATGGATACATTGTGCTTGAGAAGCTCAGAATAAAATCTCAAAATTTTCAAAGAGTTGTACAATTACAGTGTTCCCATATATTCTTTGTGGGTGTAAAGAACTAAGCCCCGTGATGTCTTATAACATTCAATAACTTGGTTCAACTTCATTTCATGTGACTTTACCAGGAGAACACTCTTGGGGCTTCTCCAAACAACTCAGTATTATTAAGCAGACTGTTTCTGTCAAAGTTTTTCTAGGATCTGCTAGGTAAGATGTTTACTGCTTTACAGAAAACATTATGTACATTCTGACTACGTGTTTTTGTAAAAGGAAATAGAATCCATCCTGAACTCCGGCTTAGAAAAGACCTATTTTAGAAAACACCCACCCATGAAGTCAATTTAACTTCTAAATGTACAAGCATCAATTAAAAAGCAACACAATGACACTTTACCTGTGAGTCTGTTCTACACAGATAACAGACTATTTGACATCTCTTCCTCTCCAGAAAGAAAACTTCACTTTAAATAAATACCAAAATATACACATTCCATTTTAATTTGAAAGACTAATTAATCTCACTGGGCACTGTTGGTATGGTTAATTAAAAGTCAAAGCTTTATTTACTCACTTTCTGGATTCTCCCTGGATCCAAAAGACAAAATCTGGGTTGAAAGAAGTGGTTCTGTTTAAAACCCCACGGCACTGCCTAAGCATGCTCAATCCTGCTTAAAGACTCTCTCACAGATCACCCAAGTAACTTACCACAGTCAAAGCTCCAAACTTTTTCCCTATGCACCTCATAATTCCCGCCTATTCTCTGAGCACATCACTTTGACTATTTTATTGTGAAAAGTTCCATGTTTTAGTGGTTTTCCTGTTCATTGTTTTCTAAACCTAAACCTTCCCGTCTACTCTAAAACTTTACTCTTTATTTCTCCCCCCCAACCCCCTCTACAATATTAAACTTTTTACCTTGATGTTTTTCTTTAGCTTTGACCATGCCTCTGTCCTATTCTGAGAACATCTAATCGTGAACTTGCCACAGCCTCCTGTAAAAAGCGCTGAAGCTTTTGCACAGTTACCTACAGTTAATGTTAACGTTAAAAATAAAACTGCCAGTTATTTTACCAGCAAAAGTTGAGTTTATGTGGCAACAGAAGAGAAATGCAATTCAGAACAAACAAGCTATAGCAAAACCACAGGCAAGACTAGAGAACGAAGGCGAGACGCCCTCTAGCAGAGGAAAGGAGAAAGGTGGAAGGGCTGTTATAAACAGAAAGCCTATTGGAGTAAACTGGGAGTATAGCGACTTTTCATTGGCTGAGTTGAGAGTCTCTCATTCACTGGCATGTTGCCCGGGAAAGAGGAAAGCCTTTATTCCTTCTGCTGGGATAGTAAAGTAGTAGCTAAAGTTCAAAGGCTTTGCAAGGTGTGTCCTTCCTTTACGTTCTGCAATTGACCACAAGCCGCAGGCATGAGAGCTCCCCCTTCCGGCTTCTCGACTCTATTTTAGTGGTTTTTCTTTTTTTAATTTTCACCTTACTGTTCTTTTTTCTTAAATATTTATTTTTACTTTTGAGAGAGAAAGAAAAAAAAAAACCAGAGTGTAAGTGGGGGAGGGGCAGAGAGAGAGGGAGACACAGAATCTGAAGCAGGCGCCAGGCCCTAAGCTGTCAGTACAGAGCCTGACTCTGGACTCAAAACTCACAAACCTTCAGATCATGACCTGAGCTGAAGTCGGATGCTTAACCGACTGAACCACCCAGGCGCCCCAAAACCACATTGCTGTTTTCTTATCTTCCAAATTCTTCTCAATCTTCATCCATCTTGCTCTGTATACCACAACTGACTCACGTGGCATCTGCTGAGTTGAACTATGTCCCACTAAAAGATACGCTAAGGTCTTAAGCAGCTGGTGACTTTGAATGGGACTTTATTTGGAAAAAGGGTTTTTGCAGATGTAGTCAATTTAAGATGAGTTTATACTAGATATACTTCCTTAGTAAGAAGAGGAAAATTTAGACACAGAAACACAGACACACAGGGAACAGTGCAGGTGATGACAAAGGCAGAGGCTGTGGTGATGTATCTATAAGCCTAAAAGTGCCAAGGATTGCCGGCAACCACCAAAAAAGAGACATGGACCAAACTCTCTCTCAGGGCTCTCCAGAGGAATACATCCTGCTGGTACCTTGATCTCAGACTTCTAGGCTCCAGAATGTTGAGAAAATAACTTTCTGTTGTTTCAAGTCACCCAGTTTGTGGTTATTTGTTACAGCAGTCCCAGTAAACTAAGACAACATCTAATTTTTATGGTCAGGGCAGTTGCGTGCATAACTCTCTTTCTTTCCAATGAAGATCTTACTTATTATTGATTAATTTTTATTTTTGTTTTAGTGTCATCCTCTTCTATGATGAAGATGACTGAGGTAACCACAAACCAGTTCCAGCAGGCAAAGAGCCCAGCCGGTCATCCAGAGTTTTCTTCCAAAAGCCCTGAACAATTTTGATGGTCCTTTGCTCTTTCTGCATTTCGTAGAACATTACCTATTGCTTTTTCATTCCTATACTCACATGAGACTGCCCTGTTTCTATGTCTCTTACTACTTTCTCCTCATTTTATTTATCTTCATTTTATTTCTGTAAAACAGTGATTCTCAGAATGTGATCCTCACACTAGTGGCATTAGCATCATGCAGGAGCTTGCTCGATTTGCAAAATTGAGGGCCCATGCCAGATCCTGAATCAGAAACCCCAGGGATGCATGCTAAATTTGATGACAATCACTCTAAAATAATAGTTATTCTCCAAAGCAAAGGCCACAGATTCTTATTCTCTCTATACTCTCTTTCTTGTTTCAGTTACCACAGCCAGGTGTCCAAAATTCCTGTACCTTTATTACTCTTGATATCTCGCCTGAAACGCCTAAGCTTGAAAGAATGCACCCATAACCTCCCTTCAAAACTGACCTCCTTTCCTGTCTTCTGTGCTTTCCAAATAAATTAATATTTCAGATTAAACTGGATGCTGTTATTCACCGCTAGATCCCAGAGACTATTATGATATCTGGCAGACAGTTACTGGTCAATATTATCATAAAGTATAATATAGTAGTTGTTATTATATTTTATCAGAAGCCTCTGTGAATATAAATATAAATGTGAATGTAAAGCTCCTTTCTCTACAGCTATTTCAATAAACCAAATGTTTATCCAATCATGCCTGTTTTCTTGTAAAAGGCTCATGACCACATTCCCTGATTCCAATCTTTCCCTGCCTGATTTTCTGATTAATTCTGCAAATATTTTCCAGGTTATTTTTTCTCTAAAATTCTTTGTTCATCATGTTGCTCTATTACTTGAAATTGTCTATCGTTGTTGACTTTCTATAGGAATTGTAAATAACCTTTCTCACTATTCCTTATTTTCTGCTACTAGCTTCCTCCCGGCAAACTGACCTTGCTATAGGGTTTTGTTTTAGCTTTTATTGTTACTCCTGCTCTCCACAAATGCCTTCACCAAATTAATTTTCAAGATCACTCAAGTCTTTGTCAACTCAAATCCATAAGGGTAGTTCATTTCTAAGTTAAACTCCAGTAGAACCAATGATCTATGTCCACCTTTTCACTTCTATTTAAATAGAATGAGTTAACCAATTCAACACTTATTGATAACTACCCATGTGCCAAGTACTAGCCTAAACATTGTGATTATATCAGTGAATCAGAGATCTATGGTTCTTTTCTAGTGGAGGGTAGGACAAGAAAAGCAAAACAAAACAAAACCACCTCAGTAGTACATGTTGACAGGAGAGGAACAGGGGCTGTGGGCACACAGAGGTGGTTTGTTTATCCTAGTTGTCAGAGAAGGCTAACTGAAGGTCCTAATATCTGATCTGAGACCTGGAAGATAAGAGTGATCCAGTATTAAAAAAAAAAAGTGGGGGGGGGTACTGGGGAGGAAACATCCATGCAGAGGGAAAAATTAAAAGAAAAACAGTTGAAAGAAAACATGGCATATTTGAGAAAATGAAAGTAGTTCAGGTGAACGCAACACATAGTTTTTAGCAAAATACAAGCTCCAAGAGGAGAAACTAACTTTTGAACTCAGCAATGTACACTTAGTCCCTGGACTGAACCTAAGAAACAGTTTGGGACAAATGAGTGACTGGGGGCAGGAAGACACTTCCTCCACTGAATTAGGAGGGAAGGACAAAACGATGATGTAGATAAAGGTTAAGGAAATAGGTTTAATGGCAGGACACTAAAGGGGTTCTCATCTTTAATTCACTCCGATAACAAAAACTTAAGCTTTATCAGCCAAGAATGAGAGGATTAGTGAGGTTAGAGATATGAAGAAAGTACAGAAGTTTGGAAGAGCTATTATAGAAAATAGAAGGGATAAGTGATTAGAGAAATTCAGAAAAGTTGTAAGGAACTGTTGATTGTCTAATTAGGGATTAATGACTATGAATTAATGACTGCACTATTGTGATACATATCGTTTTCTTCTAGCAATTGTTACTAGTCCAGGTATAAGCATAGAAAGTGTAAGTAGTTAGACTAAGTAACTTCACAAAATAATCTTCTTTTATACATCTTCAACTAAATTATATGATCCTAGAAAGCAAGAGTTGCATAAAATAGACCATATTGGGCATATTATTGGCATATAATAATTTCTTAATAAATAGTTTAATGATTGAATTGTTCAAAGACCAAATGATCATATGGCATAGCTATTCTTTTAAATATAAAGCATCTCACATTAACAAAGATATGTATATTTCAACTGACTGCTTTCGCTCAAGAAAAAAAAGGCACAAGAATAACTCATCATGAACATTCTTAATGTGCCAACATCTGTGTCAAATGCTGAAGAATTAATGGAGAGTACATCAATGTCTATTTTGTTTAAAGGAACAATAGAAAAATAGAAAAATAAAGACATATTTGGTCTTTATTAACTCCAAGAACGATTGGACTTCACTCGCTTTCATCCTTACAAATGAAATACCAGTTCCAATCACAGTTGAATGCTCATGAGACCATATGACAGAGTGTAATTCGATGCTTTCTTACTGTTTTACAGTCTGTCTTACTGTACTTGAAATGGAATACCGTCCAGGCTTCCAGCACCGAAACATAACCTAAGTGATAGGTGCTGCCTCTACCTATCAGGTGCATCTGTCTGTGTGGTTTTCCCAGGTCAAGTCTAGCTGCCAGTGCAAACCAAGGTCATTAACATTCACCTCTGAATAAAAGCCATCAAAATAAATGATGATTTAAAAGACACAAGAATTACCTCATATGTTGAAGATTGATGGAAATGTCCCAGCTGGCAGGGTTGTTGCTGGGGAAAGCAGACTGGAAAACTTAAAGGGTTAACTGAATGGGTCTCTGCAGAGTCTTTCCTAATTGCCACCCCTTTAAGTTAAAAGTAATCTCTCTCCAAGACCACATAGAATGTGATATGACCGCATATTTTCTAATGACACATCATTTTCTATATTTAATTAGGGGATAGTTATTTAGAGGAAGTTTTGACATTTATAAAGTGTAATAGCTGGTGTAGTATGGACACCAACTAACCAGAACAGGTACTTGCCATAAACAATTGCTATGGTATGTACCACCTACCCGCCAGCTGTGCTGTAAAAAAATTTCATCCCCCCCTCTAGGCTGACAGTTATCATTTTGAAAGTAGAGGGAATGATAATGCTTTAATTTATGTTCCCCATGCATGTTATAAATGAAGTAGATACTTCAAAGTTAATTTTTAAAATCAATTAATAATTAAATAAAGATCACTGAATCTGTTTTCCGTGATCATTCTTTAACTATTCAGGGAAAGGATTCAGGTTAGTAAAATAAAGTGGTAGGTTATTTCATTCGTTCAGTTAAAAACACTCAGTTCCAGTCAGTATTTGTTTTCTAAGGCTGCTACAACAAAGTGCCGCAAACTGGATGACTTAACAGAAATCTGGCATCTGAGAATTCTGAGGACCAGAAGTGTAGAGCAAGGCATCAGCAAGAGCAATTCCTTCGGAAGACTGTGGAGGAAAACCTTCCTGCCTCTCTCCTAGTTTCTGGTGATTTGCTGGCCATCTTTGGCATTCCTTGGATTATAGAGTATCCCCCCGGTATCTGCCTTCATCTTCGCATGATGTTCCCCCTGTGTGTGTGACCCTGTGCCCAACTTTCATCTTTTTATAAGGATACCAGTCATATTGGATTAGGGCCCACCATAATAATCAGCAAAAACCCTATTTTCAGTTAAGTATATATTCCCAGGTACTGCGAGTTAAGAATTCAAAATGTTTTGGGAGGACTCAATTCAACACAGAACACCAGCACTAGGAAACATAAATATGAAGAGGACACAGTTCCTTCCACAAGGAGCTCATAAACCAGTGTTTTAGAGGAATGGCAGACAGTAGAGCGAGGGAAACATTTTTGGAGACAGCAATAGCGGAGCTGAGTGCTGTTAAATGGCTAGAAGAGAAACAGCAAGAGGAATGAACTCCAAGCAGCAAGAGGAATACTAAGCATCGAGAGGAATTCTAAGCAGAGCTTCTAGAAAGGTATACACAGCCTTGATCATTACAGTCAAAGGAGCGAATGGGTTAGGAGGAGATAATAACAGAAGCTAAGTGAAAGAGAGGCTCTTAAGGGTCCAGAGGTGCTGTGTTAAGAAGTCTGGCCCCTGTATTAGAATCAATTGAAAGCTGTTGAAGAGTTTTAAGGAGGGGAACGACATGACTAGGTTTGATCTCTCCTCATTAGTGGTGGCTCTTGTTTGAAAACACATTAAATTGTACTCTGTGAGGTAAAGACAATGTTCTATTTTTTATAATAAAGTATAATTTGTTTCCTTCCCACATTTTGCTGGGTTTTTTTCTTCTCTATCTTCAGTTATCAGTCATTAAAATGCATTTTTGAGAAACTTTTTTTCCTCAATCCTATGTTCATGATCTAGTTAGAAACATATTAGCTTTCTCTGGTCCTTCCTCACTATTCCTTTTTGTCACAGCCTATTCATAAAACTAAACTTTGAAATACAAAAAATATAATACCAACAGGCATTTGCAATCTGCTAAGAATCTAAAGAGTTAACCCTAAATTCATAAATTCATTTACCAGCATATTATAATTCATCAAAGATCTTAAATGGGCATTTTCAGCAGATGTCTGGACTCACTGTTTCATTTGATCATCCTTATGGGTCTCTTTGTAAAAGAGATAATTGGAAAATCTAGATTCAGCTTGGGTCCAATGAAAGAGTGAGAATTATGTAATTGAAATAATTACACAAGTACGTCTTTTTGCAAAGACATTTTACTCACTATGAAACAATGATGAAATTTCTATCACTCAGATTTATAAAATGGTTCACCAATATGTCCAGAATTTATTGTATGATTTCAGACATGCCAAAGAAAATGTTTGGAACCACTGAGAAACCCTTATTACATTACATATGGCAAGTGCTAACATCTTCAATTGTACAACAGTTGAACTACGGTAACTTTGCTTTGCCATGAAGTCTGTTTCATTAAAGACTAAGTATCTTCTATATCAAGTCCTCTAATCCTTACAAAAATCTATTCTGTGTTACATATCTAGTTGCACAAAGCATGCAGCATATGCCTTTGGCTTTAATCTTATACTTTCATCCAAGCAAGTTTAATTTTCACAAAGATATCTTGCTATATATTGGCATCTCTTTAAGGATTGAATAACAATCATGAAAGAGAAGAACAAAGCAGGAGGCATCACACTTCCTGATTTCAAACTATACTATATAGCTGTAGTAACCAAAACAGTATGGTACTGGCATAAAAATAAACAAATAAATTAGTGGATCAGAATCAAGATACTAGAGATAAATCCAAGCATATAGAGTCACCTAATACTTGACAAGTGAGTCAATAATACAATAATGTAGAAGTCCAATAATGGAGAAATAAGATAGAAATCCAATAATGAAGAAATAATGTAGTAATCCAATAATGAAGAAAACACAGTATCTCTAAGAAACAGTGCTGGGAAAATTTAGATATTCACATTAAAAAGAATGAAACTTGTGACCACTATCTTATACCACTCACAAAATTTATTTTGAAATTTATTAAAGGATTAAAGGTAAGACTTGAAACCATGAACTCCTAGAAGAAATCATAGGGAAAAAAGTTTATTGACTTGTGTCTTGGCAATAATTTTTTGGATATGAAAGCACAAATAACAGATTAAAAATACAAAGGTGAGACTATGTCAAACTAAAATGTTTCTGCACAGAAAATGAAATAATCAACAAAGTTAAAAGACACTGTATAGAATGGGAAAATATTTGCAAACTATATATCTGATAAAGAGTTGATATCCAAAATATATAAAGAGTTCAGTAAACTCAGTAGACAAACACACACACACACACACACACACACACACACACACACACACAAGCAATCCAATTAAAAATGGGTAAAAGATTTGAATAAACATTTCCCCAAAGAAGCTACACAGATGACCAACAGATATATGTAAAGATACTCTTGTCAGTTTTAAAAAGCTTGTTGTGGACTGTGCATCTGTTAGTATTGCTCTGTTAAAGAAGGCTTATTGACTGTCCAGGGCCTGTTGTTTCAGGAAATGTTCTTTTAATGGTGTGTCTTAGTTTCCCTTTTTGTGCCTTTCATTATTTTATTTCCCTACTCAGCGATATTTGGGACTCTCCGTCATGCATACTTTGGCTTGTTTGTAGGGTAGCCCTGAAAAGGAAAACAGACAGACAAACACAGGGAACAGAAGCACGCAAATGCACAGACAAACCAACCAAACAAACAAACAAATTAAAAGGAGGAAAGAAAGAAAAGGGAGAGGAAAGAGAAGAAAAGAAGAGAAGAAAAAAATAAAGGGGGGCAGCAACAACAAAGGACAATGGACAGTCTAAAAGTGTATAACCAGTTGAGGGGGGAGATAAGGATGAGATAAGGGAGACTATATCTGGATGGCAAGAGAAAGAAAATAAAAGAGGGAGAAAGGAAAAAGGGAAATAAAGAGTAAAAATTTTTTTTAAAAATTAAAAAAAATAAAGAAGGTAAGAATAATAAAAAATAAGTACAAAAAAAAAAAAAGCAGCAGCTCCCCCTTGCGGATAGGCATGGTTTGGTGTAGGTAGGTTTTGTCGGGGGTTGCTCTCAGAGGCCTGGGCTTGGTGGTTGTGGAGAGAAGAATGGGGCTCCCCAAGCTCCACTGGAACTAAGCACTGCTCAACACACTGGTCATTAGGGAAATACAAGCCAAAACCTCAATGAGATATCATCTTATACCTTTTAAAATGGTCATCACCAAAAGACAAGAGATAACAAATGCTGGCAAAAATGTGTGCTCTTGGTAGGATTGTAAATCGGTATAGTCACTATGAAAAATAGTATGGAAAATCCTCAAAAAAAATAGGAATACTATATGATCCAACAATTCAACTTTTGGGAATAGATCATAAAAAAACCCCACTAACTTACCATGTCTGGATGGCTCAGTCAGTTCAGCAACTGACTCGTGGTTTCGGCTCAGGTCATGATCTCATGGTTTGTGGGTTCAAGCCCTGCATCAACTCTGCACTGGCAGTGTAAATTGTGATTCTCTCTCTCTCTCTCTCTCTGCCCCTCCCCTGCTCTCTCTCTCTCTCTAAATAAACAAACTTTAAAATGAAGACAAACACTAACTCAAAAGGTAGTTGCCACCCCCATGTTTATAGCAGCATTATTTACAATAGCTAAAACATGGAAATAATCTAAGTGTTTATTGATAATGAATGGATAAAGAAGCTCCTTTATACACACACACACACACACACATACACACACACACACAGGAATATTATCACAGCCATGAAATATTATTCATCCATGAAAAATAATGAAATCCTGTTATTTGCAATAACATGGATGGATCTTAAGAATACTGTGCTAAGTGAAATAATTTAAAGAAACATAAATACTGTATTATCTAACTTCTATGTGAAATCTAAAAAAATTTTTTTTAAATTAAAAAAAACACACAGAGAAATAGATCAGACTTATGGTTGCCAGAGGCAGGGGGTTGGTGGAGGGGCTTGGAGGAAGGTGGTCAAAGATACAAACTTCCATTTATAAGGTAAATAAGTACTAGGGATGTAATTTACATCACAATCATTAGAGTTAACACTGCTGTATCATATATAGGAAAGCTCTTAAGAGGGTAAATCCTGGGGTGCCTGAGTGGCTCAGTTGGTTAAGCATCTGACTTTTGGTTTAGGCTAAGGGTCTGATGCTTCATGGGATCAAGCCCCACATCGAGCCCTGTGTTGGTAGCATGCAGGCTGCTCGGGATTCTTTATCTCTCTGCCTCTCCTTCGCTCATGTACATGCACATGCATGTACTCTCTCTCTTAAAAGAAATTTACAAAGTTAATAAAAAACAGAGAGTAAACCTAAGAGTTTTCATTACAAGGGAAATTAAGCTTTGCTTTATTTTTGTTTTTATTGTATCTAAATAAAATTATAAATGTTAGCTAAACTTACTCCAATAATCATTTCACAATATGTATAGGTCAAACCACTATGCTGCAAACCTTAAAATTTTACAATCGTGTATGTCAAGTCCATCCCAAAAAAACTAGAAAAAAAGAAATGCCATGATAAAATAGCAAATGGATTTTTGGGAGAATTCATTTACTTTCAGTAAGTCTGTTTCCTAATATGTAAGATGGATATAATAATATATGCCCTGGCTACTGTGTGGAATAGTAGAAAGATTACTGCCACAAACCTTGGTTCTATCAGGTAAATGCTGTGTGACTTTGTAACAAGTTGTTAAGCTACTCTCAGCCTCAGTTTTATCTGGGAGATCATAGTTACCTCCTAGTCTTATAATGAAAATTAATTATGACAGTGTATGGAAAGAAACCACACAGTGCAAGTATTAGTATTCAAAGAATATCCATCGTCTTTATATTCCCTCTCAAAATTGTAATGAGAGTCAAATGTGATGATAATTTCTTATAAACTATAAATCACATATGTTTATAGAGACTTTATGTATTATTAATGTATACATACATTATATTAATGTATAAAGAATGATAAAATACTAAAATAGAAAATTAGCTATCAGACACAAAACCATGAAATTATCTGTCACTCACATGAACTTGTGTTTTATTCCAAAAACTGTCTTAAAATACTGTTATTTACCATGAAAACTGGGTTTACTTCATGGAAGAAAGTGAAGTTAGATCTGAGTTCTAGTACTTTACTCTTATATTGCCTTCTTAGTGAATCCTCTCTAGTTACTCTACTTGGGTAAGTTGTGAGTTCTTTAACTGTATCAGGGTTCCACAAGTACATAATATGAAATTTAATTAATAATGCCAAACTGTGCTGGCATTGGCAGAAAAATTCCAAAGGTACAGAAACTATAAAAATATCTCAATGATTGACACAACCAGTTCATATCATTTGGAGTTATAGATTCACTTTATTTTAGGCAGCTGTGGGCAGATGGAGATTTAATAAAGTTTGGCTTAATCACTGCACTAGAACAGCCTTCACTCTCAAAAGGATCGGATACTTTTTATAAGTATATTGGAGAAAATTACAGAAAGAGCAATTTAATAATAACTATAGTACAATCAATAATGTGATCAAAGCTTTCTGTGTGTGTGTGTGTGTGTGTGTGTGTGTGTGTATGAGAGAGAGAGAGAGAGAGAGAGAGAGAGAGAGAGAGAGAGAAGAGCTTTAAGTGTTTTAAGTCAAATGGAAGATAGAAAAAAAACCTTTACAAATCAAATTAGGTGAATTAGGTGAATTAAGACCATACTACAAAAAATAAATTTATATGCTGGTTCTTTCTTCTAGCATGAAGTTTAAACTCTTGGTCAGGGCACACTGATACAGATCTAAGAGGGACTGGGATCCTTTAAAATCCTAGGATGAAAAGCTTGTTGCTAAGGTAGATCACGGTCTTTTTGTATTCAGTCTCATCTAGTGGTCCGTCCCCATTCAGAGTCCTGCCCACAGCAGAAATCAAACAGACATTACCAACATTCCCTCCCTTCATGATGCTCTTTCACTAGAAAATATTAGGCACTAAATATTTGTTGACTGAATAAACAAACAGAACAGAATGGTGAATTTCTTATTGAACAAGTTGTCTTAAAAGATTTCAGATTCTTATACTCTTTAACTATAGTTTCCTATAACTTACTTCATGTTAATGGGACATAAACTACAACCTATTGGCTCTGACTTGGAGAGTTTGAAGTAAACTAAACATAGAAAATCAGAAATAGTAAGATGCAAGCACTTATTAAGATTTTGGAAAGTATGTTCCTTTGCATCATGGTGATCTTTTCAGTTTTAATTCGACCTCTCCTTCTACCTTTGCCATGATATTTTGGCATTAAAGATGCAAAATAAAAACCAAAAAACAGTATCGATAAGCAATGATTCTAGAGGTGAAAGTATAAAAGTATATCCATAAAAGTGCTAAACTAAAGCTCCTAAATCTCGCATCCTAAAATGAGCATACTGGGGGATTCCAATCCTCCTAATTGTATAGTATATTTTTCTTTTTAATCTACTCTTCAATTTTTGGGTTGTATCACTTGAAGGACTGATTTACCAAGGGAAAGCTAAGCTGCTTGGTAGTTTCATCAAGCGTGAGTTTCACTTAGCGGTCAACAGAGAACAACTAAAGTGAAGGATACTTTGGTAGGTGAAAAGTTAGTGGTGCTCTCCAGATGGGCCCTAAATAGTGCAGTTTCTGGGGGTTTTCCTTCAGCAAATGAATATTAAATGACATAAGTCAGTGAGAAACAATAATATTTATATGTATTATTTTTTATATGCTAGGCCCTATGGTAAAGATATTTTATTTATTATGCCTCATCTCATTTAACCTCATTATTAAAAAAAAAAAGACTGAGGCAGGCATTATGCCATTGTTCAAGCAGGAAAATAAAGACTAAAGAAGTTACATAATTTTCTCAATTTCAGCAATTTAATAACCAATGGTTCAGGATATAAACTCAAGATTATCTGTCAGCAAACAAAGCCTTTGCTTTTAACTACTGTTCAGTTCTGCCTTCCAGTCTGTGTATTGAGTTCCAGTTTGGGAAACTCCAAAGCATTCTACAAATGCACACTACACTTAGCAGCAGTAGCAATTAAAACAAGTTTAAACATTTTTTTAGGAAAAGAAATCTAAACAGGAAGAGATAAAAGTACTAATCTTTATCATATTGAACATTAGCTAGAACTCAGCTTTAACTGTAACAAATGTTATATTTTAGACTTAACTGAAGCATTCATTGACATCATTGATTATGACCACTGACACTTATTCCATATGATGAAGCTGGTGATATATACATTTCAATAAAACTAAAAGTTGGTGTGCTAGGAAGGATCCTTGCTCCTTTCTTAAATATTATAGCAAATCAAGTACACCAACATAAATTTCAAGTAGTTTACTTTTTCATTTGACATGAATTACAAAATGAGAGAAATCAAAACACTTACCATTCAGTGTAAACACTTGAATGCCATTATTATTAATTATATGCTTGTGTTCTTGCACTT
Source organism: Suricata suricatta (assembly GCF_006229205.1). Taxonomy (NCBI): domain Eukaryota; kingdom Metazoa; phylum Chordata; class Mammalia; order Carnivora; family Herpestidae; genus Suricata; species Suricata suricatta. The sequence continues at coordinate 64,414,956 of NC_043710.1, forward strand.
AGTGGTTGCTAAAATTGATTCAATCAATTTTAATGTGTAGCTAAGTATACAACTCTTGTGTTACCAAGTCTTACACTTGAACACATTAAAGATAGACTTTAAATTCCAAGTAATTACATTCCTGAATTTCAAATTATAAAATCATAAAACTAAATAATCTTCCTGTTTCTGTCTTATAAATTATATCCTGTCACTATTTTCCTTTGAGAAGCATAAAGAATCTTTATAATCACTGTAACAAATTAAAAAATAGATGAGTAGGGTGAGTTAAAAGTGTTTTATTTTGGTAATATTTTTAAAAATATGCATTTAGAGAATACTAGAAACCAATTAAATAAAACAACTTTGGCTCTTCTGCTCTTAAGGTATAAATTTTGAGAAGATTCTCCATTGCATTCAGTATTTTTAGCCATGTGAATCAGTAACACCTCAGGGAACTTTGCAGGGTCAGGTCAAGGCATTGTATATAAGAATGAAAACAATTTGAATCCACACTCTTGAGAGTGAGGAAAACCTCAGTCCCTCTGTGACTGCACAGCCCACTGAAAATGAGGCAATGACTATTTTCAAATACATCTGGACATGTTCTATGAATGCAAGAGTAGTTAATATTCAAATTTTGGCATTAAAAATACTTCTAACCATTAGTGTTAGTGTTTTCTTACTATCAAATAAAAATGTGCATGTCCATAGCACATATGTTTTAATATAAAACAAGTAAAATATAATATGTTGCATTTTCACCAAATGATTCAATTAACTGCATTTTGAAGCAGTCATTTTGCTAGATGAAACTTATTCTTTATCCTAATTAAAATCTAAGGAAAAGATATTTTCTGTAAGACTTATAAATACAGGAAACAACAAAACACATTGTCTAGCTTTTAAATGAACAGTTCCCTTACTTTTCATGACTAACAAAGTCCGCTGTGAGTATATTTTCAAGGTGATCTATTTGTATCTAAGAATAAATAAGCTCCCCAACATAGTAGTTGCCATGGAAGAATTTAGTTAATCTTTGTCTGTCCTCATCCGTCTGCAGATATCCTCACATATTCCAGGCCACTGTGCAACAGATGTAAGATAGCAGAAACACAGACTCTGGCTTTTGTCACAGAACAAAGCAGAGAGTCAAGCTACTGTTAGGTCCCTGTTCACTCTGGAAAACTTGGTGAGACTTCCAATATTCATGACCTTGGCTGTGCTGATTCATTCAAAGACTGGAATTTGTGGCATTTACATATTACATGTAGGCATTACTAGTATTATTTTTGGTATTCAGTTGGCAAATGTAATCTCTCTAGCCTATCAGGGAGACTATGGAGTTGTGGTTTGCTTTAGTTTTACTGTCAAGGATATCAACATCTTTTTAAAAAAAATTTTTATGTTTTTTATTTATTTTTGAGAGACAGAGAGAGACAGCGTGAGCAGGAGTGGGTCAGAGAGAGAGGGAGACACAGAATCTGAAGCAGTTTCCAGGCTCTGAGCTAGCTGTCAGCACAGAGTCCAATGCAGGGCTCAAACCCACAAATTGTGAGATCATGACCTGAGCTGAAGCTGGATGCTTAACCAACTGAGCCACCCAGGCACCCTTAGGTCATCAACATCTTAAAACAGGTCCTATTGATTAGGACCTGTTTGATTACATTGGAGGAGAAAATGGTAAATTTAAAATTACTCTCAGCAGTACAGTACGTGTGAAGAAAGGGTAAGAAAGCAGCATCAGTCAGAAAATTTTAACAAAAAGGAAACTGACAGCTCTTGCTTCATTTGGCCCCTTGATCTATACAAGCAAAGAATATCATAGGGGGGAACTCTGAGCTACTCTAATCCAACCCCACTCCAGGTCCATGCCTATGACCATTTAAGCCTTTTCTTGAACACTTTGTAACCAAAACGGACTCATTAAATCTTTTTTCTATGTCAATTGAATAGCTATGATATGACAGTTTCTACCGAGTTATCCCAGTCTGTCTTCTGAGAGGAAAGAGAATAAGTTAGAGCACCTATGAACTTGAATGACAGCCCTTCAAGTAAGAGGAAAAACTAACTTAGAAGGGATCCCCTAGATCATCTGTGCCTCCCTAATTTTTACAATTCAGTAAACCAAGATCTCTAAAGATGAAGTGATTTTCCAGAGGCACAAAGCATTTTAACTGCAGAACCTGAACCAGACAGGCTGGATTCTTCCAGAAGCAGAGGTTTTGAAGCCAGCTCTCATAGCCATCCTTGTCATCTTTGTTTTAATTTCAGCAAATTAAGTTTCTTATAATTTTTCTCATGGGACATGGCTTCTACACTTCAAACTCTTCTGGACACCTCTCAGTACCTGCTCTGGGTTAGGGAAAGGCTGCACAAAGAGGACAAGTATTTAATATTTAATTGCAGGATTCAGAATCTAGAATGGAAGATAATAAAGTATAAAGTAAAAATCTAAGAAATCTATATAAATTTATATTGGGAACATGGATGTCAGAGTGACTGTAGAGTGTTACTGAAGTGATATTTCAGTGAATAGAACTAATTAACCTCCTCAACAGCAATAACATTATAGAAGAAGTCTCCTTCCTTTAGTTAATGACTTGGTTAGTTAACCAAAAACTCATCATTGTTTTGACTGGACCAGAAAATGCTAGATATATGTGGCTATGAAGCTACTTTTGAGGATATCTTCACTGAGTTCCTCAAATAAATGGAGCTGTGCACTTACCAAGTGGCATTGTATACCTGATTAGTAGACTGTGTATTTAACAAGATTCATCTGCGTTTGTTACCAAGCCCATTTAGTCTGAAAGAGTTGTTTCTATAGAATGTAAGGTGAATGTTTTAGAAAGGCTTTTTAGAAGTATATTGTTTTAAAAATGCTATCAAATTAGTATTGGCAACTGTGAATACTGAGAAAAAAATACAAAGTCTATAAGTATTTAGATACTTAGATTATATCCCTGATGTTTCTGATTATTGGGATATTTTGTATATTAAAAATAGAAGGGACCTCTAAAAATGAGGGCTACTTTAAAGAAAAATTGGCAATTTAATATATATTTACATTTTAAATGAAAATAAAATGTTTAAAGAATTTTTTCAATAATTGGCCAACCAGTGGTTTTGCCCCTCTTAGATAAGTAGGTTCTTACTGTGTAACATATGAGAGGCATTGTTAGAGAGCTTTGCATGCATTATTTTATTTAATTCTTAGGCCAACTATTACTCTAACTTAACAAATTAGGAGTTTTACACATGTTTTATAACATGCTCACATTCCAAAGCTGATAAATGGGGAAGATGGCATTCCAGTCAGGTCTTGCAAAACACACAATTGAACCATGCACTTTTTCTTTCACTATCAATGTAAAATCAACCATGTTTTTGGGATATCTGAACCCTAATCTTGAAACAGCCTTCTTTCTCTTTAATTAATTTTGAGCTGAGAAAGGCCAACATCTTCTGTACCATCTATTTCTACCTTCACAAATGTTATTTCCATTCTGGAAGGACAGCCCTCCCCACCCTTCAACTTCCTCTGTTTGCCCATTTGAATACATCTGCTTTCAGGAGCAGCTCTTCATTAATTTTGTACTAAGAAGTTAGTTGTTCCCAAGTAAACTAAATGACATAAATTTCCTTCTACTTTAAATTTTATAGATTAGCCTTCAATATTGAATTGCATTCATTCAATCATTCACCTACTTATTCATCTATTCAAGAAATAACAGTGTCATGTCATACTCTAGGTACTCAATAAATACTAATTAGGCTGATTTTACAAAAAATAATCAGAATCAGTGGCTGCTAATGGGTCTAGGCATTCACACAACAATTATTTACTGATCAACTTATATGTAAAGCATATGCCAAAAGGATTATTAAATATGAAAGCTCTATTAGTATTTATTACTTTAGTGGCTACATGCCAAACATGGCTAAAAATTGTCACATTACCCTATGAGATAGGTATACTTATTATCTTCATTTATTGATGAGGAAATGGAGGCATCAAAGGTCAATTAAAACAGGACAAAGGTTATATAGCAAGAATGCAGTGGAGGAAAGATCTATACTTAATCTGAATCTAGAGCCTGGAGTCTTAATCATTATACTATGCTGCCTAAATAAGTAAATGGATTCATAGAGAAACACCACACTCTGAAAACAGACAAGAGGGTATTCCTCAACAGAAGTAATCTTTTCTAGTTCTACTACAGAAGTAAAATTTTCTGAAGGAAAAGGAGAAATTAACCAGGTAAGAGTATTTAGGAGGAGTACCAGGCAAAAAAAAAAAAAACAAAAACAAAAAACAAACAAACAAACAAAAAAAACCCCAACCCTACTTGTATGCAAAGGTCCCAAGGAGAGAAAAAGAATGGCACTTAAGAGAAGTATGTCAACTCAGCATCATAGGTAATTATGATTTCAAATGGGAAGGCACCCAGTAATGAATCTAAAAGGAGGAATTTATAGAAGTATAGCTTTCTCAAATACTCTTCTATTTGAATAATGCATTAATTTAATAAAGCACAGTCTTCTCTCCTATAAATTCACAGATAATACACAAAGGAGATAAACAGGAAGAATTAACTCACCAGGGATTTTAAACCATGTTAAAATAAATTAATAAATTAATATAATAATATGATATAAATACATTTAATTATAAAATAGAATAAATTTAATTATAAATTAAACCAGGCTAAGTTTAAAAAAAGTTTCTTTATTATACTTTCTAAGTAAAATCCATTTATTTTTCTCTTTTCTAATTATCGAGCTGAGGTCAAATATTTGAAAAATATCTTGAAAATCCACAACTTCATAATACCAATAGCACCAAAAAATTATAATAATACAACTAATTGGCCACCTTTTCCAGGGAGCAAGTTCATTATCTTGTGAACTGGTGAAAGAAAAGAAAAGAATCAATCACTTATCCTGCCTGTTACATATGAACTCTATAACTCTAATAGATGAGGGAAAGTGGCTCTTATTAAAATAATTCCAGATAATAAATGAAAACAAATTGATCCAATTCAGTATTACCATGTTTCACCTCTAATGAAACAACATATTTAAGAATTGAACACCAATAGCTGCTAATATTAAACAAGAATTAGTATTACTTGCTTCCTTATAAAAGAACATACCACCACTTACAGTCTTGCCAAACATGGGTTTAACTATATCTATGAATTCAGGTGCCAATTTGTGGAAACTACAGAGGAGAGAGAGAGACATGTTGAACTACATCACATACACAGCAGAGGATGTGCAGACTAGGAAACTCCACAAATGACTTGGGCTCTTCAGCAGGTAAACTACTGGGAAAAGAAAATGATGGGATGGGATTCTATAGATTAAAAGAGACTTAAAAGATGTATTGGTCTAAAACAATTGCTCAAAACTAAAACAGAGTATCTAGAGATGCATGCAGTCATTAAGAAATGGGTGCTAAAACAAAGAAAGGTGGGGGCATGATTACTGTAAAAGTCAGAGTCCTTTCAGAAGGAGGGAAGGAGCTGTGGTTACAGGAGGTGCACAGAGAGCCCTTGTTAGCTGGCAACATTCTCTTCTTGTTTCACGTGGGGTTACAGCATGTTTGTCTTATAATAATTTTATAGAAACAACTCAGTAAGCTATACATTTATTGTACGTGGTTTTCTGTATCTGTGTTTTATTTCACAATATATGGTACAAGACACACAATACCATGTTCACTCTTCTCTATGTGCATATATTTGTAGAGATCACATACAAGTTAGGAAAGGAGAAGGAAAAAAGTCTTTTGAAGGCTGACTTTAGTTTGAACTGGGTGTTTTATTAAAGTAATGTAAAAATTCCTGTTAAGCCAATGTTTTAGATTAGAGAAAACACCGGGATAGACTTTCACTTTTGTCAAAATAGTCCTCAAGAGTGAACTAGCTGGGAGAGGATGAAACACAAAACAAATGAATAGGAATTTTGGAATGTTTCCCTGGTAGGTGTAGAGAGAAAAGATATACGAATTTTTTTGAGGGAGGGGGTAATAATATGGGTGTAAGTCCTAACCCCAGTGCCTATGATCTTATTAGGAAACATGGACTTTGCAGACGATTGTATTAAGATGGAATCATCAGAGCGGGCTCTAAGCCAACATAACTGGGTCTTTATAAAACGGGGACACCCAGACAGACATGCATAGAGAGAACGCCATGTGAAGATGAAGCCAGAGTGGGGAGGAGTGCATCTATAATGACAAGGAACACCAAAGTTTGCCAGTAAACCACCAAAGGTGAGGAAAAAGGCAGGGAACAGATTCCCCCTCACAGCCTTCAGGAGGAACCAGCCTTGCCAACATGCTGATCTTAAACTTGTAGTCTTGAGAACTGTGAGACAATACATTTCTGTTGCTTAACTTACCCAGTCTGAGGTACTTGGTTACGGCAGCCCCGGTAGAGTGACAGGGAGAGAGTGGATTTGGCAAAATTGTGGCAATGTTTGGGCTAAGGAGAAAAGCACAGGAGAGAAGTTCCCTGTGGTTTAGACTGCTGAGAAGTTTAAGGCTAGAGGTGGTGAGGATTCAACCTTCTGAAATACTGCGGAGGGTATGGGACTTACCCCAGCATGCAAGCTGAGGGCCTGAATTCAAATGGAATATCAAAGGAAAGGGGGATTCCAGAGGGCAGAGAAGTCTGACATCCAGGTTGTAAGTAAACCTAGGTATATGCTGAAGACGGTGTGTGCTTAGGTATTATTTATACTTAATATATACATGAGAGACAACTGTATTTATACAGAATATGTACTTATTACTAAAAAATATATGTGAATAGAAATATTGAAATAAAGGTACAACAGAAATATATAGATTAGTTGACCTGATAATAAACTTATTTTTTATGTGTATACCTGTGTATATACAAATGTGTATATAGTGAGAAAGGGAAAAAAAATACTCTTCATTCAGAGGCTTCTATCCCTCACAGACGGAAATAAAACAAGCTGAAAGGCAACTAAAAAGATGAAATCACTGTCAAGGACGGGCACACAAGGAAAGCGGTTTTATTTTTAATGTTTTGAAGTCACAGGAGTTATTTCTGCAACTGTACTGCTTGGCTATTTTTCTTTTTTTCATTTTCAGTACTTGTCTTTCATGCCTTGTGGGCAAGGGCATTTGTATTGCTATCTGCATGGCCCCTCCACAATGTCTCCCATTTCAAAGCTCTCTGGGAAGCTTCTCTGAATATAAAGACCATCAATTATAAGTATTGCCATTAAATATGTGGGCCGCTCTGTTGGTGACAACATTTTCAAAGCCTTAACCTGCTGGAGCCAATTACAGAGGCAATTAGAGGGGAACTTCTCACTATGGATACTACTTCAAGGGCCCCCGATGCCTAGAGAGCTGTGCCTCCGCGATTTCTTCCTAAGTCAGTAGTCCTTGGACACCTTGGGTCCCTAGTCAGCAAATCCGTATGAGAGTCACTTGACAAACAGGAAGGGGCAGTGTAGGAGATGGCTGCTAAGTTCTAGAACACAAATTATAAAAGCTGCCATCTTCTACAGTGTGCCAGGTATGTACTTGCTAGCCCCTTCCCATATGCTCTTATCTTAAACTAGAAAACTACACTTTGACACTGGTATTATTACTTTCAATTTACAGAAAAAATAGCTGAGACTCAGAGAATGATTATGGACTCCCACTACTAAAAATCATGTTTAGAAACTGAGTCTCGTCTGACATCCTAGCCTGTACTCTTTCCAATCTGCCATGCTGACAAAGCAAAAATGATTGCAGTCCATTATGAGACATAGTCTTTTCTCTCCGAGAGTTCATGTTTCAGCCTATTTGTGACATAAGAGCTGACCCTGGCTGTGTTACTGCAGTAGATCTCAAGAGAAGGGCTGACAGGTTTAGAACTTCCAGCAGTCTGCTCCCTAAGCAGCTGGTAATGGGAAGATATTCTTCTCTAGGGTTGTCAGCAGCGACTGCTTCCGAAGTTTGAGGCCATGATTGCACCTGCAGGTGGAAATCAGGTATAGAAACCACTGCCATTCCTGCCCCTTTGGCACCTAGTAACATCGATTTGGAGGAATAAATGTTTGGGTAAAAAATGTTTACCTATCAATATGTAATTTCACTTTCTATTTTTTACTCTTAACTATAAACACAAAGCACTTCCTACTGATACATTGGGACTAGGTAACGTTAAATAGGGGCAAAATTTCAGGTGAAATACACTTTCAAGTTTCATCACTATTGAACCTAGGGATGCTCTTCTCTCAGATTACAGATATTTGTCTGAATAGCAATATTCACAAGTAAATCTTGTTAAAAATACCCACGGCAGCCTTTTCTCTCACTCCAAACCACCAGAATCTAACAAGTAACCAAAACAGTCAATACATCCACTCTTTAGCAGCAGAATTAAGTCCTTGTTCATGAAAGATTTGGAGGGAGAACAAGAGCATCATAAAACACACCCAAACTCAACAACACTTAGTCTTTTTGACATTAACTCCTACAAAATACGCTGGGTGAGCAGAACTGCAGGAAAGATTGTTGTACACAAAAGACTTTGAAAAATAACAGGGCTCTCTGCCTTAGAAACAAAAGCCCCACTGGGCCAGGCAAATAAAAGGACTCAGCTGCTATCAGGAGAGCAAAAACCTCTTCTTCATTCTCCCATTCTCCAAAGGAAACAAAGAATTCTAAGTGAAGCAGAAATAATTTTTGCATAATCTTCTGACTTCTGAGCTAAAGCAGAAGTATCTCTTTAATCCTGAAATGATGGTCCTTGTTGAAATAATATTTTATTTTAGACAATGAAAAAGTAGAATAACAAGTTGCAGAGGAAATATCAAAAAATGTTTTTTGGGTGTAGGGATGGTGGGAAATCGTCTGTCCAATATGCTTTTAGAAAACACATCTGTCAGTTAAAGATAGCTTGTTGGGCAAGCAACTTTCAAAGGTGGTGACTAAAATGTTATACATATCCCTAAGGAGCAATAATAAATAAGTTTCTCATTGGTTTTGGTTGGGGCAATTTACTATGTGAAGGAGGAAAATCTGATGACACAGAAGCAAAAGCTCTTATTTGAATGGGCACCTTCTCCATCTTTAAAAGAAAGCTGGTTGAGAGTAAAAGGAGCTGATACATAAACAGTGGCATACAATAAAAAATCTTATTTTTTCTTTACCTTTCTCTTTCCTTAAACTACTGCAGATGCAATCTGCAGGTACCTGTGGTCTTTAGGGGGTAAAGCCAAAAGTATCAATGAGTTACTTTACCACCAGTAATATTGTCAAGAGTCTGCTTAAAACTAAGTAAAATGCTTTAAAATGTGACCACGTAAAGGTACGGCTTCCAAAATTTAGTGTTTAACCAGTTATTTCCTGACCATTTTTCTGACAGATATTAACTGTTAATGCTTTCTTAGCCATCATAATTAAAGGTCTCTCCAATCATTATGATGTTTTTTTGGTAATAACAGCTTCACTTAATCCTTACAACAAACTACTAAGTAAAGTCAATTCTATTATATCTATTTATAAAAGAGAAAACTGAGGCTTAGTGCCAGTTAAGGACTTCACATAAGTTTATACACTCACAAGTAGAAAAGCCAGGATTTGAATCCCGATGCACCTGACTCCATGGCCTGTGCTTTCCATTTCTATGTGATACAAATGCTTTTCTACAAAGGGAAGAATTCTAGAGATTTTAAGTCATAATAGAGATCTATATTTATAACTCTCATAAATGCTAAAAATGAGCCAACCTCTCTAAATTGTAGTTTAAAATTTGGGGAAGATACATCTAACTGAAAGTTCTTATTTATCGTTAGCTAAGACTGAGGGGCAACAGAAATAATACATCCCTTCCAGCCTAGCAGCATCACAAGTAAATGAGTTAAAAACCTTCATCTGATCTGTTTGTCATTCCTATTGCCTTTTAGATGTAGACTGGCTGGTAGGTTGGCTGGTAGTTGCAAATTAAGCTTCCATGGGTGAGCACTCTTGGTTAGACAGCAACTTTCAAAGGGAAGAGAGGGAAGAGAGGGAAGAGGGTTGGGTTAGAGAGGAAGCAAAAAAAGAAGTAGTTAACTTCAGCATTTTTTTCTATTTCTTACACTTAACAAAAGGATTTCCAGAATAAACTGAAATGACAGATTGGTTTGAGAGGTGAGCTGGAAAGAAAAGACACAAAGCAGGAATGTCACAAGGTACAAGGAATGAGTTGTACCTGTCAGGGTTGATTTCATGGCTTATATGATAGTATAGTAAAGCCGAGGGGAGCAAAGGCTTTTACCTCCCAGAACTTTTACCCGTCTTCTTATCCAGGTTTACATGTCCCACCATGACTTTATGCAACTTTTCCCACACTTACTACGTTCTGGTCTCTGTTTACCTACCAGGTTCTTTTCTATCTTAGGACTTATGTATCTGTTAGTCTTTCTGCATAGAATGTTCTTATGCTTCATACTAAGGAAACTATGTCCCTAAGGAAACATTATACCTAAAGACTCAGTTTAATGATTATCTCTTGAAAAGGCCTTTTCTAATTCACATGTTGTCATCTTTGTACACTGTTCTCATCCTTCACGCCACTTGATAATTTTTATGCATGAATGTATGAACATAGAGGCATTTGTTTTCTAATATATCAGTTTACCTTATATATGCTCCAAAGAAATATGTGCTTTGAAAACAGAGACAGTGTCTTTTCCACTCACCAGTGTAGGTTGTATGATATTAGATAAATAACTTTTGGACTTAATTTTTTGAATTATAAAATAAGACAATAATAGTTATCTACCTCATAAAATTGCTTGGAAAAAAAAAACCAAACATGAAATAGACTCCTAAATACAATTTCCTTTTGCTTTGGAAGAAATCCCAGAATAGTCCCACATTCATAATTAAGGTACCAGACCATTCACATAGGATTTGAAAAGGGGGTGATCCCAATCTGATTTGCCAGCCTTAGAAAAGCTTTCCCCTCATGTTTAAAGATGAGTTGACTCAGAGTTCCTGATGTGTAGTTCCTGAAGAGTGAGGATCAAATATCTGTATAGTTGCTGCCACCTGAAAAGGAATTGTTTTCCATGGGAGCAGAGTGAAAAGTGGACGCTGCAATGGGTCAGAGCTGAAATTCCCTGAACAACAGGAGCAAGTCCATATCTCCCATGGACTAGATGTGGGTCTAGACATGGAAAACTGGTCAAGTTTCCTTACTGAGAAGGACTTTACACAAGAGGACTGTCTGTGTCTCCATAAAGGGGTGGACCATTGGACGCCCAGAGGTGAGGGAGAGAGTTAAGTATGGCCATCCAGAGAAAGTCCTGATTCCATGCCTGAACCACAGTCTTGTGTTTGTCTGCAAGAGGAGCTCAGGGGGACCCACAAAAGCCCCAGAAAGGAAAAGCACCAGAGTTTACACATGTGTCATCCTAAGAGTATTGAAACCAGATTATAATAATATCACTCTGTAAAACTATGTCCTTTTACCACGTTGCCCATTCTGTTCCAGAAAGGTAAAGAAAAACGCAGATAGAAAATAAAGATATTGAGTAACATCCTCATTGCAGTGTTTGGTCTCAAGCAAGATGGGGCTGGGGAAATGGAGACATTATAAATCAGGTAAGAGTTTAGATATTTTATTTTCCATTTAACTGTGTTAAAGTCATGAAATTGCTAGATTGGAGTAGACTTTTAGTGATTATTATAAGTTTTACCAGAGATTGAACCAAAGGCAGTGGTGAATTTCTTTTCAAAGGGGTTTGTGGGAGGGCAGAGGGAGAAAAACTATATTGGCTTCTAGTTTTACCTAACTAAATTCAGTTCATTCAACAAACTAGGTATGAAAGTCTACAAAATACTTCATACAGCACTGAAGTTCAATGAACAGTGAAGATTTAAACATTTGGTACACAGTAGATGCTTGATATATATTTTTTTTCTGCTCCTTCTTTCCAATGACAAATTCTTCCAGAAACAACATGAACTTTTGAACAATTTTGAAGCTCTTCCTTGGATATTCTCCGGAACATATCACACCATAATAACTTTTCCTGAGTTTTTTACAGACTAAAAACACAGATGGAAGTCAAACTTTCCTCAAAGTGATTTAGAATGGAAGAACAATAAGGTTCTGGGAAGCTTCCTCATTTAAATGCTAACATGCATGAGAATGTAAATTTGCATCTAGTGGCTATGTCCACCATCTGACAGGAAGACAGCAAACAGCCAGGGGAGCCATAAGAGATCAGCGGCTTGGTGCCCTCTTTATATCAGAAAGTTTTCTATACACATAATGACAAGCCTGGCTGGCATCCCCAAACAGATCATGGATGTCTTTTCTGGAGAACTTTTGCAATGTTATCTAAAGTATCTGTATTATAAATAAATTGGCTCATGCTTATATTCTTCAGCTAACCAAATGCAAGTTTTTCCTTCTCTCCCTACCAACCTGGAATCTTATAGGTGGAGAGGTCTTAAGAGATGACCTACTTGGAGCTCCCCTCTAGAACCAAGATCCTTCCATCCTCTGCTTGAACCCTTGTGGTAACAGAGCTCACCACATTTGTTATAAGGCTCTGTGTTCTAGTGTCTGGGAGTTCTCATTGTTTTCAAGGTTTTCTTTTCATTAATCCAAGATCAGCTACCCCATAACATACTCTCCCTAGTTCTACCATTGAGATGAACATAATTCTTTTGTATTACACTTCTTTAAGTATTTTTCTCACCTATTCAACAAACATTTATTGAATACTTTATGGGGCGCCTGGGTGGCTCAGTCGGTTAAGCCTCCGGCTTCAGCTCAGGTCAGATCTCATGTTCGTGGGATCGAGCCCCGTGTCAGTCTCTGTGCTGACAGCTAGCTCAGAGCCTGGAGCCTGCTTCCAGTTCTGTGTCTCCTTCTCTCTCTGCCCCTCCCCCACTCATGCTCTGTCTCTCTCTGTATCAAAAATAAGTAAAACATTAAAAAATTATTGAATACTTTATGACAGCTGCTGCTATAGGTACTTGGAGGTATAGCAATGAACAAAACAAAATTTTCTTCCCTCCTGGGGCTTCTATTCTAGTGTAAAGAAATGTATAGAATTTTCATAAAATGCCTGGTGGAAGTACATGTTCAGGGAGGAATAATAAAAGCCTGAAAAAAGGAAGGGAAAAATATGGTGAACATTATGGATGCAGAGGCAGAAAGTGTAAATGCAAAAGCCCTAGGCAGAAACCTGCTTAGAATGTTGGAGCAGCAGCAAGAAACTGGCATGATCTTAGCCTCATGGGGAGAGGGAGGCTGACAGATGAAGTCAAAGACGTAGCCAGAGGAGTGTGGACTACTGTAAAGCCCTGGAGTTAAGTGAGAAGGGAAGCTACTGGAAGTTTGAGGCAGCAGGTTCAGTTGATACAATCGGAGCTCTAAAAAAAATCACTTTGGCTGTTGTATGGAGAATAGATTGTAGAAGAGACATAGAAAAAGAGACTAGTTTGAATATCATTAGAATAGTCTGGGCAAGAGGTGATGGTAGTTTGGATTATCACAGCAAGAGCAGAGTTGATAAAAGAAAAGTGAAAGTGACTCAATTTAAGATTTATTTTAAGGGTTGAGTAGAAAGGATGTGTTAATATATTGAATACTGGGTGTGGGTAAGACAGAAAAGACAAGGATAACTTCTAAAACATTTTTGTCCTAATCAACTAGGTGTCACTTAATGATCTAAGGAAGACTCCAGGAGGAGCTCATTATGAAAAATAAAATTAAGAGTTACATTTTTTTATATATTAATTTTGAAATGCCTATTAGATATATAGCATGAAGATAACTATACTCAATATAAAGTGTAAGGATGGAAATTAAAACTATAGAACCAGATGAGAATATGTTGGAAGGGAGGTAGCTAGAGAAATAAGGAGATACCAACACTAAGTCCTAGGGAACTCTCGGCTTTAGAGGTTATAGAAAGAAAATGTTTGAAAACCTTTATAATTTCCTTTCCTAATTTCATATTTATGTATATCTTCACCTATTAAATTTTGAGAGCACATTATTGAAAAGCCAAAGTGGATTTTTCCTGATAAAGTATCTGATATCCCTCATGAAAATGAAATGCTAGTGCGAGGACTTGAGAATCAAGGTAGAAAAAAATTAGGCACTAGTTTTTAAACACTGTCTAATGGATCAAAAACTCCACTCTAAGAGATATCTTATCTAACCCTGTCACTGGTATTAGCTCAAAGGTATCATGATGCAAATAGCAAGAGCACAGCTGAAGCTTTTCCCAATTAACTATTCCTTAATTTTTCTGCTACTATTCTTAACAGTTATGTTTTACTCCTAAGAAATTGTATTGAATTTATAACTAATGTCCACAATGATTTTTGTTTCTCTTACTTTTTGAAAACTTTGAAAAGTTTTCTTTTCTTAAAATGTTCATTTATTTTTGAGAGAGAGAAAGAGACAGCATGAGTGGGGGAGGAGCAGGGAGACAGGGACAGAGCATCTGAAGTGAGCTCTGAGCCTGGGTCTTTGGGTTGTGAGCTCCACACAGGGCTCAAACTTACTGAGATCATGACCTGAGCTGAAGTAGGCCACTTAACTGACTGAGCCACCCAAGTGTCCCCAAAACTACAAGAGTTTTCTTAAGAAAACTTTTCTTAAGAAAAGCTCTAAGAGAAAGTTCCAGGTAAAAGTTTTAGAAATTGCGATTTATACTATTGAGGAATTATACCAACTCAGTTAATGAACAAAGTAAATGGACACGACTCCCCATTGACTGAGTCATGGTGCCTTCTGTGAATGAATGGAGACTAATTTCCAAGTGCTGAAGGAAAGATTTAGAAGGAAGCAATTCAATTTCATCAAACAGTTGACAAGCTGCCAAACACTCAACTGTCATATTTGGCTTCCAAGCGCTTGTCCAAAGTATAACCCTTCTGAAGTCTGACCTAAAGGAGCCATCAGGAAATGATCACTACCAATCTTGCTGGGGCCATCTAAAATGCTTCTTGCCAGTAACAATCTAGGGTAGAAATGTGTGTGACAGATAATCAAGCAAATGAATACATTGCTGTGCTATTTAGAGCAGTGAAGAAATCCACATGGTAGTAGACCAAAAAGACTCTTTTATTAGTTAATGTAAATGCAGAGTCTCAGAGAGTTAGCTTTCTAAAAAATAAGAAAAATATCAATTTTATTTTAAATTTTAACCATACAGAAAAGACTTTTAAAATTAAGCCCCTTTTGTTCTAACATTCAAAGTTTTAAAGAAGATTCAGCCACTACTTCAATTCATCAGAAAATCAAAGTGTAAACGCCTGGGAAGAATAGAGAAAGTATCAAAGAAAAAAACAGTTGATGTGTGTGTGTGTGTGTGTGTGTGTGTGTGTGTGTGTGTGTGTGTGTCTGTTTTCTTTTCATGAGAGAACAGCAGGCTTGACGGGAAAAACAATAGTTTGATTCTTGGTTCAAATGAGAGTCTTCAGACTGTTTAGATAGAATACTGATTTCAATGTGTAAAACCATAGTTCAAGATAGTTCTGATGGAAGGACTTTTGAAGACCCAAATATTAATATCACAGACATTGAAAGAGAGAGAAATGTCTTACTAATTTTTTTATTCCATGCTGCATGTCAAAGATAGTAAACTATATGTCTATTGGATGAAGATAAATCCATTCAGCATTTCTCTTCCTAATCAAACATCTTTCAAGCTACATATGATCTCGTATTTCTTTTCATTTCTTCATACATTTTTAATGCTTTTATTTTATTTTATTTGGGGTGTGTGTGTGTGTGTGTGTGTGTGTGTGTGTGTGTGTGTGTGTTTAAATTCCAGGGTAGTTAACACACAGGGTTTTATTCATTTTGGGTGCACAATACAGTGATTCAACTATTCTATATATTACTCGGTGCTCATCAAAACAAGTTTACTCCTAATCCCCTTCACCTATTTCACCCATACCTCCCTCCCACCTCCCCACTGGAAACCATCTGTTTGTTCTCTATAATTAAGAGATATATTTGTTTTTCTATGACTGGCTTATTTTGCTTAGCATTATACTCTCTAGATCTATCCATGTTGGTGTAAATGGTAATATTCCATTTTTCTATGGCTGAATAACATTCCACATATATATCCATACCACATCTTCTTCATTCATTCATCTATTGATGGAAACTTAGGTTGCTTCCATACTTGGCTGTTGTAATTAATGCTATAAACATTGGGGTGCATGTATCCCTTTAAATAAGTGTTTTTTTTACACTTAAATAAGTATTTTTTATTCTTTGGATAAATACCCATTAGTGTGATTGCTGGATATTCTAGTTTAAATTTAATTTAATTTAATTTAATTTCCACAATGACTGTACCAGTTTGTATTCCCACCAACAGTGCATGAGGGTTCCTATGTCTCCACATTCTCACCAACATCTGTTGTTTCTTGGGTTTTTGATTTTAGCCATTTTGATAGGTGTGAGGTGATATTTCATTGTGGTTTTTGATTTGCATTTCCCTGATGACAAGTGATGTTGAGCATCTTTCATGTGTCTGTGTCATGTGTCTGTTGGATGTCTTCTTTGAAAGATGCTTGTACATATTTTTTTGCCCATTTTTAAATTGGATTACTTCAGATTTTTTGGTGTTGAGTTCTGTAAGTTCTTGACATATTTTGGATACTAACGCTTTATCTGATATACCTCCTTTGCTGTGCAGAAGCTTTTTATTTTAATGTAGTTCCAATAGTTTATTTTTGTTTTTGTTTCCCTTGTCTCAGGAGAGAGAGCTAGAAAGATGTTATGACCAATGTTAGAAAAATTACTGCTTGTGCTCTCTTCTAGGATTTTTATGGCTTTAGGTCTCACATTTAGATTCTCATTCTGTTTTGGGTTTATTTTTGTGTATGGTACAAGAAAGTGGTGCAGTTTCATTCTTTGCACCTAGCTATCCATTTTTCCCAACACCATTTGTTGAAGAGATTGTCTTTTTCCCATTGCATATTCCTGCCTTCTTTGTTGAAGATTAATTACCATTAGTAATTGTGGATTTATTTCTGGGCTTTCTATTCTGTTCTATTGGTCTATGTGTCTATATTTGTGACAGTACCATACTGTTTTGATTACTACAGCTTTGTAATGTTACTTGAGGTCTGGATACATCCACTTTTGTTTTTAATTTTCAAGATTGCTTCTGCTACTTGGGGTCTTTTGTGGTTCCATACAAATTTTAGGATTGATTGTGTCTGTGAAAAACACTGTTGGTATTTTGATAGGGATTACATTAAATTTGTAGATGGCTTTGGATATTAGAGATATTTTAACAATATTTGTTCTTTTAATACATGAGTATGGAATGTCTTTCCATTTATTTGTGTTGTCTTCAATTTCTTTCACTAATATTTTACAGTTTTTAGAGTATAAGTTTTTTACCTCTTTGGTTAAGTTTATTCCTAGGTATTTTATTCTTTTTGGTGCAATTGTAAATTGGACTGTTTTCTTAATTTCTTTCTGCTGCTTTGTTATTAGTGTATAGAAATGTTACACATTGTTGTATTTTTTTTGTATCCTGAAACTTCACTGAATTCATTTATCAGTTCCAGTAGTTTCTTGGTGGCATCTTTAGGGTTCAAATTTAAGTGATCAACAACTTGTACTATACTATATATAGTATCATGCCATCTGCAGTTAGTGAAAGTTTTACTTCTTCCTTATCAATTTGGATGCCATTTATTTATTTCTCATGTATGATTGCTGTGACTAGGACTTCAAATTGAATAAAAGTGGTGAGGATAGACATCCTTGTTTTATTCCTAACCTTAGGGGAAAGGTTCTTAGTTTCTCCCCACTGAAGATAATATTAGCTATGTTTCTTTCATATATGGCCTTTATCATGTTGAGGTATTTTCCCTCGTTTAGAGGGAACCCTACTTTGTTGAGGGTTTTATCATGAATGGATGCTGTACTTTGTCAAATGCTTTTTCTGAACTATTGAAATGATCATATGGTTTTTTTATCCTTTCTCTTGTTGATGTGATGTATCACACTGAATGACTTGTGAATATTGAACCACTCTTGCATCCCTGGAATAAATCCCACTTGATCATGGTAAATAATTTTTTAATGTATTGGTTGGATTCAGTTTGTTAATATTTTGTTGAGGATTTTTGCATTTATGTTCATCAGAGATATTGGCCTTGTTTTTTGTTGTGTATATCTGGTTTTAAATTCAGGGTAATTCTGGCTTCATAGAATTAATTTGGAAGTTTTCCTTCTTTTCATTTTTGCAAAAGTTTGAAAATAATAGATTATTAATTCCTCTTTAAATGTTTGAAAGTATTCACCTGTGAAGCTATCTAGTTCTGGACTTGTTTGCTGGTAGTTTTTTGATTACTGATTCAGTCTCCTTGCCAGTAATCAGTACGTTCACATTTTCTACTTTTATCTGATTCAGTTTTAGTAGGTTATGTTTTTAGAAATTTATCCATTTCTTCTAGGTTGTTGACTTCATTGCCATATGAGTTTTCATAATATTCTCTTATAATCCTTTGTATTTCTTTGGTGGTGATTGTTACTTCTCCACTTTGATTTCTGTTTTGAGTATCGCCCGACACTTTGTCTTTTCTTTTTTCTTTTTCTTTTCCCTTCCTTCCTTCCTTCCTCCCTTCCTTCCTTCCTTCCTTCCTTCCTTCCTTCCTTCCTTCCTTCCCTTCCCTTCCCTTCCCTTCCCTTCCCTTCCCTTTTCTTTCTTTCTTTCTTTCTTTCTTTCTTTCTTTCTTTCTTTCTTTCTTTCTTTCTTTCTTTCTTTCTTTCTCTCTCTCTCTCTCTCTCTCTCTCTCTCTCTCTCTCTCTCTTTCTTTCTTCTTTCTTTCTTTCTTTCTTTCTGTGTCTGGCTAGAGGCCAATTGACTTTATTAACCTTTTCAAAGAACCAACTCCTTGTTTCAATGATCTTTACTATATTTTTTTCAGTGTCTATATTATTTATTTCTGCCTAACCTTGATCATTTTCTTCCTTCTGCTGGATTTGAGTTTTGTTTATTCTTTTTCTAGCTCCTTTAGGTTTAAGGTTAGGATGTTTATTTGAGATTTTCTTGCTTCATGATACAGACTTGTACTGCTGTAAAGTTTCCTCTTAGACTCACCTTTTCTGCATCCCAAGGATTTGGGGTCACCTGTGTTTTCATTTTCATTTGTTTCCATGTACTTTTTGATTTTCTCTTTGATTTCTTGGTTGACTCAGTCATTGTTTAGCAGCATGTTATTTAACCTTCATGTACTTGTGGTCTTCCCAGATTTCTTCTTGTGGTTGATTTCTAGTTTCATTATGTTGTGGTCAGAAAAGAAGCATAGTATGACTTTGATCTTTTTTAATTTCTTGAAACTTGTTATATGACCTAACAGGTGATCTATTCTGGAGAATGTTCCATGTGCACTTGAAATAATGTGTTTTTGCTATTTTGGGAAGGAATATTCTGAAAAATCTATTAAATCCATCTGGTCCAGTATGTCACTCAAAGTTGATGTCTCCTTAATGATTTTCTGAGTGGATGATCTGTCCACTGATGTAAGTGGGGTATTAAAGTCCCCTACTATTATTGTACTACTATTATTTCCTTTATATTTGTTATTAACTATTTTATGTACTTGGGTGCTCTCATGTTGGGTTCATAAATATTTATAATTGTTATGTCTTCTTGTTGGATTATCCCCTTAGTGACTATATAGTGTCCTTCTTTGTCTCTTGTTATAGTCTTTGTTTTAAAGGCAGTTTTCTCTAGTATAAGTATTGCTAAGTGGCTTTCTTTTCACATCCATTTGCATGATAAATATTTGTCCTTTCCCCTTATTTTCAATCTACATATGCCCTTAGATCTGAAGTGATTCTCTTGTAGGCAGCACATAGTTTTTTTTTTTTTTAATGCATTCTGTCATCCTATGTCTTTCAATTGGAGCATTTAGTCCTTTTATA
This sequence comes from Suricata suricatta, assembly GCF_006229205.1. Classification (NCBI taxonomy): domain Eukaryota; kingdom Metazoa; phylum Chordata; class Mammalia; order Carnivora; family Herpestidae; genus Suricata; species Suricata suricatta. The sequence goes on from NC_043710.1 coordinate 64,434,899, forward strand.
TTCAAAGTAATTATTGATAGGTATGTATTTATTTTCTTTTTGTTACTTTTTATGTATTTGTTTTTGTGGCTCTTCTCTGTTTTCTTCTCTCCTCTCTTCTCCATAAGTTGGCTTTCTTTAGTGATATACTTGGATTCCTTTCTCTTCATTTTTTGCATAACTATTATTGGTTTTTGATTTGTGGTTACTGTTATGTTTGTATGTAACATCTTCTGCATATAGCAGTTTATCTTAAGTTGATGGTCACTTAAGTTTGAACTCCTTCTTTACTCCTCCCCATGTTTTAGTTATACGGTGTCATAGTTTATGCTTTTAATTTTATAAGTGTTAAGGGTACTTCTGTGACTGGTTATAATTTCATTACACATAGTGCTTTTTACTTTTTATAACTAGAAAATAGTTTAAGATTAAAAAAAACCCCTGAACCTTATATTTCTGGTATTAAGATTGCCATGCCTATTTCCCTTTGTGTATCTGCTCATCCTTCTATGCCTAAACAGAATATTTTTTCCTTAAAAATTACATTTTTGTTATTTAAAATATATAATACATATTTTATTTCAAAAGGTAGAAAGAATATGCAGCAAAAAAGTAAGTTTTCCTCCCACATAGGTTCTGGAGGGGTGATGGCTATTACCAATTATTTTTCTATTTGTCTTCTACGTATATACAAGCATATTGTTTATATTCACTTTTCTTTTGCATAAATGGTAAAACATGTATGTTGTCTGTACCATGTATGTGGTATCTTGTACGTTAAGTTACAGTTTTTCCTTATGAGTAAACTTTGACTACTATACACAAGTGTGATAGTTGTATTGGAAACCTTTTTTCCACTCTGTAGCTTTTCTTTTTTACTCTTTTTCATTTATTTTATTATTAATATTTAAAATTTTTATTTTTTCATTTTGAGAGAGACAGAGAGAGCAAGTGGGGAAGGGGCAGAGAGAGAGGACGGGAGAGAGAGAATCCCAAGCAGGCTCTGCCCTGTCAGCCTAGAGCCCAATGTGGGACTCAGACTCACAAAAGGCCAAGACTAGGACCTGATCTGAAACCAAGAGTCAGAGGCTTAACTGACTGAGCCACCCAGGAGCCCCTCTCTTCTACTCCCCTTTAGTCAGCAAAAGTTCCTAATTTTACTTCAGTTCAATTTACCTTTCTCTACCTTTATAGTTTTATGCTTTCATTTTTAAGTATAAGCATTTAATTGAATGAAAACTTATTTGGGTTTAGATTATGAAATAAGGATATAATTTTATTAAATATAGATGCAGTTTTTCGAATATGACTTAGTAAACAATCCATCATTTCCTCCTCATTCAAAATGCCATCTTTATCATATACTAAATTTCTTTATGTGCCATGTCTAGTTTTGGGTTTTTCAGTCTTTTATTTTGATAGATCTTTTTACTTTTAATTATTGTAGCTTTATAATATGTTTTAATATCTGGAGGGCCTGGACACAGTTCGTTATTTTTCTTTTCCTGAATTTTCTTCACTATTCTTGATTATTGATTTTTCCATATAAACTTTAGAATAAGTCTTTCTGGTTCAAATATTTTTCATTAGTATTTTTCTTTAAATATTTAGTATGAAACTGAAATTTGACATTTTTAATGTTATGTCTTCCTTTCCAATGATGTCTAATGGTTTTCCCTTCTTGTACATTTCCTAGTAACATTGTAAAGTTATCTTTATATAAATCTCACATGTTTCTCAAAAAGTTTACTCTTATGTATTATCATTTTTGTTGCTATTGTAAATGGTATATTTTTCCATTATATCTCTTAATTGGTTACTTTATATATATGCCTATATTTATATGCTGAATGATTTCTGCATACTAGTTTTATAACTGGCTACATTACTGAATTCTATCATACTTTTAAGTAAGTTTTGGATGACTTCCTTTAGTTTGTCATCACAAATTTGGTTTATCATCACAAATAAAAATACTTTTTTAACTTTTTCAATTCATAATCAAACTTATGTATGGAACAATGCAAGCAATGGCTATGATAAAGGGCATATTTTAAGAAAATGTGCATGGCTGACGAGGTATCTTTTGAACCTTTGGCTTGTCTGGACACTGTGGGCCATCAGCTCTTTTTCTCAAAACTCTGCAGTGCCTGTTTGATGTAGCTTTAGAATATTCCTTTCTCCCTTTATTTTTTTTAAGTTTTTGCTCACTATGATTATATCAAGCTTTGCTCTTTGTCACTAACTTCAGTGACATCTATTTTTTCTTACTGTTTATGATATATTCATGAGTTCTATAAGATGCTATTTAGGTCCTTTATTGGATTCCTCAGGTGTGTAATTCTTCTTTGTAGCTCAGTCTGTGGTTTTATCATTTTGTCTTTCAGAACTTATTTTATTGAATTTATTTTCTTAGGTTCTTCTATAGCATGAATCATGAGTAATTTATTTCTGTTCCTTGAATTATAGTTTGAGCTATTTGTCTTATTTCATTCTTCCTTTTATTTGCATGTTATAAAGACTAAGATCACTTAGCAGTAATAGCACAAGTTCTGGAGCCAGACAATTTCATACTGTCCCTATCACTATTTATATAATTTTAGGCAAGTTATTGAATCTCATATCTGCATATGTAATAGTAGCACATATGAATTCTTACAAGGATGAATATATATATATATATATGAATATGATGAATACACACACACATATATAGAACTTAGAACAGATAATAAGTGCTATCCATATGTAAGTGCTTAACATACAATAAGCGCTTAATAAATTAGACTGTAATGATGATCCTTCTTTTTCATTTTGATTATAGTATGTTTACAGAGTTATTAAAATATTTGCATCCTGCTCATGATTGGGTAGTTTAATTAAACACTATTTGATATATAGTGTATGTGACTAGTTTACTTTTTTCTTTTCTTTTTTTTTAAATAGTTTATTGTCAAATTGGTTTCCATATAACACCCCAGGCTCTTCTGCACAAGTGCCCTCCTCCATCACCACCACCCCCCGTCCCCTCCTTCAACTCTTGGTTCATTTTCATTTTCAGTATTCAATAGTCTCTCAGGTTTTGTGTCCCTCTCTCTCCCCAACTCTCTTTCCCCCTTCCCCTCCCCATGGTCCTCCATTAGGTTTCTCCTGTTAGACCTGTGAGTGCAAACATATGGTATCCATAGTTTACTTTTTTCATTTCTGCCTATGAACATTTTGTTTTTCCTTCTGAGTTACAGTGGGGTGGAGGCCTACATATTTTGTGTTCTAATCGCTTCTGAGTCTGAGGCAACAACTGGGGAAGGAGGTGTGGGAGTATGGTAGAGGCTGTACTCGTGTGTCATTTTTCTTAGAACACCTCAATTCTACTATCTTAGAGATTCTTGTTAAATGTTTTATACCAAAGTACATGTACTTGGGTAATTTCTCTAATTCAGGGCATGGTTACAGAAGCTTCACTTCCATCAGAGAATATCAGCATTACTGCTCACTTTCCACACTTGAGATTCTCCCAACAGCAAGTTTCAACTACTCTTTGCAAAAAGGGAAGGCTCAATGTACTCTTTTACAGATTTTCTGGTCTCAGCAAGAAATCTCAGGATTTTGTCAGTAACCAACCTAGTTTCAGGAGGGGAATGGGAGTGTTGTAACATCTGAGCCTTTCTAAGCCTCTTTGCTACTGTTTCTGCCCTTTATCACAGTTTTTTTTTAGAGTATCATACTAAGCTGTGCTTCATTCCTTCTTTCATCACTGTTGGAAAAAAATTGTTGTTTTCCTTATGTGTTATTCACTTTGTGAATTATTAGGGGACAGAATTTTTGTGAACAAATAAGGTTAATCTGTTCTCATAACCTGTAAACTAGTTCTTTTGTAGTACATATATTCTGCTGCATGGAAAACTGTGCCTACAGATATTATTATTGTTGTTGTTGTGTTATTTTCAAGCATAATTAACATACAGTGTTACATTAGTTTCAGATGTAAAATATAATGAATAAAAAACAGGCATTATTTTTATCTTTATCTTCCTGTTATTTTTATTCTCAGCCTTTTATTATATATGTGGGATTCACTTTCATATCTATGTGAGCTGGACAATATGTGTCCCTGTCAAATTCCATCCTGTTTCTAATTATCCTTCTATTCCTCTATCTTCCTTGAGGTCACTTGTAACAGACACAAATGAGAAAGGGATGGCTAATATAAGAGATGGTTAAATTACTATCAAGAATGATATCAATAGATCTCGATGCGAGGCTCAGTACAATAATTTTATATTTAACAGAGATAAATCTAAATCTATAAATTTACATTTAAAAATTATTATAAAATGCAAAATAATATGTATAATAGCCAGTAGTGCATATGAAATACTTACATACTCAAATATTTAATTTGGATAGAGTCAACAAAAAGGGTTTTAAAAATCAAGCTAATACAATTTTATATTATATTAAATAAACAGAGTATGGAGCTCACATATAAAACTCTATTCACCATGGGCTGAAATCATGTATATTGCTACTTAGGTGGGATATTACCAAACTTGAGAAAGTTTGTAGGATCCAAACAATAAAACTGAGGGTCTGAAAATCATGATATATCAAGAATGATTAATAAGTGAAGGTTCCTTAGCCTAAAGTAAAGAGGCCTAAATGGAGATTTGACAGTGACCTACAAATAAATGAAGGGCTCTCCTGTGAAGAGTTGTCTGTCATACATGGAGAGGGCAGAAATAAGATTAATAGACAATCTCAAAGGAATTCCAGCTTTCAGCTCAATTTTAGGAGGGGGAGGGGAATCCAGTGAATGGGGCAGTCGTCCAAGTGAACAGCTATCGCCAGTGTTGGAAAGCTGTTTCTTCCCAGAGCATTAAAGCAGAAGTTGAAGTCTTGGTCAAGCCTTCCTTGTAAAATCCCGTGTATATATTTATCTGGTGGTAGTATAATTATTATGTATATGTACATTCCACACACTATCCTTGGACCACTGTCTCCTCCAAGGGCACACCATGTCTCTATTTCCAACTTGTAGCCAAGTAATTAAAAGGTGTTCAATTAGTGTTTTGCTAAATACATGTGAATGCATGTTCATTTTGAGAGATTAGAATATTTGACACTTAAGAATTCTTGCACATCAACATTATTATGATTTTTAAAAACTGGTAGGTACTACATTCAGATTATTCAAATGAACCGATCTAGGAAGACTAAATTTTCCCATATAAATCAGCTGCTCATGAATATTCAGAAAATATTTTGGGGTTCCTGGGAAGCAACTATTGAAGTCTTTCTTCTTAAGATTAATGGAATACACCAAAGAAATTATATATACTTTCTTCATTCATGACTATAAGGGACTGAATCACCTAGTTAACGTGCCTCATTTGTTTCCTTTCTTATTTTTACTTTTTCCTTCTTCCCAACTTCTCTCTTTTTAGCCTTGACTGATAGTTCTCAACTTTTCCTAATATCATCTTTATTGTGCAAATTTCCAAATTTCAGTGGATTCTTGGTAGGATATCAGAACTAGATAAATCATAACATTTTTCATGTTTACAAATTCCTAAGTTGGCATTTTTTATGGATTTTAAGAGCAGAGATTTTATTTTGTATTTCCTATTAACTTTTTTATAAGGGATAAAGTGTCCAGGGCATCTAGCTGCAATTGAATTGTGCTCAGAGATAAAGCCCATGTAGTATAAGGCTTTTGACTGACAGCTAATGGCACTTGGAGTCATGGTTCATGAATAAAAACATACCACAATCCTTAATTTTATTGGATCTCAGTGTTCCACAGGTGGCGGAGAATTTAATGTAGGCTGGTTGATGAGTTAGGGAACCAAAATGGATTTAGCTATGGGACTGCAATGAATTTAGCATGAAGCTACTCCCAGCCAAAAGAGGACTGTGTTATTTCAGTCCAGATGAATGCCTGTAATCTAAGAAGGTATCTGGGAGAAAAGTCAAACTTCTTTATTTACTGACATTATTTTGATTTACCACTTTGAACTGCCTAGCTTCATAAATGTTTTTGAAATAAAATATTGATTGAATGGAGATTATTTTCTGCATGGATTTGCTTTTAAAAAATAAGCAAAGAAGAAGAACACAAACTTTTTGGGCACTAAGATATACCCAATATCTCATTAAGTTCTCACAATAACTAAGGTAGCTACTTAATATTCCCATTTAACAGTTAGGTAAAGGAAGGGTTTAAACTAAGGGGCTGTCCAATCCCGGTAAAATTGCTTTGCTACTGATCATAAATTGTAAAGATTTATAGTCAGAGTATTTACCATGGCAATGCATTTCCTTTAAAAACTTTAAAAAGTGCTATATAGGTAAATATTTACCCTCACCAAATATTCACATCTAGGTAAACAGTGTTTTACTTATAAAACTTTTGAATGTCAAAAATATCAAAGTTACATCTACTACAATGCATTTTTGAAATCTGAAATTTTAAGGATAAAGTAATTTCAACTTTAAAGATTTATTAAGGAGCCATTAATCATAAATTTCATGAAACATTCTGAGCTAGCTTGAAACAGCAAAGAAATAAACTAAGAAAGGAACCAGTGGCCACATGGTAGCCTCAAAGGGCAAATGAGAGGCGGGGTATCATTCTTTAATTTCCAAAATAATTTAGCAAATATAATCAATTGTTTCACTCTCCTCTAGTGTTAGAATATACACGGCAGAAGGATTATAGTGGCAATATCTTTAGTTTGGGTTTTTTTTTTCATGAATAGACCACTTGCTATAACATTTTAGGAGAAAGTTTTTTTTACATATCATCATTATGAAGACTGACTAAATACCAGCTTTGAGAAAGAACTTCCCAGTCCACAAGGACATATCTTTTATCCAGAAATAATCAGAGACTAACCATGTACATACTCAAGAAATTCTACAGAAAGTGCTTGGGAACAAGGTAAACTCATCAAATGTTATTGTCCTTTGTCCAATTAAAAAAAAAAAAAAGATTTGTTCTTTTGGGAGACAGAGAGTGGTAATTTAGGCACAATGTATTTCTAAGGCTTAACAGAAATAGGCATTTTCTCTTTGACTCTGTATATTATATTTCAATAAGAGGTTTCACTACACATACAGTCCACCAAATCCCCTGTGTACTCAAGGGAACAATTCTGGTAATTCAAAAGCACTGAAAAAAAAATTAGCAATAAAGGGAAAATGTAGTGTTTTGAGACCTCATGCCAAACAGCTGAATTTGTCATTTGTGCTTATTCAGAATAGTCCTTCACCACAGATAGATCTACCTGCCATTTAGACCTCAGAGTCCAGGACTTTGGTCTCAATAAAGAGTAAGCTGTGCTTACATTCAGAGACACAACCTTCTTATACATTAAAAATGAATACACATTATAATCTACCCCATGGTAAGAAAGGGGGAAATGTATGGTGTCCCTTGATGCAATGCATACTTGGACGCCAGTACTCAAAGCAGCAGCATAAACTTTGTGTTCAGTTTTTACCTAGTGGTCTGGTGAACTGCTTGGGTATGAATAGCTGAATTCAGGACATCTGAAAACTTTGCTCTGCTAATCATTTCCGAGTTATTGTGGTCAGGTGATAGCAGTCCAAGTTGGTGGAGAACACCATGAACAAAACTATCCATGGATGGAGAGAGTAAAAAGAATGATTTCAGCATAGGCAATCTCTGTACTATGTGTAAGGATGATTCATTGAATTTTCAGCTGAAATTTTAGTTCATTTACATGTTCATGGAACACTTACTGTCGGCTCAATACCTGCAGCTCTAGGCCTATATACCAAATTCAAGTTATAGGATAATTTACCAGGTACCCATCTCTGAAAACTGTCAGATGCCTTTCTCCTATCAACTCTGAGGAAGCTCACTCCAGCCATATTAGTGTCAGAGGAAGAAGAAACAAGAGCAGATGGAGGAACAAGGACTGATGAGATAAAAATATATCGATTTTGCAGATAGAGACAAGTCATAACTTCATCCAGCCCAGATATTTGAGAAATTGTCTGCAATATAGGATGCATGCCACATTACTATTTAACCAAGCTGGACAATAAATCTGTCAAGTAAGCTATTAAGAAAAAATAAAATAAAAATCCTCAATAATTTAGAAACTGGTTTTCTATCAATCAGCCTTTTTAGAAAGTGCTAGATGTTTCAAATAGTATTTCTGTCCCAACCACTTGAACAGATTGTTACAGTAAAGTATGAAAAAAATGGGCTAGTTCAAGGGTTTTATTCATAAGGGACTCCTCCTGGCAATAAAATTATTCATCTTCCATCCTGGCCACTCCCTTTTCTGCTTGCCATACTGCTGTGACAGCCATATGTTTTGGACTCCCCTCCACCTCTTCACCCCAGTTCTTCCCACTTCCTGCTCAGAGTTTGGTCAGACTAAATGTAAGGCTTATACTTTCCTTTTCAGTGTTCATTAAATGCTTCAAATTTAACACAGGTTTGGGCGGAAATTATAAACCAAGTGTCTTTAGGGTCAGAATTAGCAGTTTGCTTATCTCCTTAATTTAGGTTGTTGATGTGTATAATTTCTATACCTTATGGGTTATTTGGATGGCCTGGTAACAAAAGAATGAATACAGAGAAAGGAATAAGGCATTTATTTTAAAGTTTGTTTATTTATTTATTTATTTATTTATTTATTTATTTATTTATTTATTTTATTTATTTTGAAAGAGAGAGAGAGAGAGTGAGTGAGCATGTGGGGTCGAAGTGCAGAGAGAGAGGGAGAGAGAGAATCCTAAGCAGGTTTCACACTGTCAGCCCAGAGCCTGACATGGGGCTCAGTCCTACAAACTGTGAGATCATATTATAGAATATTCTATTTACAAAGAATTCCTTTGAATTTTTAGAAGTTCCTACTTTAAAGTGTTATTTAATCTGGTAATTTAATTCTAGGCATTGATCCTAAAGAAATAATCAGAGTTTATGCAAAAATTTGTATTCAAAGCTTCATCACAGTATTATGTTTTTAATGTTAAATACAAAATAAAAAAGGGGCACCTGGGTGGCTCAGTCGGTTAAACATCTGGCGTCAGCTCAGGTTATGATCTCACGGCACCCCAGGAATAAAGCATTTTTGAAGTTCTTAAAAGTGAAAGATTGGTTCTAACTGAATCAATCTGGGATAGCTTCATGAGCATCTGGCTTTGGCTCAGGTCATGATCCCATGGTTCATGGGTTTGAGCCCTGTGTCAGGTTCTGTGCTGACAGCTAGCTCAGAGCCTGGAACCTGCTTCAGATTCTGTGTCACGAGCTCTCTCTGTCTCTCAAAAATAAATAAATAAATAAATAAATAAATAAATAAATAAGTAGTTGGAGAGGATTGCACCGGTAAGGGCATGTGGTAGAAGTTGGCACTAAGGAGACATTATGAAGTCCGTTTCAACATGCTTGCAGATTTTTCTACACATGGAGCCTACTGAAATACATGCTTATGCTAGGAAAACTAAGGAAAAATACATACATATAAACATACATGGATATACCACATCATTAACTCAGACCTGTTAGAAACAAATTTGTATAGAACTAGAGAGAACACAGCTGCATATATAATATATGTGTGCTTATATATGCTAACACTAATTTTTTTGTGTGTATGTGTATGTATATGCATGCAGAAATCTGAGTTATCACACAAAAACATATATTGGCTCTATCTGGAATTGCTAAATATTAAGAAATTTTAATTAATTTTTAAAAATGTTTTTATTTACTTATTTTGAGAGAGAGAGAGAGAGAGGCAGAGAGAGAGGGAGAGAGATAATTACAAACAGGCTCTGTGCTGTTAGAGCAGGGCCTGATGTGGGGCTCGATCTCACAAGCTAAGAGTCAGACGTTTAACTGACTGAGCCATCTAGGCACCCCTAATTAAATACTTTTTAATTTATTAAGCCAACAATAATACTTACTAAAGATAAGCCTGTATAAAATACTAGGAGAGTCTCTTTTAAAGCACTGGAATGAATATGTGGTTTGCTTTAATTCAAATTTGGGCTAATCATGATAATAAAAAGAGTAAAAATAGTATAAACATGTACATTTAAAATTTACAATTATTATCCTGAAAATAACATTACAAAGTTGATACTCAAATTATATCTATTTGCAGAGAAGAAGGTGAGGCACAAAGTGTTAAGATACTTGCTACTGAAAGGTACTCAGGAGCCTCACCACTGCAGATGTGGCTTTTCTAAAGACTGAAGGATACATATTATAAATAGTCATTAGTATAATGACTTATAGTCAGGGTATTTAACATTTAATTTTACTTCTTATACAAAGCTAAGAGCTACAATCTTCACTGCATTTTTAGTTTGATTAAACACTGCTATAAATGCTATATATATGCATATCTGTGTGTGAAAAAATTAAAACATATTTAAAAACACTTTTTAAAATAATAAAGAATTATAGAATTTTTTGCTAGATTCTTTCAGCTTTTATTAAAAAATAAAGTGGCTAAAATAAGCAAGCAAGTCTACTTTGAGATATTAACATTTTCAATTTTAGAACTTGGCCTTAAGCTCATTGTATAATCTTTAAGCAATAAGGACATCTTACAAAAAGACGTTTCATTTCTTGTATAGGTTTAGGCTTCCTTGGCTTAGGCCATAGAAACAAATAAGTCTGTCTATGTTTAATTATATAGCTCGTTAGAAATTATGACTTAGAATGTTCTTGGGAAAGTCAGTAGAAAGTCCTATATTGTAAACTGATTTCCCGGGAAACCATATGCCTGCTTCAGATTTTGTTCCTTGAATATTTTTGGTTGTTTGACAAATTTAAATGAATTTGCTAATTGCTACTTCCTATACATGATTACCTTTTTTTTTCCCCTAAACTGTCCACAAACAGAAATCCCAGCTGTTTGCAGTGACCAAATCTATAACTGTGAGGTAAGGGAAACTTTTATAAATTGTTAAGAAAAGACTTCCTAAATTATTAGTGCATTTTACCCAGATATTAATTACTGAAACACATGGCCATAAAAAACCAGCCAGATGATTCTAGTTGAATATTGGGAAGATCGGCACAGCTATTGAGATAGAAGAATCACATACATCAAAAGTCATTTCAGAATTAGTAATTCGTACAATTATGGAATAAACATAAGGATATGGAACTCTGTCACAAATTATTTTTCAAGGATCCCTTACCATTGCATCTATATATCAAGAAGCACACAAACAAAACACAAAACAAAAACAAATAAAACAAAGCCCCCAAAAACCAAAAACAAAAGAAAACAAAACAAAAAACAATCCCCAAACAAAAGTAGTCTGGGCATTAAGAATATCTATAAAATAGATTCTTATTTTTACTATAACTCTTCAAAATAGCTTAGGTAGTCATATTTATGATTTTTATATTAAAGATTATTGATGAAAAGAGAGAAAATCAAATCTTCAGATATTTCCCCAACTCCAAATATTTGATGAAATATAGGATAAATTCAGAATAGTAAATTGACAGAATATTAAATTTCAGATATTTTCCACTTCTGCCTCCTTGATCTCTTTTTCAAGTGTATCACATGCATCTCAACATGTCCAAAAGTGAATTCCTAATCTTCTCCCCACAAGTGTTCCTCCCTAGTCTTCCCAATCTCACAAATGGCACCCGAATCCATTCAGCCACTCAATTAGAAAACTGGGCCTCATCCCTGGACATGCCCCCCATCTAGACTATCAGTAAGTGGCATCAGTTCTACCTCTGACATATAGCTTAACTCCATCCACTGTTCTTTACCTTTACCAAGTAACACCTAACTGATCTCTGCTCCCACTCTTGCTCCTTCAGTGCATTTTTTTCACAGCAGCCAAGTGATCTTCTGAAAATGACTAATTTGATCATATCACTCCCATGCTGAAAATTTTACAATAACTTCTTGTTGCACTTGAAGTAAAATAATAAATCTTAAAATATGGTCAATAATGCTGTGCATGATTTGGCCCTCCTTACCTTGACAATATCATTTTATATCACTCATTATCCTATCATTAAATATCAGTCATGATTGACTTCTTTAAGTTCCTCAAAGGTATCAAGATCTTTCCCCTTTTAGAACCTTGATACACACATGTTTTACTTCTGTCTGGATGCTCTCCTCCACTCTTTATCTGCCTAACTCTTATTTTTAGGTTTTTTTTTTTTTAAGGTTTAACTTAAGTGGCACACCTTTAAAGAAGTCTTTTTTGACCTTCTGTTTAATTAGCTGCTTTACAACTTTTTACATTCACTTTAGCATGTTTCCCAATTTATAAGTGTTTTCTTTTTCCTTTTTTTAAATTTTTTAAAATATTTTATTTATTTTTGAGAGAGAGAGAGAGAGAGAGAGACAGACAGACAGACAGACAGCATGAGCAGGGCAGAAGCAGAGAGATAGAGGGAGACACAGAATCCAAAGACAGGCTCCAGGCTCTGAGCTAGCTGTCAGCACAGAGCTGATGCGGGACTTTAGCCCACAAACCGTGAGATCATGACCTGAGCTGAAGTCAGAGGTTTAACCGACTGAGCCACCCAGGTGCCCCTATTATAAGTGTTTTCTACATCAGGCTTTCATCTTTTTGAGCAAGAACTATTCCTTATTTTTTGTGTGTCTCCATTTTCATCCTCTGTGCCAGGAATGTAATAAATACTTAATATTCTTTGAATCATTGAAAGACTAAGTCATTGAAGACATATATAGTTAGCTCTGTATTACATAAACATAATCAAGACTAGTTAGCCCAGTAGGCTAGAGAGCTGATGTTGACTACAGAGAGTGCTCACGTGCTCAGCCAAGGGCAGAGAAAGACCTGTGGGCACGTGTTATATTTTAAATGTTCTGCGGTGCTGAGTTGCTCAGTCAATAAATATCTGACTCTTGATTACGGCTCAGGTCATGATCTCATCGTTCTTGAGATCCAGCCTCCAGTTGTCCTCCATGATGACAGCATGGAGCCTGCCTGCAATTCTCTTTCTCCCTCTCTCTCTCTCTCCCTTTCCTGCTTGTACTCTCTCCCACAAAAATAAATAAATAAATAAATCAACTTAAAATAATTTATGGTATGGTGCCTGGGTGGCTTAGTTGGTTAAGCATCTGACTTCAGGTCATGATCTCACGGTTCGTGAGATTAAAACATTTAAAAAAACACTTTTCTAAATGTTCTGGAGCATGTTGGCTCTCCTGGTTAAGTTAAATTGTGACACACACTCCATCAGACTTTATGTCCTTCTCTCCTGTGAGAATTTTCTGATCCTTCTATCAGAATCAGTCTGATTCATCTTCATCTTCCCTGGTGCATGAGAGTTCCCACAGTACAAGTTAAACATTGGTAGAAATTTATTTTAAATGCATCATCATTCAAAAACAAAGAATTATAAAAGGCCAAGTGAAGCTAACATTTCAAGGTATCATCACCTTTAGTGCAGAACCTAATTTAATTATTCAATTTACTGATTCAGCACTTCCAGTGTTTAAAGCATTGGCAAAGACATTAGGAATTTAAACACTGACTAAAACCATTTCTTTTTTTTTGTACGTCAGTAAATTTTGTATAGAAAAAAAAATGCCCATCAGTGACCTCTGTATGGTGACAGTACAAAAATGTATGAGTGACTCAAGATAATTTGAACAGGAACAACAGGCCCACATCCCTCTAGAAGGATGTGGCAGGAGTCTGCTTTCTGGGATGCAAGGTTAGTTCTAGCAGTTTCCTGGTTCTCCACGCGTGAGTAAGCCAAACCTATCATACATATGCCATGCACCTTTGGGTTACTGCCTGGGTGTTCCTGATGGATTATGCTCATCTGTCTCTGTTTCCCCCTTTCTATGTCCCAGAACAATCCCTGCCCTGCTCCGGCTCAAAGGAGAAAAAAATTCAGACTGAAGAAGCCAACCAGAGGGGATCCTAGTACCAAAGATAAAGATCCCAAAAAATCCGTTCCTGATAAAATTCAAGAGTTTTGGCCATGGATTCCCTAGAACCTTGAACTGCTCTGCAGAGCTGCTGGAGGTCACCCAGTGACTCAGCCAGCAGGAGGCCAGCTAATGGATGCTGATGTTTTGCTGAGTGTTTCAAACTGGCATTGGCATTAGGGCTGTGCTAAATAATTGCTGTTAATTGAATTGTAGAAATATCTACCTTTTATTTATAAATAGTACATATTTTTTAACAGAAATAGTATAATGCTGAAATTGTTGATCTTTAAAGCAACTTGCAAATATGATGTTAGTAAATGTGTAGGTTAGAAAGTCTTTTTTTTCCCACCACCAGACATTGTGGTAAGCAAATGCCTTATTTCTTTTTTTCCCCGCAGATTTAATTATGTGATTTTAACACATTTGAATTTAGCCCAAGAGCAATCTTTGTTTATTTTCATTACATTACCAAGCAATTATAGCAAAGGCTGAAGCCATTTGTAGTAAAGAATACTGCAAATAGCATGCATATATAGGTAATATTTGTTTGGCAGTCAATTTGGACCAGCCACTGTTCTAAATACTTTACATGAATTGGTTCATCTAGCCTTCACATTTCTAGGGGCAAGGACTACTACTATCTACATTTTGTAGACGAGAAAATTAAGGCTCAGAGAGTTTAAGCTATTTGCTTAAGGTCAAACAACTAGGAGGTGCTAAGGAAGGTTCTAACCTAGACACTTTGACTCTGCAGGCTACAGTCCACCAGCAAGATTTAGTTAAATGTTAAATTCTCATAAACCCTATGGGACCGATACTACCATTATGATCCCCATTTAATAATGAGGGGATTTTCCAACCACTATTACTGTGCTAATAAGTGGCTGAACCAGGCTTTTGAACTCAGTCCTGTCTGATTCTTGGGGCTGAGATCCTAAATACCACCAACTACTGCCTTTACTTCTTTCCTTTTTAATCCCATTTAACATTAGAGATTAAGTAGATTTTAAGGGAAATAGAAATAATTACTCAAATAATATAGTAAGTATTCAGTCATAATTTCTAAAAATATTTAAAATACTATTAAGCCAGTTATTTGGATTATCTAAAATATTTGAAATACTGTTAAGCTAATATTAAATGTCATCATTCTGAAGAGCAGAACCCAAATGACTATTCTTAAAAAAAATTAATATAATGATTGATCTCACTGTTTATGTGGTTCCCCAGGGTTACTACAATTACATCAGGAGATTTGTGAGCCTTTAAAAATATAAATTTTAACTTATTTTGACTATTTCAAATATAAAATATTAGGTTGTATCTGTTGGGTATAACATGAGAGTATTATAAATCAAAACAAATCACAACAGTATTATAAAAATATAATAACTTATTTCAGGATATACCAGATAAATTATTATCATTCATATTACTATTTAATTAAAGTCACCATTTATATCTTAAAAATTAGAAAGAATTTATATGTCAGCCAAATCATGATGCAGTAAGATTAAAATTTATAGAAAAAATAAATGGTTTATATTTATAAGGCCATTGCTTATAAGGACATTCCTACATAAATCTGTCCCTTCTTCTTCTGAGTTCATATTAAGAGTATTGATTTCCTTGACCTTCTGTAAAAAAACCACTCTTGCAGGATTTCAAATCTCTAGGTAAGCACTGAATGCCAGAGCATAAAGAAGAGAGTACATCATAGGTGGATTATGGTATAAATTTTAGTCAAATGATGTCTTACTGTGAGTCATTTATGTTTTTATTACCTTTAGGCCCTTTGAACAGTTTGATTTCCACGACGGTCTCCAGAATGGGGCGTCTTCTACGCACGTACAGCCGAACAATGGAACCCGCTTCTTTGAGGGCTTCCACGGCCTTACTGTGGGAAACCTCCGACACATCGACCTCGTTCACCCGCAAGATACAATCATTGACCCTGAAAGAAAGGGAAATGAGCAAACGTTAGGCGGTGGGGGCGTGGAGGGGGGCTAGGAGGATTTCTTAAAGAATATTGTCATTGTTAGCTACTCTTAAGAAGTAGGGGAATGAAGTAAGCATTTTTTAAATTTTATTCGGAAGAAACAATTCAAATGAAAGAAATGAAGAAAACCTTGAACTCGCCAGCCTTCCCGGCATTTCCGAATGGACTGCACTATTGGTCAGCCCCATCTGGGACTCCAGTCCACTGGGATAGGAAGCACATTGCACATGGTGCAGTGAGAAGGACATATCTGAAGGTCTCTGTCAGTTACAGGATTATTTTGATTAGTTTTAGCTCTTTAACTGAGGGTTATGATTGCAGCGGTTCTCAGAATTTACTATGGACTCTACAGACATAGCAAATGTAACCTTACCGGTTAGTTTTTCCTGAATTTTTAATTTGCTAATTATATAGGTAATATGTAGTCATTTTAGAAAATTTGTAAAATGTAAGAATGTAGAAAGAAGAAAATATATACATGATCTAATCCTCTAAAACAAACCTGTTAAATTTCTGGTAAATTATCTTCTAGTATTTTTTCTCCCCCTCCCCAATTCATAAAGCAATATGACAGATATTAAAGTTTACATTTCACAAAATTGAAAGAAAATCTCAGGTAATCTTTGCCTTAGGTATTTACTCTGAAAAACCTAGCATTATGGTAAATTCTGCACTAAACTTTCCTTTTTGCATTTTCTCTTGGGAAGGAATAATTTGACTTTTCTATCCAGCTGTCCAGGTGGTTTATATTTACATATCCATGGACTTCAAATCTCTTTTATATTCATGATAATTAGTAAAATTTTAGTAATAGTTAAAAGTATGCATCTTGAGACTAGAAAGATTTCCTTCCTTTGTTCTGAATATCCATTCTAGTATTTCCCATCTCAGTTCACCATATTGCTAAGAGTAAAATATAAGGGTCTGCCCTTTCTCGACATCCCTATCCTGCAACCACCACGATTTCAGGTCTCCCTACAAAGTGTACCTGCAATCCATCCAGGTTTCCTTATCTGTACTGTTACCACCCTAATTGAAGTCAACATCATCTCTCATGTGGATGATTTCTTTTTTTGTTGTTGGTAGTTTTATTTATTTACTCTTTTTAGTTTATTGTCAAGTTGGTTGCCAAAAACACCCAGTGCTCATCCCCACAAGTGCCCTCCTCCATGCCCATCACCCCCCTTCCCTTTTCTGCCTCCCTGTTCAGCCCTCAGTTTGTTCTCCAAATTCAAGAGTCTCTCATGGTTTGCCTCCCTCCCTCTCCCTATTTTTTCCTTCCCCTCCCCCATGATCCTCTGTTAAGTTTCTTCTTTTACACTTATGAGTGAAAACATATGGTATCTGTCCTTCTCTGCCTGACTTATTTCACTTACCATGACACTCTCAAGTTCCGTTCACATGGCTTATTTCAATGGCTTTCTACCTACCCTTCCAGGAGCCTCCCTTTTCAGATTTTAATGCACTCTCCACAGAATGGCCAGGGTAAAGCGAACACCACTAATTGGTTGCTTACCCACCTTCCATTCTGCATTTCCTTCTTCCCAACAGTGCCTGATGTCTCAGGACATCTATTCCTCAGCAAATAGTTGTTAAACCAATAAGATAAGAAGCCTAAGTTCATTATTGGGCCTTCCATATCCTAAGTTTCTAAACACTGATAATTAGCCTCTCAGTATCTATGTTCACATCTATAAATAAATATACTAGTAATATCTACAATAAAGACCTTGAGGGATGATTAAATGAGATAATATACATGTAAGTCTTTAGTACAGACTATGATATAGGATAAGCACCTAAAAAATGGTTATTGGTAGCACTGAAAATTTTGATTTATAATATTTTAATTATTAGATCCTTTCCATAAATTCGTGGAATAAGACTTACTATCCACATTATAGAAATGAGGATTGTTCCAAGTGATCAAGTTCTTTGTCTAAAGCTGTCAACAATTTGGGTAGATTGGATATGATCTCAGGTCTTCCTGTTTCAAAAGTTGGGCTCTCTTTTCTCAGGATCACATACATTTAATGTGATGAACAGTTTCATGTATACTATGCAAATCAATTCAAAATTATAATATGGTAGTGAAAATATTATATAAAAAGGATGGGAAGAATTTTTCTATCATTTTTTCCCATAACTTTGCTATACATGCTTGGGGAGCTGAGTTATAGAGACTCTTATCTCAGGGAGAACACTGATTAACCTCAAAATTCTAAGGTATAACATTATACTTATTATGTAAGGACAGAAGTCTAAACCAAACAGACTCTATGACAGGCTTTAAGTTCCCCCTCTGATCTAGAAGGCCTAGGTTTCAGTTCCCCGAAACTAACAGGCAGTTACACATTGCCTAGAGCAAGAGAGACCACCTCCACAACACCCAATCAGGGAAGGCCAGCTGCCACTCTCCACATTCCTAAGGGTGAGGCCTGCAGATGGGAACTTTAGATAGGACCCTGTTACCTAATGTTAAAGTTAACCCGATAGTCACAGAACAAGATCCTAGGCTTGCTCTGTAACTGGTTGATTTTAAAGGTATTCTATACATGTTTTGGCTATTGTTGACATTGCTGCTATGAACATTGGGGTACATGTGCTCCTATGCATCAGCATTTCTGTCTCTCTTGGGTAAATCCCCAGCAATGCTATTGCTTGGTCATAAGGGAGTTCTATCGATAGTTTTTTGAGGAACCTCCACACTGTTTTCCAGAGCGGCTACATGGCAATGAGAGGAAATGACATATGGCCCTTTGTAGGAAAGTGGATGGACCTTGAGGGTGTCATGCTGAGTGAAGTGAGCCAGGCAGAGAAGGACAGAAACCATATGTTTGCACTCATAGGTCTAGCAGGAAAACAAGAGAGACCTAATGGAGAACCAGGGGGAGCGGAGGAGGGAGAGAGAGTTGGGGAGAGAGAGGGATGCCAAACTTGAGAGACTATTGAATGCTGAGAATGAACTGAGGGTTGAAGGGGAAGGGGGAGGGGGGAAGACAGGTGGTGATGATGGTGGAGGGCACTTAAGGGGAAGAGCACTGGGTGTTGTATGGAAAACAATTTGACAAAATATTATTGGGAAAAAAAAAATAAAGGTACTCTAGATGTTGTAATTGGATCCTGCCAAAAGTATTGAATATGTAGACAATGTGAATGGTTAAACCTGCTGTCAATGATATTGTATAATAATGATTGGATCACTGTACCTGTGTCACAATTTCCTGTAACTCCCCCTTCCCTAACCCCATAAAAACCCTGCTCAGCCCTTGTTCGGGGCTCTCAGCACGGATCCACTGAGCTGGTGAAGTCTGTGAGCCCGAGCCTGAGTCTGTAATAAAGCCCTTTGCTTTTGCATGCGTGCCTCGGTCTCCCTGGTGATCTCTGGTTGTTGAGGATATTGCCACTTGGGCATAACAATTAAGATTCAGTGATGCCATTTTTTTTTTTATAACAGACGCTATGGCTTTAATAGGTTTACACATATATTTCCTCTCTGACAAAAAAAAATGGAAAATTACCAATTAAAATAGTTTTGAGAATGTAGGCAACATGGGTGCCAGCCGCCCTACAGCAGCTGGTCCTTTGAGAGCGGGTAATTTTGTCATCTCGTGATAATGCAAACACATAGTGTTTACCATCACCCTATGCTCAGAATATTAATCGTATCTTAAAACACTGCTTTCCATAGAAGGGAGGGGCTGACATTTAAAAAAAATTATGGATGTTCTATCTATTCAAACTGTACTAAATTTTCCCTTTTGTATATAGTGGAATCCTTAATTGTCAATTGCTGGGGTGAGGAAATCATGGCCTAAATTGGATGTTTTTTCCTGAACATGTGGAGGATGTAGGCAACTTTCATGCAGTTAAAAGAGCATCAGAGTAGCATTCAGAACACTTGGATTTGAGTCGCAGCTGTGTGACTCTGGTCAAGTCAGTTCATCTCCTTGAGCCTTAGTCTCCAGGCACTTTACTCCATGAAAGTAAGTGTGCCCAGAGTGAGTGGGCAGAGTAATCAGACAGACAATGCATATGGGTGTAAGTGTGACCTGTAGTCTACAGTACATGTGAGAGTTGCTGCTACTGATCGGTGAGTCTAAGATGCTGTGCTCAAGGACTTACTGAAAGGTGAACGAGATGGAAATGGAAAGTTTTAGAGGGCTTGCTATGTACCGTATCATTCTAGTTACTTCATTTATTTAGTGGTTCTTAATCCCCACCATTTAGAAAACATTCATGCTCATGAAACTTTACTGACAAAGTCACAGTGTTGTTGAGGGCAGGGACATGATTCCCAACCTAGTTTCACCCTTTTCTGAAGCCTATGCTGATATCAACTTCCTTAAAATTGATTGTTTTAAATTAAAAAAAAAAATAGGTGTGTGAGGGGCAGAATTTATATATTCAAAATTTCAAAATATAGAGCAATGAATATCAGGGCAAACTAGGGCACCCAACTTCCCTTCCTCCCAATCACTTAAAATAGCATCTGGCTAGAGGGTCAGAGCTATTTAAAATATATTTGCTTTTACTACTAGTAGATAACCTTTGTGAGTAAAGCCACAACTTGCATTCATTTTGAAACAAAAATGTACCATTAGTTTCAAACTCAAGTAATGTTTTGTCCAAATAAAAAGTACAGCCTTTATCACATTTCTGATATGTACTAGAAACACATCCTCCCCACTCAACTCATGCAACTGAGTTTGATAGTTTCATTGTTTTCAGTTCTTGTTGTTTCAAATATAAGTATACAATATTCATTTCATGAAATGAAACTGTCCAAGAGATTGGAAGGCTAATTTTAATCTTTTTCTTGTCTCTTTTCATTAGAATTCTGGTACATTTCCTTGCAAAAAGATGTTTTAGAAATAAAAAAGACATTTCATCATTACCATGTCAATGGAATCACATCTAAATTTTCCATTAAATAATTAAGTATTCTGGAATATGATATAGGATCACTGAAAAGCCAAATAATACCTGGCAAATTATTTGTTCCACTTTAAGGATATAGTTTAAATAACCTACATTACTTACTTGTTCATAGTTATTAAAGTAATGTTCTATTATAAAATAAGCTTAGCTCATTGTCTTTTTTAGGCTGCCAGTTCTCTAAAAATGATCACCAAATATTGTGTTAAAATTAAAAATTCCTGTTCATTATGCATTTAAAAACATTGAAAGGAAAGATAACAAAGTTTTTAGCTCTTGTTCCTTCTGGATGTAGAGATAAAAGATTTTAAAAATGTTTATTTATTAATTTTTGAGAGAGACAGAGTATGAGTGGGGGAAGGGCAGAGAGAGAAGAAGGCAGAGATTCCAAAGTGGTTTCCTATGCTGCAGACACAAAGCCTGATGCAGGGCTTGATGCAGGGCTTGAACTCACGAACCATGGGATCATGACCTGAGTCAAATTCAGACACTTAACCAACTGAGCCACCCAGGTGCCCTGATTATGTATGTTTTAAAAAGCATATTTCTACTTGTGTTTCTTCCCACGTTCAATAATGGCCATATACCACAGCAGAGAATCTAGGAACATGAACCTCGGGGTCTTGCCACACTCAGATCCAATTAGGGTCTTGTCCCAGCTCTAGAACTTAGGAGCTATGTGGCTTCAGGCAAGTCACATGACATCTCAAAGTCTCAATTTCTTCTTCTGGAAATAGGGATAATAAGATTGCTGGCTGGATTTAAGTGAGATAATATATGTGAAATACTACAGTGCCTGACAAACAGTAAGGCATTACACTCTTAAAAAAGGGATAAACGATTTGCCTAAAAAAGGTAAGAAGTGATTATTGTGGAGGAAAGAAGTTACAAAAGGTAGAGGAAGGGAGAGAACTACAGTCAAAATACTGAAAATGTGTTTGAAATTTTGTATGAGAGAGGGAGGAAGAAATAAGATGAATGGGATTTGGGGGAATAAAAATGTAAAAATAAGGGCTTTCATTAAGTCTGATTTTAGGAAGTATAATGTAATTCCCCTTTAATTTTACTCTCCTGCTGCCCCCAAGAAAATAGTCAGTTGTTTTGATTCAAACTACATCTTTATGGAAACAATGGTGAAAGCTTCTAAAGATCAGCCCTGGACAGATTTCCCAGCACCGTGTGCCTCTGTCCTTGCTCCTCTCCACACGTCTAATGATACTCAGTCATCCACAGACCCTCTCAAGCCTTCATTCAAAAGTATGTTTTAAGTCACAGGGTCTGAAACTTAACTTTGCAGCAGCTATTTTTTTTAACTTTATTTTGAGGGCGTGGTGTGCAGGGTGGAGGGACAGAGAGAGAGAGAGAGGGAAAAAGAGAGAATCCCAAGCATGTTCGGCACTGTCATTGTACAGCCTAACTTGGGGCTTGAACTCAGGAACTGTGAGCTCATGACCTGAGCCAAAATTGACTCGGAAGCTTAACCAACTGAGCCACCTAAGTTCCCCAGCTATTGGTTTTTACGTGGTATTACCGAATTCGCTTATTCTTTATTGTCTCCACTTAGTATTACCTTCTTTGGTCAAATAGATAAATTAATTACAGACCACAACATGAAGGAACCTGGTCAATGTTTAGTGTGTTGGAGATAATACAATAATGTACTATCAAATGGAGAATACTAGTTAGGGAACTATACTATCTGCACCTAAAGAGAACAACTGATTACTTAAACTCAGAATCTGTTTGAAAGGAATGACTCCATAGATTTTGTGTTAATTACAATGAAACCAGAAAAGCTTTGAAGGTTAAGGTTGCAAAAAGACCTTATTTTTCTTTTATTCCTAAAGTCATTAAAGGTAGGTTAAGAAAATATAATATTCAAAACTTTACTTTAAAAAAGACAAGTGCTTTATGCCAACAACAACAACAAAAATACCCCCCACACATACCCTGAGGCTGACCTGAATGGCTTCAAATCATTATGACCTTTCCCAGATTTACTTAGATGTATCTGTCTGTACTCGTCCTGCACCTTTCATGAAGTGCACATGAGTGCTCCCTGGGAATCTTAAAAATCCACTATCAACTAAAATTGATGAAATTTCTCACCTTAAAAATTCACCTCTTAGGGTGCCTGGGTGGCTCAATTGGTTAAGTGACTGACTCTTGATTTTTCAGCTCAGGTCATGATCTCACGGTGTGTGGGTTTGAGCCCCATGTTGGGCTCTTGCTGACAGCATGGAGCCTGCTTCAGCTTCTCTCTGCCTCTCTTTCTCTCAAAAATAAATGTTAAAAGAATAACCTATTATATTGACCTTATTAGGTGCTATTAATCCATTATAACTGAGAATAAAAGAATGAAAATCAACTTATTTTAACAATTTTCCAGAAAAGGAAAAGGATTAGTGTTTCAAAAGCATCAACTATGTGCCAATGTGGTAATATCTGCTGGTAGTTTTTCTCCAACAAATATCCACATGGTTGCAAATGTGTTAAGTTCGTGTAGCTCGGATGATGGCTCACTTGTCAGTTTTGGTCGGTTCCACTATTGGGGAATTTGGAATTGAACCCAGGAGATTCAGATATTATCTGAACAGAAGAAAACAGTAGCCTGAGTGTTTAACAATGGGAGGTGCTCTCTTCCAGGTTGACTGAAATGGCAAAAGCTTGTCTGCAAGAAGATAGAGAATAAAGCAGATGTATGTAAAGAAGCAAGGGCTTCAGACAGCTGGAGGGATCCTCCTGGGCTCCTCACAATGCTTCCGTCCATGGATGGCCTTCTCAGGGCTTAGTTCTCTGATTCATTCTGGAATCTGAGAAGATTCTTTGTGTGTCTTTCTAATTCATTCCCCTTTTCAATTAAGTTAGTTCAGGTGGATGTGCACTACCTGCCAACAAAAATTTCTAACTAATATAGACAGATTTCTGTGACCAGCTCTTTTTTTTAAGCAGTTTATTGTCAAATTGGTTTCCATACAACACCCAGTGCTCTTCCCCACAAGTGCCCTCCTCCATGACCACCACCCCTTTTCTCCCTCCCCCTTTCCCTTCAACCCTCAGTTCATTTTCAGTACTCAATAGTCTCTCAAGTTTTGAGTCCCTCTCTCTCTCCAACTCTCTTTCCCTCTTCCCCTCCCCCTCTGTGACCAGCTCTTAACATGCATTATGTCTTTTAGCAATTTCCTTTTTTGTTGTTATTATTTTTTTAATTTGAGAGAGAGAGAAAGAGAGGAAGTGGGGAAAGGGTAGAGAGAGAGAGAGAATCATAAGGTTTGAGATGGGGCTCCATTTTACGACCAACTTGTGAAATCATGACCTGAGCCAAAATTAAGAGTCAGACACTTAACTGACTGAGTCACCTAGGTGCCCTCTATTTTCTTTTTAATACTTAACTCAAGTTCATCTTGTATTCTGGGAAATTATCCCTGGATCAGCTGGCTGGTCCAGTATCCCACCACAACGTAGCCAGTGCAACATATTAATAGGGTTGGCAGATTTAGCAACGAAAGAGTGTAAAAGATCTAGTTAAATTTGGCTTTGAGATAAAACAATAATACTATTCAGAAAAACACTTTTTTTTAGTGTATGTTCTATACCATGTTTGAGACATACTAAAATTTACTAGTATTTGTCTGATATTCAAATTTAACTGAGTATATTTATAAAAATACAGTATTTATGAAAGCACTGAACTGTGCTTATATATATGCATATGCTTATATATTTTATAACATAAATTAAAACTCAAAGAAGTCTATAATAACAGTAAGTCATGTCTAGATAATCTCAAAGCTCATGTACTCTACCATCCATATTTCTCTGGTTTACTAAAAATAATTTGGAGACTTATTTAAGGATGAATCCCAACTATTGAGTGACCATAATTGGGGTCAAAGATCATACTGACAACAGTAAGCCAAGCCAAATAACAAAATCTAGATCAATGGT
Source organism: Suricata suricatta (assembly GCF_006229205.1). Classification (NCBI taxonomy): domain Eukaryota; kingdom Metazoa; phylum Chordata; class Mammalia; order Carnivora; family Herpestidae; genus Suricata; species Suricata suricatta. Next base: position 64,459,703 of record NC_043710.1, read on the forward strand.
TCGTAAGCTTTATTATGCATTAGCTACGTGGAGAGTTTGTTAAACCACAGATTGCTGGCTCCACCCTGAGTCTGTGATTCAGTAGGTCTGGAGTAGGAGAGAGGATTCAGGTTTCTAACAAATTTCTAGGTGATGCTGGCCATGCTGGTCTGGGACCATACTCTGAATTCCACTGTGCTAGGTTTTGAAGGGTTACTCACTTGGCACATAGGTGGTTCATTCTAAAATGAACAGGAGTATTTTCAGTCTTACATAGACAAAACTGACTGTGATAAAAGTCCTAAGCTAAATCTAGACCCAATCCCCTTAGTGTTGCAGCTTTTCATTCTTTGGAATGATGTCTCGGAGGGAATTTGGGCCAGGAGACCTCAGCTGCTACACTGTGTGACTGTGCAATATGCAAGCCATTTTCCAGCCCTTGTTTTATATGTGTTGTTCTTTCCTTGACTCTTTTCCTTCAACAAAGACCAAGTGATAACTATTTCATTCTACATTTTAAAAATAGGGCTTCTGTTCTTGCCTCTAATTCTGGGTCAGAGTAACTTTGGTTTATGATCCATAGAAGCCATCCCCTACAGTGAATGTACTGTTTTTCTCTATTTGCCACTTCATTTCCCTTATATAAAATGTTTGCAGGACTCTCTGCAGCTGTCATCTGGGAAAGATCACAGCTTTAAACAATGGGGGAAGAAATTGGCTATTTCAGCATCAGTGATTGGTCTTTTGGCACTTTCCCAGAAAAGCAGAGAGGCCAGCAACAAATCTTGAGCCAGGTAGCTTAGTGAGTAAACATGGAAAACAGGCATGAAATGGGAATTTCAAAAGGAAAAGATCATAGGACTGGAGAATACTTAGATCACTCAGACCAATACTCTGTCTGCAGACAGAACTGCATATCAATTTTCATGAAATGGGGTCCTGGTACCTCCCATCTGGATCACTATAGTAGCTGGTTTTCCCAATTGGTAAGGTAAGTACTCCCCTTTCACTTCGTCCTGATACACAAGCCCAACTTCAACTTTTTAAAGCAACTCTATCATCATTTCTTCTCCCTCAAAATTCATCAAGTTCCTTGACCCATATAGAATAAAAACTGTTTATCTTTGCATTACTAATGTCTGGCACACAGTTGTCACTTACAAATGAATGAACATCATTGAAAGGATTCTAACTCTGACCCCTCTCCAGCTCCCGTTCTCGTTAATTCATATCAGCATTGTTCTGAGAACATAATGAGCCCATTCTCTGCCTCTGCATTTTATTTCATGGTGCTTTCGGCCTCGCAAAGGTCTAATCAAGACCAGACTCATTCAAGGGCAAGCTCATAATCCATAGCTTCATAAAATGTTTCCTAGTCACTCAAATCCTCATTGCGCATATTGCTGAAAGTGTAAATATGTGGTAGATTCTCATTAAAGAAGTACAGATTGACTTGGTACCCCCACTGAACCTAAAGCAAGTATATACATTAGGAAATGTATTTTTAAACATTGGATTTGATTTCCTGTTTTCCTCTACTCAAACCTGTTCTAATCCCAGAAGTTAATATGAATCAACTTATATGAACTTCATAATTATACATCTCATTCTAATTAGATGGGGTTTAATGGTATTGATGATAATTTCAGTGAAAATTTGAGAACGACAAGGAACATAGTATTCTGGGAAGAATATTGAATTATAAACCAGATGTGAATTCTAATCCTGGTTCTGCCACTTTCCAGTTAAGTGAGTTATTTTTTTTTACCCCACTCTTGTTTAAATTGGGTTCAGTGATGTTAAAATTCTCTTTTGGCTCTGGTGTTCTATAAATCAAGGTTCAATGTCAGCTCATCCTGGAATCTATCTTTGTTTGGAAGTCTGGAGTTCATCTCAAATGGAGAAGAATGCCAAATTATTCTCATATTTTCCAATGAATAACTCTATATATCATTTTTATTCTCTATCAAGGTAAATTATTCCATCACCAAAAGTGGGAAGTTTTCCTTTCTCAACCACACATTCAATCTGTCACTTTTTGTTTCTTTGTTTAATGTTTTCTCTTTTTCTTCACTTTTCCTATCTAAGATATGGCCCTTATTGTTAATCACGTGATTCTAGGGGGAAAAAATCAACTAGCCTTCTTTCCAGATTTTCTCCCATAATCCATCTTCTAGTTTATTGCCAGAATAGTGTTCTTGAACACACACTTGATTGCTTTATTCTTCTATTTATCAGTGTTTAATTGTTCTCCATTCCCTACAGATTTTCAAAGATTTTAAAAATTAAAGCAAAGAAGCCCTTTCTTCAATGGAATCTTACTAAGTAGCCAAATAATGTATATTTATAATTTTGTGTATGTAACAAAAGCAGTTTCTGTAATTTCTGCATTGGGGAGGGACAGTTATGAAGTGCAGCTTGATGAAAGGCCCTCATTTACAACCTCTCAGAGGTCTCAGGGAATCCAGAGTCAGAGTACTGTATATGACTGAGCTAGTGAGTACTGAAAGAAATCTAGGGGAAGCCTCTTGTCCAAGTCAAGTGAGTGCCCTGGTGCTGGGTCTGCTGAAGTGGGTATTTTTTATTCCTAATCTATATAGGAATTTATATAGCTTCTAAAGGCTTTCTATGGGCTAAGGGTAGCACTAGTCCTGGGACTCTGTGAAACATAAATGGAGTCCACCTACCTTTTTGGATAAAGCCCGAAGATCTTCACATAATAAACAGGTCTTCCTACAGTCTGGTTTCTATTCTTCTATTCACCACTGTTTGTTGGATCATTAATAGTTTCTTCAAACACCATGCAAGTTCACAGTTCAGGACTGTTCCTCTGCCTGACCAGGCACCTTAAGACTTCACATTTGTCTGAAAATCTTACCCATCCTAAGACTAATGTCAATTCTGAAGCACCTTTGTGGTTTAAGAGGGAAGATACAAAAAACAAGGTATGAAATTTCGGTATGTTAAGTGCTATGGGAAGAGCAATATAGGATACTGGAGGAGCACAAAATAAGAATACATTATCTGGTGTAGGGAGGCCAAGGAAAACTTCTTGGTAGGCAACTGAGGTAGGTGAGATCTAAAGGCCAAATAGGAGTTTTCCAGGTGAATATATATATACAGAGAGATGTGTTCCTGGAATAGCTTAGTGGCTAGTGAGTTGAGGGGCACAGAATGAGTCTTGAAGGCCTATAAGGCATGATAAGGAACTGGAGATGAAGCCAAAGGCAATAGAAAACCACTGTAGTGCTTACCTAGAACAGTGTTTTAGAACAATCTCTCCAGGTACAGTGTGGAAATATGGAGCCTTGATTAGATTGTGCAGGTGGAGTTAAGGGTAGAAGAAAGCAAGAATTCTTATAAGAGGCTATTGTATAATCCTGATAAAGATATGGTGGCCTGGATTAAACCAGTGGCAGAGGCAATCAGGATAGAGCTAAGAGAAAAGATGAGAGGGCTAATTTGAAACTTCTAGGTATGCTGATGGATTGGATGAGAGAGGTAAGGAAAAGGAGGAAGTGTGTTATTTAAACTTTTATCTCTACCTCTAAATCATGAGTCACATGAGGAGATAAATTCTATCTTAAATTCATTTTTAAAACTTTAGTGTCTACTATCGTGCCTGGTATAGAGCTGGCAGTGAATATATGTTTGATAAATAAAGGAATGAATTTTTAAAGTGGGGACGTTAGTCAATGACGTCCTTGCTGTCAGTCTCCATACTTTCCTCATCCTTTCCAGTGACCTTGTCCCATGAGAATGCTGTGTCTTATGCCATCTTGTTTCTCCTCTATAAATATAATCATACTGAAACGTAATCACTGGAAGAAACAAACTATCATTCACAAGCATATTTGCATTAAAAAAAAAGAACTCCAGTGAAAGGGCAAGGTCCAAACAAATAAAAAAAGCAAGTAATCAATGATAAGATCTCAAATGAGAGATGTAATATAATATGCACAAACATGCACATTCAATCAGCATTTACTGAGCATCTGCTACATAGGGCCAGATATTGTGCAGGCACTAAGGACACAGTGCTGAATGAGAACGGTATGGATGGCCCCTGACATGGGGGTGGAGTGGAGGAGAGTGACAAGGAGACCCTAAATCACATCACAAGGACAATAGCCTGTATCTCTTACATACAAGACTAGTTCTAGCTTAAGCATGTCTTCCAAACTTTAGGGGTGAAGTTTTAATTTTAAGTTTTTGTTTACTATTTTTTAAAATAATATTTTTAATGTTTATTATTTTGAGAGAGAGAAGGAGAGGGAGGGAAGGAGAGAGAGGGTGAGAGAAGGAGAGAGAGAGAGAGAGAGAGAGAAAGAGAGAGAGAGAGAGCATGAGCAGGGGAGGGGCAGAGAGAGAGGGAGACACAGAATCTGAAGCAGGCTCCAGGCTCTGAGCTGTCAGCACAGAACCTGACTTTGTGCTCAAATTCACCGACCGGGAGATCATGACCTCAGCCAAAGTCAGAATTAACCTACTGAGCCACCCAGGTGCCCTGCTATTCTTATTTATGATTATTATAATTCTTGGAGCTTAATTAATGGAAAGAGAAGAATTGAACCCTAAGCAAGAATTCAAGTATACTATGTGGAAAACTGCTTGCAATCTTTCCCCTTATTTTGAACTGTTCTTCACTTATTACAAATATAAAAGGTGTTCCTTGATGCTTCCCCATGGGGGTGTGCAGGAACTGTGGATCGGTTGATATTCTATATACTACTACTTACACAGAGCAAATATACATTATCTGCTGGTAAGTGATTTCAGCAGTTTATAAGATGCATAAAATATTTAAGAGGAAATTGTAAGGATCTTTAAAGGTTCTTAACATTGTAAATATTAAATCTCGCACTGAATAAATTCATTAGTTGTTAAAGAGAAACAATTTTCAGCATTTGTACAGTTCAATAACAAATAAGATACCTGTCTAACCTAATTCATTTGTTTTCTTATCTATTAGATCTCTCCCCACTACAAGGTAAGCCCTAGGAATGAAGAACTCTTGTCCCTACTCTTCTCTTTTTTATCACCAGTGGGTGGCATATACCTCACACAATACACCCCCACCATTCACCCAGTTTTCCTTGTTCCTTTTCTTTCCTCATCTCTGTCTCCAATCCATCAATAAGATCAATCTAACTCCAAAATAGATCCCAACTTATCCTTTTCTCTACATCTCCACTACTACTACCCAGTCCAAATCACCATCACTTCCACCTGGACATGGTAGTTCACTGGTTCTACTCCTATTCTTTAGAATATGTTCTCTACATGGAAGCTAGAATATCTGAGTTTTAAATGTAAATCAGATGGTATTAGTAACCCCTTGCTTAAGCCCTCCAACCTCTTTGTATATCCTGTAAAATAAAATCTGAATCCCTTACCTGCCTTACATGCTTACCTGGCTCCCAGTTCTTCCTGTGCTCTCATCTTCTCCCTCCTTCTGCCTTGTCCTCTTCACTCCAGCCACAGTGATTCTATTTTTTTCTAGTATGTGCCTAGATCAACTCTGCTTTAGGACACTTGATCTTAGTGTTCCTTCGACTTTGAAAGTCTTTCCCCCATCTTTGCTTGTCACTAAGATCTTACTTCAAGAGCCACCTTCTTAGAGAAGCCTACATTGAGCATCCAATCTAAAGTAGCCAGCTGGTACTCGTGCTGCATCACTTGGCTGTATTCTTTTCATAGCACGTATTATGTGGGATACTTTGTGTATCTATTTATTTTCTGCCCAACAGACAAAAATGTAAGTTCCTTAGAATAGGAACCTTGTCTTGTTGACCATTTTATTCTTAATTCCTAGTACAGTGCCAAGCCCATAGCTGTCACTCAATAAATAGTTAAATAACAAATAAATTAGTGAATGAAGGGATGAATGAATAAATAGTAGTTCTACCTAACTTGGATTGAGTTTGTCAACAATAAAGTATGTATAATCTTGCTATCCAGATTTGAAATGTGGCTCAAAGACCTCTTAAATTCAAACCCATAATTATCAGAATTATTTAGTACTGGCAAATGCTATGAGCAATTTTCTATACAACAGATAAATGCTAAATTGCTCAGAGGTAGTAATTTTTGAGGGTAGATGATTAGTGATGCTGTTTTTGACCTTTTCTAAGTTGCAAAAATCAGCTGTTATTGTTTATGTGATTTCATAATACCCATACCCCTCATCTCTTCCTAGGCTAAATCATAGTTCATAAAGTAAATTCAAATTAATTTTGTGAGGAAAACTCATGACACATTTTGAGATTGGTATTTTATGATTCCATAAAATCAGAAATAGCTCTCTTGTTTAATGGCTGAATTGTTATGTTTGCAAATGTTATGTTTATACTTGTTCTCAACTATGGAGGTGAAACTCAGAGGCTTGGGATAGTGGCCAGAAGGGCTAAAAGCACCAAGTATGTATGGTACCTTTGCTTACAGGTATCTTCTCTCTTTTAGTAATTGGGTTTCATTTTAATTCATAATTTTATCTTTTAAAATACAAATAAACTCATTGCTATCTGTCATTATGTATAACTCTCCATGCAGAAAATGGGACTTCTTTTTAGAGGATAGAAAGACTAGGGGACTCTCTGAGGGATAATTTCATGGAGGAATTTATTAAAGGATACCATAGGCACCAGGGCAGTAGTGAAGAAGAGTTTCCAGAAGATAAAGGAGACCAGAAAGAGATCTAAATACCACCTATTTCCTAGGACTCCTATGCAACAAATGTAGTAACCTCCAGAAACAGTGTTTATAAAACACTTCAACAATATTATCTGTTTTTATTCTTAAAGCCTGGAAATATGCCATGCAAATATTCCTACATTTTCAAGTGGAAAAGCTAAGGCTTAGGCAAATTGAGTAACACTCAAATTCACACAACAGATCAAAGACAAAAATAAAAATTATACATTCATCTTATGGCTGCTGGTCTTATTTCCTTGCCATTTATCACTCCTGTTTATGCTGCTGTCACTTGGTCCTTCTGTTAAAATTGTTTGGCAAACCCCCAATCCTGATCGAACCCAACCCTCCATCTCCTTCATAGCCTCTTCCAGAGCAGCTGAACACGGAAATGCTAGAGAAAATCAATGGATGATGTGAGTCACTATCACTATAAATTCATGATCTCCAAACACCCTGGTCAGCTTGCTATCCATTGTTGTGTAAGGATAATCTCTGAATTTTGTTTTCCTTCCTTCCAGCACATAAGTTTGCTTCACACTTCCAAGAGAGAAAAAGAAACTATCTGATAAAAAGCCCCTCAATTTACTATGCCAAATTTACATGTTTTAGTACATACATACCCATGTTCTTCTGTCTCTTCCTATTACAGTGCAGGAAGTATCCTTTCTGATACCAAAGGTCCATCAATTCCCATTTTTTTTAAAAAAGATCTTGCCTGATCATTTAATCTCTTTCTATGCTGTATCCTTAAACCCTATCTCTCTACCTAACCCAATCTCTGAACATGCAAACATGTTTTGGTATCTCCTATCTTTTGAAAATCTTTTCATTAACCTGATTTATCATCTTGGCAACTCTCCTCTTTTTCTCTTTACAAACCAAGTTTATCAAATGAGCTGTTTACATATATTCTCTATTTCTTCCTTCCCATTCTTTCTTTATTCCCATTCTTTCTTTATTCTAATCCTAGTTTCCTTGCAAGGCCCCTACCAAGAAAAACATAGAAAATGTTCCTACTAAATTCACAAGTCATCTGGTTTTGGCCAAATGTAATGCAATCTCTTTAGTCCTGATTTTAGTTGATCTTACAGCAATGTTGAAGCCAGTTGCTTACTCCTTCCTTGAAATATTCTCCTGTCTTCTGTGACCTGCCTGCTTATCTCACTCCCACTGTGATCACCTCTTTTTACATCCTCAGTTTCGTTATCTTCCAATTTATTGAACTGTATACATGGAAAACAAAAGCAAAACCATAATTATGCTCTGTTTTGCATGCTTTAATTTGGTATTTAATTTTTTCATCATAAATTTAAATAATAGCAAGTGGTTTAATTTCTGGCCTACTGTGAATTGTAAACTTTAATTTTCAACTGTTACATCATTATTTCAAATTTATATAGTGGAATGTAAAATATACTAATTTGAAATCCATGATCACCTATTTAAAATATAAATTTACAAGAACTTTTGGAGAAGTTGCAAATTTTGTTTCTTTTTTCCCCTTGAACTGATGCTTTCACTTCATGTCCACAAAATTTTATTGTAATATAGTCTATGTTAGAACATCTTATGTGGATCACCCTAACATACTTATATAAAATAAAAATGCATGTATACATATAAATCCTATGATTTTTTTTCAAATTTCCTATGATAAAAGCCTCTAAATGTTAAAAACATCTGAGTTATGATGATAATTTTTAATGATAAACAACCAATGAAAATAACCTAAATATAGGGATTCCTGGACAGCTCAGTCAGCTGAATGTCTGATTCTTGATTTTGGTTCAGGTAACAATCCCAGGGTCATGGGACTGAGCCTCTTCTCAGGCTTCACACTGAGCACTGAGCCTGCTTGACATTCTCTCTCTCTCTCTCTCTCTCTCTTCCCCTCTTGTGTGTTCTCTCACACTAACATAATAATAATAATGATAATAACAACAACAACAACAGAGAGTACAAAAATAACCAAAAATATATTATGAAATTTCAATGTACAAATCTAAAACCAATAGAAATGCAGTTGTACAGGGGATTTGTTTCTTGATGTAGTAAATGAAGCATTTAAAAATTACCCCATATTTCCATTGGTGAACAGGTAGAAAAAGACAAGATTCAGTTTTCCTATTTTTCATTTCTACAAATTTAAGTGCTGAGAAAACAGGGGCACCCAGGTGGCTCAGTGGGTTAAGTGGCAGACTTTGGCTCAGGTCACAATTTTGCAATTCCTGGGTTCAAGCCCTGCATTGGGCTCTGTGCTGACAGCTCAGAGCTGGGAAGTTGCTTCAGATTCTATATCTTCCACTCTCTCTGCTCCCCACCTCCACTCCTGCTCTGTCTGTCTGTCTGTCTGTCTGTCTCTCTCTCTCTCTCTCTCTCAAAAGTAAATAAACATTAAAAAATAATAAGTGATGAGAAAACAGGCTCACAAAAACAAGTAGATGGGAATGGAATGAGAGCTTTGAATTCCTTTCAAATAAAATGCCTCAAATCCCATAATCTATCATTAAAACTATTCTAATAATCTGTCAGGTAACAATTCCTTTTCAATTTCATTAAGAAAAAAAAAAGGGAAACCACATAACTTACATAATTTGCTACACAATTATTAACTTCATTGATTACAGCCATTGACTTCCTCATTCTGAGCAACAATATTTCAGACTGTTCCTTTATATCTAGCAGTAAAATAATACTGTTAAATTAGTAGTAAAATAGTACTAAATAGTAGGTAGAGCTAGTATGATTTGGGATGGATAAGACATAGACCTTTCTTTTGTAAAAAAGGAGCAGAGCAATTATAAATGGAAAGGTGGTAACAAATAACTGGTATGAAGTGGCAGGCTACTTCCTGCATGGCTAAGTCTTGTTATTCTATACATGTTCAAGGCAATCTCTTAATTCCCTTGGCTTCAGAGATTCACAGTTAATGTTCCCAGCCAGATCTCTCAGAGTTTCCAATCTGTATGTTCAACTGCCTATGTGATATGTCGACTGGAATTCCTTCTAGGCATCTTAAACTTAATATTGCTCAAAATGGAACTATGAAACTTATCTTCCAACTTTGCCTCTCCAGTAGTTTTTACCAATTCTCATGCTCTCTATCTCAAAGTCATTCCAATAATTCTACTAGATGGTAAACTTTATGAAAATAAGGACGCCGTGCACACAGCACATGATATGGGGCTCCAGACAAAGAAGGCACTGTTGATTTATTTGAAGGGATACAGCTTCTTCTCACATCCAACTCCAATTAGTCTTTAAGCTTTATCAAATTTACTCCTTAAGTGTATGTCAGAATTTGTCCACTTTGCTCTGTCTTTTTGTCAGCATCTTGGTCCAAATTCCTACCATTCATCACCTGAATCACCGCAATAGCTACCTAAGCTGTTCTCCTGCATGTATTCTTGTCAGCCAAGCCAGGCCCCCGCGCAATCAGAGTAATGGTTACAGGTACAATTTAGTTCAGCCATTGTCTCATCAAAACTTTCAAAGATTCATGATGCTTTTAGAAGGATGAGAACAAATTACTAAGGCATCAAGGCCCTCTCTGCTGATTTCTCACGTGTACTTGTTTATTTTCGTTTTGTGCCTGTCTGCCCCCTCTCCCCAGCTCTAATCCGAGGGGCCTCTCCCATGTTCCCCTTCAGGCCATTGGACATGGACCTGCTCTCTCAGCCTGGAGACTTTTCACGTCTCAGCTTACATATCTCCCCTCTGCAAGGCCTCCACTGGATAGCCTAGACTGGGGCAGGTCACACGCCACCACAGCCTTTCACAGCTTATGAACTTCCCTATCACAGCACTTAACTTTGGCTCCATGTTTATCGTGACTGAGTACTGGAAGCACAGATCCTGCTTTTCTTGTTTCCTGCTCTATCCCAGCTCCAACTACCTGATACAGAGCAGAATATTCCGTAAATACTTTTAAGCACAAGCAGATACAAAAGTCTGCGAGTAAAATGGAAGCTTTGGTGTTAGTGTAATAAATATTTGCTTTTCTCTTTCTTTACATTGGCCACTTCACTACATTTCCCAACTTCAGTGAGGGTCACTGGAGCTGATGACAGTGGTATCAGCTCACTTCAGATCAGTCACCTCACTACTCTGAAAATCCTGAGGCTACGTCCCACCGTTGCCCACATTCATACAAAAATGGTTTTGCCCACATTCTTTTCTGATTCAGATCTGCGTGTTGGGTGCCCCAGTCTGGATGTCGGAGAACTGGGAATGCCAGGAGATGAGTTTATGACACATAAAGCAGCTCTGCTATTCTCACACCCAGCACAGATTAGTCACTAGGGTGCCTTCCAATGAAGCTTAAAAATATATGCAATTTTACAATAATACATACCTGGGATAATGAATATTAAAGTTAATTCGGTTTTAGTACAGACATAAACAAAGGAATCAGTTAATAATTCCTTCTTTAATGCATTGTTTTGTGACAGGAAGAATTGCCTTTTTTGTTGTTGTTTTTTGCCCCCTAATGTCCTGCCTTTCTCTTTAGTAATTTACTACTAACTTACATTATAATATTTAAAAGAGTTAATGGAGGGTAGGAGTAGAAGGGAAATAACGCCAACATTTTAATTAGTAACAGGGTATTATCAGATTATAAATTATGGCTCTGATGTCTGTGTTCTAAATATCAGACTAACTTTCATAATTCAGATGATTTGGGCCAAAATCCAGGGTCTTTACCAATCAATTCAAGGTCACCTGAGGTTGAGTTGCAAATTGACTTAGCTCGGAGTATTACAGTGATACTGAAACTGGATGTTAATACCTCTCCAGAAGCTTGGTTTCACCCAGTAAAAAGTGTTTTCCTAATTCATTCAGCTGTAGTGTAAAAGAAAACTTCTGATCTATGATTTAAAGCAAAAACCAAAAAGCAAAAGAAAACAAAACTGTAATAAGGAATGCTAGAGCCAGTTTTCAAACATTTCAAACCCAGAAATGTGTGATAACTATGTACCTAAGAATAGTTAACCTGTTTGTTTCTAATATGTCAGATTTTTAACTCCCCTCCATAGGGATGTTTATTACTGTGTAATAAACAATTTAATATCCAAAACAGGGTAAAAGCAAATTATGTTATACCTACATGGCATGAAGCTATGCAGCTATTTAAAATAATGTTTGAAAGTATTTTTTTCACATAAGGAAATGCATATATTATGATAGTAAATTAAAAAGGCAGGATAAAAATTCAACTATATAAAAAAATGAACCAACTATGAAGGAATATAATAAATTGGTCCTTGTGGTGATGGTATTATAATGATTCTAATTTATTTTATTAATGCCTATATTTAACAAATTTTCTACAATGAGCATGCATTATTTCCAAATCAGAGAGGTACATCATCTTCAAAATAAAAATTATTTCATCTTTACCATGTTCCTTTTAAAAAGAGTTGCATAGTGACTCGACCTCTGATCCAATCAAATCGGCCTTTTTCAGAAGAGCCTAAACAATCTGGGTGTCACTTAGGTATGTCTGCACTTTTAACTTTTGATCCTTTAACTAATGGGATATTGATATGGCTCTGTGTTTATAAACTCTTAAGGATATGTTCAGTTTTTCATCTGCAGATAATTGCTGGCATATGCTGTGGTGGGAAGAACATGGATTTTGGAGAACAGACTGGGTTAGAATTTTGGCTTGGCTACTTGGAACTTAACCTCTTTGAGCCTATATAAACTCCTGGAATAGGCTTAATAAAATGGCAGCTCCTGTTAGTTCCAAGTGTTTCTTATGGGTAAAGGATAGTGTTCGATGTTATAGGAAATAGAACACTGAATAGGTAACGTGAGATTTCAGACATACATAGAAGTGTGAGATTTTAAGGTGGCTTAGAGAGTCCCATGTTTACTCTTTTCAAATCTAGTTATCAGGAAAATAACTAAGTCATCTAAAGCAAATAAATGTGTTATCGTTAAGACAAAGCAAAACTTATTCTCTGTAAAATGGGATCAGGCCACAATTACTGCTGTGAAACTTAATTTGAGATATCCTAAAAGCCAAGAACTCTACCCAAAACATACATGTTCTATTCATTTTCTCTTTACTGGGCCCCAAATTTCAATAACATATTTCCACTATTGTACCTGCCAACTAACTTTTAAGAAATTAATATTCACTAATGATCACCTCATGGAGAGTCCACAAGGTCTAGGGAGGGTGATTACTTAGGGTAGACTCCCCTTGTCCCACAACAGACATACTCTGGAATCCTTGACTTTCACCCACTTTAGTGGTTTGGTAAACTGATTTCCCAACTTCAGGTTCCTAAGGACTGATGGTATAGTTTTTGTGTACAAGCTTAGACCCAAAAGTGGTGGAAGAGTGACTATTTGCAGAAGATGTGGATGAAGCTTAGATGTTCAAAGTGTAGTGTCAGGGGCATATCCCCAACCTCTTGGTACAGCAGTGATCTGGAAGCAGCAAGAGAAAAGGCCAGCGGGGGGCTTTGAACTGGGGCCTGCTCACCCTGTGCAGATTTCCTGGTGCAGAACTCTGAGTCTTACATTCTAAATTCTAACCTGGTTTTCCAGCTTCAGCTTATCCAGGAAACTAGAATGCAACGTGCAGAGGTGGGTAGGGGGAGGGAGTAAGAGCATGGAGGGATATCTTGTCATAAAGGTTGCCTACTGTGTACTGTAGAGCTGGAGAAACCTCACTCGGAGAGAGGGCATATAAGTCTCCATTTGACTGTTACCACAGCTCCTGCATAGGAGCTGAATGAATATTAAGCAGCTCTAACATCTTAATGACTATGGCATCTAATTGTTAAGCCAATTTGTAATAGCTTGATGCTTGCACAAAGCTTAGCACGTTATTAGGGTTTTCTAAATAATATAATCTGTGACTGTTGAGAAAAACTATTCTTGAAAATAACTGCTGAACTAAAAACAAAGGGTTAGTTGGAATGCCTTGCCCTCCACCGCCCCCCCCCCCAAACGTTTTGTTTTGGTCTAGATCCCAAATAGCTATTTACTAAAATCAATATCAAATATAGTTTCCATATTATTAGAATGACAACATGCCTTCTTGGGAGACTATTAGGAATAAATAATAGCAAGTACCTTATCAGCATTTAAGGTTGTGATCAGCTCTTTGCTTTCAGAATGTAATGGAGATTGCATACCCTCAGAGCTACAGATTTAATCAAAACAAAGGGTTGATTTTCTGACCATTATAATAGCATTCTGAATGTCTCAGTCAACAAAAGTCAAATGATAAAAATTTGGCTTTGAAACAGAAAATTCCCAAAGAGCTTCTATTATACGAATTTTAGGGAGAAAGATGCTAAGATCATGAAGAGTGTGTACCATTCTCAAGGTCTCTGAGTTAGTTCGTGGCAGAGAACCCCCAGGTCTGTCTCTGCCCTTCACTAGAGAAGTGCATCTTGTTAACTTTCAGTCTGAACTGGGAGTTTGAGTCTAGATCTACAAACAATGCCAGAAATTGCTCTCTATAAACAATCGGAGACTAGAATTCCATCAGAATATTTACAGCCTCATAGAGCCAGTCTTAAGGGATATGAACCATCACATTTATGTCTTAACGATCCTATAGTTCCTTTGCCAGGATCGATACGATCTTTTCTTCCAGAAGTATATTTGGATAACTGAACTTTATAAAACTCAGTCTGAATTAATCCTCTTAAATTTTAAAGCGCTTAATGATTTGTTTGTGGCTTTTGAAAATAAGACAGGTGGTGGTGATGGTGGAGGGCACTTGAGGGGAAGAGCACTGGGTGTTGTATGGAAAACAATTTGACAATAAAATATTATGGGAAAAAAAATTTTATTTGTCACATAGTTTTTCAAAAGTGATGACATTGTAGTGCCTGGGACACAAGGTCAAATGTCAGTTAATTTTGTTAGGAAATGGGGACATGGTGGGATATTTGCCTATCTTCGAGGTCACTTAGGCCGTCTAGGCATGCAGCCCAGCCCACAGGGGCCCTCTCTTTGGTGAATAGAGTCTTTCCTAAAAGAACTTTCCTAAATCATGGAGCTCTAAATGAAGTATTTCTGTATTTTGAGAGCAATGTGAAGAAGCCATGAGCTTGCTACAAGTAGGAGAAAAAAACTTCATATTTGTAAAGCATAGATATTTTATGCTAGAAAAGACGGACTGGATATTTTAAATAATAGCTTGATTGCGATACAATTCCCATATTTAAAAATTTGGCTTTTTAAAGCAGATAATTCACTGATTTTTTAGTATAGTCATAGAGTTGTACAATCATTAGCACTCTCTAATTTTAGAACATTTTCATCATGCCCCAAAGAAATACCATACTCATTACTAGCCCCTGGCAATCACTAATTTAGTTTCTACCTATATCAATATCTCTTATCTGTACATTTCATAGAAATAAAAATTGTTCAGTATGTGGCCTTTGGTATTGGGCTTCCTTCACACAGAATACTGTTTTCAAATTTCATCTATGATATGGTATGCATCAGTACTTTATTCCTTATCATGGCACAATAATATCCCTTGTATGGATATACCAAACTTATTTCTCCATCATTTAGCACTAGATATTTGAGTTGTTTTTATACTTGATGACTATTCTAAATAAGGTTTTTGTGTGGACATAAGTTTTAATTCTCTTCAGATATATACCTGGGAGTAGTAATGCCATTCATGTGGTAACTGTTAACTTTTGAGGAACTGACAGACTATTTTCCAAAGTAGCTGTACCATTTCACCTTCTTATAGCAGTGCATGGGGGTTCTGATTTCTCTATATCCTGCCTAACGTGTTATTATCTATATTTTTTTTATTATAGCCATTCTACTGGGTATAAAGTGGTATCTCACTGTTGTTTTGATTTGCAGTTCCTTAATGAATAATGTTGCACAGCTTTTTATGTGCTCATTTGCATTTTTAGATCTTCTTTAAAGAAATATCTGTTCAAATTTGCGGTAAGGTGAATAATCCCTCCCCAGCCACCATAAAAATGTTCAAGACCTAGTATGTGACCTGGGAATACTTATTATTTCCAGGAAATATTCCAGATCAAAGAAATGTTACAGAAAGGATTCAGTTAAGGATCATGAGACATGGAGATTATCTTGGATTAGCTGGGTGAATCAAATGTGATCACAAGAGTCCTTATAGGAAGGGGGCACTAGTGATAGAGTTACAGAAAATATATGATGGCAAAAGCAAAGACTAGACTGATGCTTTTGGAAGATGGAGGAAAGCGTTAGGAGCCATGGAATTCAGGTGGCCTTTCGAAGCTGGGAAAAGGCAAGAAAATGGATTCTCCCAATTATCCTCTGGGATTCCCTGCAACATCTTGAGTTTATTTCAGTGAGTCTGGTTTTGGATAAATAACTTCCAGCACTGTAATACAGTAAATTTGTATTATTTTAAGTGTGGCTTGGGTTTTTCCCTTATTATTTTCATTACTTTTTTTTTTCTTTGCTTTTTTTGGTGGTGGGGGTGGTTATGTTTAAATGAAGTTGCTTTTACAACACCAAAGACTTAATCATCCATTTCCTATAT